>NC_045988.1:28563190-28896203 GCF_010909765.2 Amblyraja radiata
TAAAAGATGATTTTACTTGTCTCCAGATACGTAGAGTGCTGTGAATAATCGGATTTTTATCATATAGTATGTTCTTCAAATTTGTTGGGGAGAGAAGAATCGCGCCTATATTAAAAGGCGAGCAATCATCTCTCTCCATTATTAACCAGTCTACCTGTTGGCATGAGTTGTCCAGCCAGTAAATTACATTTTTAATATTCGTTGCCCAGTAATAGAAACATAGAAACATAGAAAATAGGTGCAGGAGTAGAGGCCATTCGGCCCTTCAATATGATCATGGCTGATCATCCAACTCAGTATCCTGTACCTGCCTTCTTCCATACCCCCTGATCCCTTTAGCCACAAGGGCCACATCTAACTCCCTCTTAAATATAGCCAATGAACTGGCCTCAACTACCTTCTGTGGCAGAGAATTCCAGAGATTCACCACTCTCTGTGTGAAAAAAGCTTTCCTCATCTCAGTCCTAAAAGATTTCCCCCTTATCCCTAAACTGTGACCCCTTTTTCTGGATTTCCCCAACATCGGGAACAATCTTCCTGCATCTAGCCTGTCCAACCCCTTAAGAATTTTGTAAGTTTCTATAAGATCCCCCCTCAATCTTCTAAATTCTAGCGAGTACAAACCAAGTCTATCCAGTCTTTCTTCATACGAAAGTCCTGACATCCCAGGAATCAGTCTGGTGAACCTTCTCTGTACTCCCTCTATGGCAAGAATGTCTTTCCTCAGATTAGGAGACCAAAACTGTACGCAATACTCCAGGTGTGGTCTCACTAAGACCCTGTACAACTGCAGTAGAACCTCCCTGCTCCTATACTCAAATCCTTTTGCTATGAATGCTAACATACCATTCGCCTTTCTCACTGCCTGCTGCACCTGCATGCCTACTTTTAATGACTGGTGTACCATGACACCCAGGTCTCGTTGCATCTCCCCTTTTCCTAATCGGCCACCATTCAGATAATACTCTACTTTCCTGTTTTTGCCACCAAAGTGGATAACCTCACATTTATCCACATTATACTGCATCTGCCATGCATTTGCCCACTCACCCAGCCTTTCCAAGTCACCTTGCAGCCTCCTTGCATCCTCCTCACAGCTAACACTGCCCCCCAGCTTCTGCCCCTGTCCCACTTAGGAAACGTACGGAAGCCTCTGGAGAGGGGAGAGGAGCATAATAGTGCAAGAAGTTGGGGAGAGCCAATCCGCCCGTTTCTTTGGGTTTACATAGATGCTGTTAATGAATTCTATGTGTTTTATAATCCCAGATAAAATTTGTAATTTTAGGAAGATATATCGGTATTGATTTAAATAAATACAGAATTTGTGGGAGAAAGATCATCTTTATAGCATTTATTCTGCCTATTAGAGACAACGGGAGTGTTTTCCAAAATTGAATAAGAACGTTTAATTTAGTAACTAAAGGCGGGAAGTTTGCATTGAATAGAGAGGTATATTTCTGGTTACCTGAACACCCAGATATTTGAATTTTTCCGTAGCAATTCTGAAAGGGAATTTTAGAAGGTGTGTTGACTCTTCAGGTTTTATTGACATAATTTCACTTTTGTTCCAGTTTATTCTATATCCTGAAAAGGAACCGAATTCCTCTATAAGATTTAATATATTTGGAATACTAACTTGAGAATTGGTGAAATATAATAATACATCATCTGCATATAATGATATTTTATTATTCGAGTATTTAGAATTATAGCCGTGAATGTTCGGGTGTACATTTTCCGCTAGAGGTTCAACCGCAAGGGCAAATAACAGGAGTGTAATGCACATCCGTCTATTGCCCCTGGATAACTGGAATTTAGGAGAGAGTATATGGTTAGTCAGTATTCTGGCAGTCAGCTTATCATATAACAGTTTTATCCATGAAATAAAATTTTCTCCCATCTGAAGTTTTTGCAGTACTGTAAAAAGGTATTTCCATTCTACTTGGTCAAATGCTTTTTCTGCATCTAATTAAATAATTGATAAGTCTTCTTCTTTAGTTCTGTGTGAGTACATTATGTTAAAAAGGCGTCTCAAATGATTAAACAAATGTCTCTTGGGTATAAACCCTGTTTGATCCGAGTGTATTAATTTATTAACGTATTTACTTAATCTTCTTGCCAAAGTTTTCGCTAATATTTTCTGATTTGTATTTAACAGGGCAATTGGTCTGTATGATCCCGGGTCTTCTAGATCTTTATCTTTTTTGGGTATAAGTGTGGTAGTTGATTCAGCTAGTGTTTGTGGTAATATCTGTTCTTTAAATGCGTATGTATAAAGGTTGTATAAACGCGGGGAAATTACCTCATAAAATCTTTTATAAAATTCATTACTGAACCCGTCTGGTCCTGGTGTTTTTCGATTCTTCAGTGAGTTTATTGTCTCTTCTATTTCTTTAATTGAAATCTGTGCTCCTAATTCCTCTTGTTCCAGCGGTTAAGTGTTGGAAGTTTACAGTTATCAAGAAAGTTTGTAGTTTTTCCCCTTTCTGTTGATGTTTTGGATGTATATAAATTTTGATAAAATTGGGCAAATCTTTTATTAATGTCTTTTGGAAGCGTTAACAATTCACCTTTATCTGATTTGATTTTTAGAATGGTATGGTCCTTTTCAACTTTTCTCAACTGGCATGCTAAAAGTTTATGTGGTTTGTTGCCGAATTCGAAATTTTCCTGTTTTGTAATTTGAAATAATCTGATAACTCTTGCAGATAGAATTTGACTTAGCTTAAATTTTAATATTGCTATCTTGTTGTGTTTATCTATAGTCGGATCTATCGCGTTTTCTAAGTCAAGTTGTCTGATCTGTTCTTCTAGTTGCAATTGTTTCGTCATATTCTTTTTATTTTGATATGCTTGATATGAAATGATAGAACCTCTAATAAAAGCCTTGAAAGATTCCCATAATAACGAGGGCAAAATACCTGGGGTATCATTGTTCTCAAAAAAGAGTTCCATCTGTTGTTTTCAATATTTACAACAATCCGGATTATTTAGTATTTGAGGGTTAAACCTCCAGAATGATTTTTTATTAAACATTCCTTTTAGTTTTAAGGAGAAGGTTAGCGGATAATGATCGGAAATAGTACTATTATGTGGTTGGACGTATCTCAGGAGGAGATGAGACAGCCTACTCGGAGGAAGTCCAAAGACTGGCAGCGTGGTGTTCAGACAACAACCTCATCCTAAACACCACAAAAACAAAGGAAATTATCATAGACCTCCGTAAGAACAGTGCAGCTCCCAAACCCCTATTCATCAATGGGGACTGTGTGGAGAGGGTCTCAGACTTCAGATTCCTGGGCACACAAATTACGGAGGATCTCTCCTGGACTACAAACACCACCACAGCAGTCAAGAAGGCCCAGCAGCAACTCTACTTTCTGAGGATCCTCAGGAAAAACAACCTGGAGGAGAAGCTGCTGGTGTCCTTCTACCGCTGCTCCATCGAGAGTGTGCTGGCGTACTGTATAACCACATGGTATGCCAGCTGCTCTGCAGTGGACAGGAGAGCCCTTCAAAGGGTCATCAACACTGCACAAAAAATCACTGGCTGCCCACTGCCCTCCCTGAAGGACATCTTCAGCTCTCGCTGCCTTGGTAGGGCAGCCAACATCCTGAAGGACCCTTCCCACCCTGGACACAACCTGTTCCACCTGCTGCCCTCTGGCAGACGGTACAGGTCTTTCAAAACTCGTACAAACAGACTCAGAGACAGCTTCTACCCCATAGCCATACGTGAACTAAACAATGCAAAATAAGAAATAACACTCACATTCAACTGAATGGTTCTTACTCACAAGCACCTTAAAAACATCCTGAATGTACTTAACCATTTGCACTACTATATAACTGTATATAACTGTACAACACCGAATACCTCAGCTGCTATTGTTATTTATCTGTAATTTTTTTATATGTATATATTTTTGAATCGCACCGTTGGATTGACTTTTAAATTTCGTTGTACCATGTGCAATGACAATAAAGAGATTCATTCATTCATTCATTATTATGGTATTTGGGATTCATTGTGAAAGGTATTAATTTAGTGTCCACTAGAAAATAGTTAATACGTGTATAGGTGTTATGTACTGATGAATAAAAGGAGTATTCTCTTCCAGATGGGTTTGCAATCTTCCATACGTCTGTTATATTTGTATTTCTTATATACACATTTAAGAGTTCACTGGATTTTGATTTTGTATTATATCTCTTTTGTTGAGCGGATTTATCGAGGTATTGATCCAAAACGCAATTGAAATCTCCCCCAATTATCAGGTTTTGCTGGGTGGAATCTGAAATTATATTCAAGATTTTATTAAAATATTGTGGTTGTCAAAGCTAGGAGCATAAATATTTACCATAGTAAGTGGGGTAGAATATATCTTCCCATAGACTATGACATACCTCCCATCTTTGTCTGCAATGGTGTTTTTATCTTTAAATGGTATGCCCTTACAGATTATAATTGCAGTGCCTCTAGATTTGGAGAGATAGGAGGAGTGATATGTTTGACCAATCCAATTGGCCTTCAGCCTGGTCTGAGCTTGAGCTTTAAGATGCGTTTCCTGTAAAAATATTATGTCAGCATTAAGTGATTTTAATTGGGCAAAAATCTTACCCCTTTTAATTGGCTCGTTAGCGCCCCTAATATTCCAGCTACAAAAAGTAATTCCTCCAGTTTTCTTCAGAGGGTCGTCTTGCATTATACCTTACATGGGTTCCCTTGTTTCAGATGGTGCAACACAATAACTCAACCTTCTGGGTGTTGGGTGGGTGCTCCCAATTTCAGAACTCTGATGGTATATCCCAAAGAAAGGTGCCCTATAGAGAAAAAGCAAAAAAGGTGCTAAATAACATAAATGATACAAAAAAGCAGTATTTAAGTATATTGTGTGAAACCACCAACTGGTGGGAAACTTTGTGTGATCTTCCGTAGGTGTAAATCTCTTCTAGCTCCTCCCCTTACAAACTAATGTTATAGAAAAGAAAAAACAGGCCAGAACCGGATATTATATGCACAGAAAAAACAACAGAACATGTACTGTAAGTAGTTCATCTAATAGGTTGGACTAAGTAGGTATTTACTATTTAAATGCTGTATTTAAATTAAAAGAAAATGTTTTTTGCTTATTAATAATCCTGTTTTAAACAGTCAAAGACTGTGAGATTGTGAGTAATTTCTTCTAAGAGGATTACATTTCTTAACTAGGTCTAAGTGGGTATTTACTATATAAATATCCAATTTTAATTAACAAAATATCGTACTTATTGGTATTCGTATCTTAACCTCATACTCAAATGAAAACTATCTGGCTTGAAGGGGTTAACTAAAAACTGAAATCTCTGGCTTACCTGCCCGCTCAGCGAGTCTCACTCTCTCTCTCACTGGCTCCTCCCATCTCCAAGTTCCGACGCCTCTCTCTCGCTTTGGCCTGGCAGTTTCTGGAAGCTCCAGCTTACTCCCACGAATGGATATTAAACATATTTTTGATATATACCGATACAATGAACATTGACTAGAGGTCATAAATCTAGAAGCTATTCAATATTAGCTTTAAAGAGGAACGGATTGTTATTATGTTATAACATTAGGTTTTAGGTTAAAATAAACGGTTTAGTACGATTGTTAGTTTTTTATGTGTTAATGATATAATTAATTATATAATTTGTTAGTAGCTTATTACGTTCCGATCGGTTTAATTTGTTTTCTATGCCGCATAATTCAAGAGTCTTGAACCTTTTCTTAGTAAACACGAGGGCCTTGAACATTCTACCCGCGAGTTTGTTGGCCATCTTATCTGCAACTATTATATATCTTTTTATGTAAAAAAACATTCTCTCAAACTACCCCTTATAAATATATTTCAAAGGTTTAGCCCACGGGTTCAGTAAGCATTCAATAGCCCTGCTAATCAGACAGAGCCGTAGCATTCTACTTATCCTTTAGAGTGCTTTTTTTTAAAAGTCCTGGGCGTATTTGAATGTGGCTTCTGGGTCAATAAAGAAACGCTCTGAGCCTTCATGTGTGACCCTCAGTTTGGCGGGATACATTATTCAATATCTCAGGTTTGGAATGTCTCTAAGAATCAGATGAGTCTTCGTAAAAAGGGCACGTTTCTTCACCACCTCTGCTGGATAATCTCTGAAGAATCTTATGCTTTCTCCTTCAAACAGGATTTTTCCAATTGTCACTTTCTTCATGATGTCTTCAAGAACTATGTCGTTAAATTTCAGGATCATCTGTCTTGGTGGAGCTCCAATTTAGCGTTTTTTAGCGCATTTCAGGAGTGGAGCTAAAGCGGGCACCTGCTTCCTACTCCATGGCGCCACCGGAAGTCCCTACCTGCATAAGTTAATGTAACTAAGGTTCACATCACTGAAAAGTGCTCTGGAGGACGTGGGTAGGTGGCATTTTGGATCAGGACCTTTCTTCAGACTATTTGAGTCAATGGGGAGGGGTGAGGGGGTAGAAAGCTGGATGAGAGTTGGAAGAGGCTGGAAAATGATCTGAAGAAGAATCCCTACCCGAAACGTCACCCATCATTTTTCTCCAGAGATGCTGCCTATCCAGCTGAGTTACTCCAGCTCTTTGTTTCTATCCAGGAATCTGATAGGGGTAGATATAGGTGAGGGGGGTTAATTGGCAGATAGCACGGAGGTTTGGAGGTGTAAGGTGACGGAGGAAGGAATGTCTTCCTTTGGCCTTACATTTCATGTCTCTTCTCCCTTTACCTCAAAGCCTTTTGTCTCCTTGTCATCTCTGGCTTTTGTCCACCCATCTGCCATTCAAACTCCCCATCATCTGTATCTACCTCTCAGTTACCTGGCTTTGTCCAGGTCCCACCTTTCCAACTTTCTCCCTCCCACTACAATCATTTTGTAGAAGGGTCCCAACCTGAAACAAGTCCTATCCATGTCCTCCTGAGATGTTGCCTGACCTGCTGAGTTACTCCAGCACTTTGCATTTTTTGTTCACTTCACTGAACCCCAAAACAAAACCTGCAAATATATAAAGGAAGTTAGGAAAGAATGTAGAGAATTTGGTGAGATATTATAGACCAGGAGGATGGTAACCAGTGATCGTAATTTTTTATGGAGATTGGACTGGTTCACAGGTTAAGGTTGCTAAATTGGCCAAGGCCGATTTGGAGGCATTAGATGAAAACTTGGATGAGTCTGTTTGCAGATAAATGCATAGCTGACAAATACCGTCAAGGTCCCAGAGTGAGGATGAGTTCTCTTTAGATGGCAGTGATCAGTGGGAGCGAGAAGTTCTGGAATCATGCAGCAGTCCTGAGACAAAGTTTGAGAAACTGGTTGAGACCAATAGACGGAATAAGAAAGCATCCTACAGGTGCCAATATCCTGTCAGAATAGTCCCTAACCCCAGAGGCCTAATACCTCCTCCACTCAATCATCAAGACAACGGCGAAACAACCATGATAAATGTGTGGCTGCCGTGGAAACCAAATGAGATGATGGCAATTTTGTTGGGAGTGCCTAATAAGAATCAGAATCCACAAGCTTTCATTGAAATTTTTAAGAACAACGATATCTGTATATCACGCCGATTCCCGAGATTTATGGGCACTAGTTCAGCAAGTATTAACAGTGATTGAGTATACCAGATTCTTGGTTCACTTCACCGATGACAACCACGCAGCCCTAGAGGCGACGCACCCAGGGACAGGTAACAGCGAGGATCGATTACATCTTATGTTGGCAGCCGTGGGCCTCATTCTCCAGCAGCCAATCGATATATCAAAGGTTTTGGATATGAAACCAGAGGAAGGAGAGGCTGCAGAAGATTTTCTGGAAAGATTTAAAACCATCTACGGCAACCAGTCAGGTGACACTCAGTATCAGCAAGGAAATGACAGGCCACAGTTTTGTGCTATGCTTATGAACTGCTTGCTTCCAGCGTCGCAATGGCTATTAAAACCCAATAATATGGACTGGTCAGAGTCTTCACCGGCCCGCATGTCAAGAGCTGTGAGAGCCTTTTGAAAAAACTGTCCTATTGGTGACAGGGAAGCCCAGGTAAAGGTAAAAAATGAATATGTGATGAGAGAAACACGAGAAGTTCCACCAGTGGCTGTCCCTGACTGAATGGGCTAACAAATCTGGATGTTACCCTGTTTACGGATGGCAGCTCATCCATTAGTGAAAAGTGAGAGTGGTTGTCAGGCTATGTGATTGTCAATCAGGAGGGAACGACCATTGAAGCAGCATCTTTTGAGGCTCCCTTCTCGGCCCAGCAAGCCAAACTATTTGCGCTAACTAGAGCCTGCACCCTGGCCGAAGTACTATCTGCAAATATTTACACGGTCTCCCAATATGCTTTTGGAGTGGTTCATGATTACGGACAATTATAGAAGAATCGGGGGTTTCTAACCTCTTCAGGGACAATGATATCTCACAATAATCCAGGTAAAGGCTTGCCCTGTGAACCAGGTAAGACTCCTTTACCTGCAGGTCCCTTTGAGACCTTGCAAATGGACTACATTGATGTTCTTGTAATTGTCGATGTTTTCAGTAAATGGATTGAAGCAGACCCGACCTTTGCATATTCCAGATAAATTACAATGGAGCAAGGCCTCTACCGTTGTAAAAATATTGTTACGCGAAATCATACCGCGATTCGGTGTTCCTGCGCATTTAAGTTCAGATAATGATCCTCATTTCATTGCTGCTGTAAACAAAGAAATGTGCCAACAATTACAGATACATCAACAGTTCCATTGTGCGTATCAACCTCAGGCCGCCGGAGTGGTGGAACCGGCAAATCAGACTTTGAAAACCAAATTAGCAAAATTAGTGGCATAAACATGGTTAAAACTGCTTCCTGTAGCTCTTTTTCAGAATACGGACCACTCCTTCTGGTATGGCACGACTAACACGTGCAGACATCATATATGGTCGACCTTTACGCACGCCATGGAATGACCATGCCCCGGCAGCGGTCCATTTCCACCAGATGACTGAGGAAATGACATCCTATGTATTAACTTTAACCCGTACTTTGCGAACGTCTCATTCACAGGTCAGGGCTGCATATGGTGAGGTGCCAGTGCTCAAAGTTCCATCTAATATTGAGCCAGGTTGCTGTGTGCTGGTCAGGAACTGGAAGTATAAGCACTTGGACCCACGTTGGGATGCTTCCAGGTCTTCCTCACCACTCCGACCGCTGCCAAGGTCGAGGGTCGTGCTGCATGGGTTCATCTGCACCACTGCAAATTGATTGGGGGGGCGAAGAGTAATTTTATTTTCAACTTAAAGTTTTTAGAGTTTTTTAGTTTTACATTTCTGCTTTGCTTGGGAGTTGTATCCTTATAAGTTTAGTTTTGAATCCTTATTTTGCTATATGGTTAAGAATATGCGACTGATTACTGGACTGACTGACTTGAGTAAGTAGTTGATTAAGTCAATTAAGTAAGAAATTAGCTTTTTGTGAGCTTTTGCATGTTCCAGATAATTAAAATGAGGCAAGTCATCCTGCTATGCATCCTGATGCTATTGCAGAAGGAGGGAAATGAAGGGAAAATTTGACAATGTGTCCTGGAGCAATCAAGCAGAATCTTTCACCTCTGCAAAGGAGATGTGGTACAGTGCAATGGCCCGAATGCCTTTGGATCCTGGAACGTCACCAAGATTGACTACTGTAATGGGATACTGCATCAGCCTGATCGGCAGGTAGACTTAGATAGCTGACACCTGTGGGAATTACCCTGTTGGTTTTGGGGGTGCAAATTTAACTTTTTCTGTGGACGGAATCCCTTGGAAGACAACTCGGCAAAGGAACATTTGTATGCTGGACTATGCTATCGAGAAGCATTAGAGGTTTACCCTTGTTTACAGGAGAAATAACATGACCAAAAGACATGGGAAAAATGGGCATTGGAAGAAGAAGACTCTAACATGTTTATACAAGCCCATAATGAACTGTTTGGTAAAGGACAAATTGTGTGTTACCCTGCTATGAAATCAGTTAGTAGCCCATTTGCAGTGTCTCCAGTGGGGGAGGACTGAACGGTTAGTAAGTTGTCAAGGTGAAAAGCCAGTTCTGGATGAAACTGTCACCATCTATTATGAAGAGATCTTAGCCCCACCAGCTAACTCTTTGCCACTACCTCGTAACAATGAGCATTCTTACCCGGGTTGTGATTGCAAGACTTATGCGGTGTACTATCAGAAATGCATCTGTTCTCTTTACAGAATAGATATGCCTTAGACTATCTGTTGGCCCATGAGAGAGACTATTGTAAAAGAAAGATGTATGATGGGAATTCAGGACAGAACTAGTAACATCACCAAACATCAAAATGACATTATTACCCTGCTTGATGGGATGAAGGAGGGTGTTGGATGGATAGACAAAAGTGCTGGAGAATCTCAGCGGGTGCAACAGCATCTATGGAGCAAAGGAACTTGGCAACGTTTTGGGCCGAAACCCTTCTTCAGACTGATGGAGGGGGGGGGGGGGGGGGAGAAGAAAGGAAAAAGGAAGTGGAGGAGCCCGAGGGCTGAGGGAGAGCTGAGAAGGGGAGGAGATAGCAAGAGCTACTGGAAATTGGAGAATTCAATGTTTATGCCGTTTGGGTGCAGACTGCCCAAGAGGAATATCAGGTGCTGCTCCTCCAATTTCCGGTGGTGCTCACTCTGGCCATGGAGGAGGCCCAGGACAGAGAGGTCGGATTCGGAATGGGAGGGGGAGTTGAAGTGCTGAGCCACCGGGAGGTCAGGTTGGTTATTGCTGACCTAGCGGAGGTGTTCGGCGAAACGATCGCCAAGCCTACGCTTGGTCTCACCGATGTAGATCAGCTGACATCTAGAGCAGCGGATGCAATAGATGAGGTTGGAGGAGATGCAGGTAAACCTCTGTCGCACCTGGAATGACTGCTTGGGTCCTTGAATGGAGTGGAGGGGGGAGGTAAAGCGACAAGTGTAGCATCTCTTGCGGTTGCAAGGGAAAGTGCCCGGGGAGGGGGTGGTGCGGGAGGGAAGGGAAGAATTGACAAGGGAGTTATGGAGGGAGCAGTCTTTGTGGAAAGCAGACAGGGGTGGAGATGGGAAGATGTGGCAAGTGGTGGGGTCACGTTGGAGGTGGCGAAAATGACGGAGAACTATGTGTTGTATGTGACGGCTGGTGGGGTGAAAGGTGAGGACGAGGGGGATTCTGCCCTTGTTATTAGTGGGGGGGGGGTGGGGAGAGAGAGCAGTGTTACGGGGTATTGAAGAGACCCTGGTGCGAGCCTCATCTATAGTAGGGGAGGGGAACCCCTGTTTCCTGAAGAATGAGGACATTTCTGATGCCCTGGATGGGGATCAGAATGTTGGATGGGGAGACTGGAGATTTGGGGAATTATATAATTGGATCATCAGCATGGCCATATATGCAGAATGGTGGTCATGTGTTTGTTCGTGGGAATTGCTATTGTTAAATGTATTATAGCCAGACTAATGACAGCCTTGGGTAATGTGGAAACTGGTGAGAAGATATTATTGCAGCAACTAGAAGAAGACATTCCGATGTTGGAGTCTGATGAAAGTAGAGAACCTGTGATCCAGCAGGTAGAGAAGGAAATATTGGAGGAGGAGTGCAATAGACTTAATAATGTGGAGAAGGAGGGATGGTATTAAGTCCAGAATAGTTGAGCACCATAAGGGCTAGTGTACGAAGCACAGCAGAGGAGTAAGGAGCAGCAGTGGTGTCAACAAGCCAGCCTGCCAGCCTACGTGGTCCGGGTTTTGGGGGCTATAAAACATCTCAAGGTTAGGAATAAACTTGGATGACTAATAAGCCAATGCTGATGAGTTCCTGCTGTGTTATTATCCTTTTCGTGGTCATGAAATGACCAGAGTGAGAAATGAGGAAATATTATATAATAGAACCACTCGGATAGTGACTTTTATATAAGCTAGGTAATTTGCCAGAGAAAAGCTTAAGGTTTTCAGAGACACATGTCTCCTAAAGAAATAAAGTACAAAGAAACACATACAGGGAACAGATGAATCAAAACTGGAGGAGCAAGGAGAAGGATATTAAATTATGTGAGGTAAGGGAAACTAGTAGAGTAGCTATGGATACTATGAGTTTCAAAGTAAAAGAAGTACTGACACTTTTGAAAAATATAAAAGTGGATAAGTCGCCAGGTCCTGACAGGATATTCCCTAGGACATTGAGGGAAGTTAGTGTGGAAATAGCCGGGGCTATGACGGAAATATTTCAAATGTCATTAGAAACGGGAATAGTCCCCGAGGATTGGCGTACTGCGCATGTTGTTCCATTGTTTAAAAAGGGTTCTAAGAGTAAACCTAGCAATTATAGACCTGTTAGTTTGACTTCAGTGGTGGGCAAATTAATGGAAAAGATACTTAGAGATAATAGATATAAGCATCTGGATAAACAGGGTCTGATTAGGAACAGTCAACATGGATTTGTGCCTGGAAGGTCATGTTTGACTAATCTTCTTGAATTTTTTGAAGAGGTTACTAGGGAAATTGATGAGGGTAAAGCAGTGGATGTTGTCTATATGGACTTTAGTAAGGCCTTTGACAAGGTTCCTCATGGAAGGTTGGTTAAGAAGGTTCAACTGTTGGGTATAAATGCAGGAGTAGCAAGATGGATTCAACAGTGGCTGAATGGGAGACGCCAGAGGGTAATGGTGGATGGCTGTTTGTCGGGTTGGAGGCAGGTGACTAGTGGGGTGCCTAAGGGATCTGTGTTGGGTCCTTTGTTGTTTGTCATGTACATCAATGATCTGGATGAAGGTGTGGTAAATTGGATTAGTAAGTATGCAGATGATACCAAGATAATGAAGTGGATTGTGGATAATGAAGAGGATTTCCAAAGTCTACAGAGTGATTTAGGCCATTTGGAAGAATGGGCTGAAAGATGGCAGATGGAGTTTAATGCTGATAAATGTGAGGTGCTGCACCTTGGCAGGACAAATCAAAATAGGACGTACATGGTAAATGGTAGGGAATTGAAGAATGCAGTTGAACAGAGGGATCTGGGAATAACCGTGCATAGTTCCTTGAAGGTGGAATCTCATGTAGATAGGGTGGTAAAGAAAGCTTTTGGTATGCTAGCCTTTATAAATCAGAGCATTGAGTATAGAAGCTGGGATGTAATGTTAAAATTGTACAAGGCATTGGTGAGACCAAATCTGGAGTATGGTGTACAATTTTGGTCGCCCAATTATAGGAAGGATGTCAACAAAATAGAGAGAGTACAGAGGAGATTTACTAGAATGTTGCCTGGGTTTCAACAACTAAGTTACAGAGAAAGGTTGAATAAGTTAGGTCTTTATTCTCTGGAGCGCAGAAGGTTAAGGGGGGACTTGATAGAGGTCTTTAAAATGATGAGAGGGATAGACAGAGTTGATGTGGACAAGCTTCTCCCTTTGAGAATAGGGAAGATTCAAACAAGTGGACATGACTTCAGAATTAAGGGACAGAAGTTTAGGGGTAACATGAGGGGGAACTTCTTTATTCAGAGAATGGTAGCGGTGTGGAATGAGCTTCCAGTGGAAGTGGTGGAGGCAGGTTCGTTGGTATCATTTAAAAATAAATTGGATAGGCATATGGATGAGAAGGGAATTGGAGGGTTATGGTATGAGTGCAGGCAGGTGGGACTAAGGGAAAATAATTGTTCGGCACGGACTTGTAGGGCCGAGATGGCCTGTTTCCGTGCTGTAATTGTTATATGGTTATATGGTTAAAACATAGAAATGCTAATCTGAACCAGCATAGCTTTGAGGCAATTATAACGTTGTAGGAAATTGCATTTGAATAATTTTGTGTTGAAGAATAGCTTGCTGAATGGGGCCTCTTCTCAGGCCAGAGGTCATTTGCTCTTTCTCCATGGCACATTTCTGAGCTCTGAGTGTGACATATGGTTATGGCTGTTTATGCTGAATTCGAGACAGACTTCAAGGCTGAAGTATAATAGACTCTGTAGTTAGCTTTGGCTATGTTACATTATAATGAGATTGAGATAAGGGATATGATGTGTGTGAAGGGGAGTAGTTGCTTGGAAAGGAAAGAATCAGATTGATGGATTTGTGACCTTCCTATGTTTCGAAGAAGCGGCTGTACATTTGAGGTAATGGTCTGAAGTTGTAAATTTACCCTTTGTTCTGTAATATTTGTAAAAGGCCCTGCAGATGAGATTGAAATTCCAGCTCCCAGAGATTGCAAGAAAAGAGGAGGCTGCAAGTTAGAATGAAGCTGTATCCTGGCACAAAACACTTACCATCAATTGAGTTAACAGATTTACGACCCATGTATGCTTTGAGTTACGAGGTGTGTGTGGGTTTGGAATTTAACTTAGAAGCTGTGTAACATATAATTAATGTTTGTAATACATAGGTAATGGTATATTAAATTTGTAGTAAAATTGTAGAGAAACCATTTATGAAATGTATTGTGTCTAAGTAGGATTGTAAACATTAGACCTTGTTTAGATTTATAGAAATATCTTTCTTCTTGGTATGGAAAATGGGTTTTGTTTGTATGAATTGTGTGATCATTGCATTATATGTGTATCTTATATTTTGAGGAATGGTCTCTGAAATTGAGGGGTTTGCTTTGTTGAAATAAAATAATTCTTAACAAAGTTAAACCACAGGCAAATGAAGGTTGTAAAATGTGGCCAGAGACGGGGGGTTCATGTGACTGCTGTTGTAAATCACCAGAAGGACTCAGATGATTGGTTACTAATTTGTCAAACCCTCTGTATCAGAAATGTCCAATACCTATATAATGCCTTGAGTTTGTACCAAAGTCACTAATTATTTGGACCAGCCCCGAAGCTTTCAGCTCTGTGTTGGAAGGTTCAGAGAATTATCCAGTGCTGAATAAAGAATCGATTTCAACAGCAATCAACAGCTTGAATCAGGTTTTCTTGAATTTAGATTGACAAAAGAATTCAGTTTAACATAATATCTTAAAATGTCATTTAGTTCTTTTAATTTTTAAGAAAGTTATGGGCTTTTGACTGTCCTCGATCACAGCTTTGGTGTTAAGTCAATGGAAAAGCAATAGGGAACAAGATGCTAATTTACGAGTATGAAAATGGCCATAACTTTTTAAATACTGAAGATATGAACGTGAATTAGGTGCCAAATTAAACTTCTTTTTATGCGTTATCTGATGGAATAAATTGCAGACTTGATTTTTTTAATCTCAAAATGTTGTAACATTTCTATACTTAGGGCTATTTTTTTACTTGTGGACATTTTTTATCAGGCTGGAAAATACGTCCCGACTTACCTGATGCCCCGAGTACCTGCGGCTGGCATAACGAGCCACTACGAAATATCTACGGACTCCTACAGCCTCCTACGGACTTGTTACAAACATTCTGTAAGTTTGAAAACTCGGGAGAATTCGTGAATAACTCGGGAGAATTTGTGAATAACTCGGGAAAGTGGGACAGGCCCTTTACAATCCCTGCCATCAGTGGCGCTCCAGATCTGCTGACTGCTGTGCGCGGGACTCGAGAGGCTGTAGGGGGTGGGGGGAGGGGTGGGGGTGGGGTGAGTAAACTGCAGGTTTTTCATTGTCGTCGCTAAGGGAGACACAAACAATCTCCCAGATGTACTGGAGGACAGAGGATCTAAGGGGGTAGAGGAACTGAAATAAATTTTCATTAGGCGAGAAATAGTATTGCGTAGGCTAATGGGACTGAAGGATGATAAATCCCCTGGGCCTGATGGTCTGCATCCCAGGGTCCTCGGGGAGGTGGGTCTAGAAATAGTGGACGCATTGGTGATCATTTTCCAATGTTCAATAGATTCAGGATCAGTTCCTGTGGATTGGAGGATAGCTAATGTTATCCCACTTTTCAAGAAAGGAGTGAGAGAGAAAACGGGGAATTACAGACCAGTTAGCCTGACTTCGGTGGTGGGAAAGATGCTGGAGTCAATTATTAAAGAGGTAATAATGGAGCATTTGGATAGCAGTAAAAGGATGAATCCAAGTCAACATGGATTTATGAAAGGGAAATCATGCTTGACCAATCTTCTGGAATTTTTTGAAGATGTGACAAGTAAAATGGATGAAAGGGTGCCAGTGGATGTAGTGTACCTAGATTTTCAGAAAGCCTTTGATAAGGGAGACTGGTGACTAAAATTAGAGCACATCGTATTGGGGGTAGGGTGTTGACATGGATAGAAAATTGGTTGGCAGACCGGAAGTAAAGAGTAGGAGTGAACGGGTACTTTTCAGAATGGCAGGCAGTGGCGAGTGGAGTGCCGCAAGGCTCAGTGTTGGGGCCGCAACTGTTTACCATATATATTAATGATTTGAAAGAGGGAATTAGGAGCAACACTAGCAAGTTTGCGGATGACACAAAGCTGGGTGGCATTGTGAACTGTGAAGAGGATGTTAGGAGGTTGCAGGGTGACCTGGGCAGGTTGAGTGAGTGGGCAGATGTGTGGCAGATGCAGTATAATATAGATAAATGTGAGGTTATCCACTTTGGCGGCAAAAACAACGGGGCAGATTATTATCTCAATGGGGTTTGGTTAGGCAAGGGGGAGGTACAGCGAGACCTGGGCGTCCTTGTACACCAGTCACTGAAAGATGGCGTGCAGGTACAGCAGGCAGTGAAGAAAGCTAATGGAATGTTGGCCTTCATAACAAGACGATTTCAGTATAGGAGTAAAGAGGTTCTTCTGCAGTTGTATAGGGCTCTGGTGAGACCACATCTGGAGTATTGTGTACAGTTTTGGTCTCCTAATTTGAGGAAGGACATCCTTGTGATTGAGGCAGTGCAGCGTAGGTTCACGAGATTGATCCCTGGGATGGCGGGACTGGCATATGAGGAAAGATTGAAAAGACTAGGCTTGTATTCACTGTTTAGAAGGATGAGGGGTTATCTTATAGAAACATATAAAATCATAAAAGGACTGACCAAGCTAGATGCAGGATAAATGTTTCCAATGTTGGGTGAGTCCAGAACCAGGGGCCACAGCCTTAGAATAAAGGGGAGGTCATTTAAGACAGAGAAAAAACGTTTTCACCCAGAGAGTTGTGAATTTATGGAATTCCCTGCCACAGAGGGCAGTGGAGGCCAAATCACTGGATGGATTTAAGAGAAAGTTAGATAGAGCACTAGGGGCTAGTGGAGTCAAGGGATATGGGGAGGAGGCAGGCACGGGTTATTGATAGGGGACGATCAACCATGATCACAATTAATGGTAGTGCTGGCTCGAAGGGCCGAATGGCCACCTCCTTCACCTATTTTCTATGTTTCTATGTTTCTAACAAGCTTATGATGTAGAGGAAATCCCGTTCTGTTATCCGTTCATTTTTTTTTGCAACACGTTGCTGGTCTATTGAATTGCTGAAATTGAAAGTCGGGGCTCAAATTCAAGGCCTTCAAAACACGGATCACAAGTTCACGGTATGTAGGTATAAATAAAAGATATGTAGAACGTTTACTTAACATCTTATCTAGTTTTTGGTGTCAATTAATTTTTATCTGATGATGCAAAATAAGTTAATTAGGCCCCGATATCGGCAACATGTTCATTATCTGTATTGTGTAATTGTTTAACCGTGATCATTATTTTCATGCTAAATATCTGACTAAAAACTTCCACAGTACATACGGATCTGATTGTGGCCACCGCCATGTTGGCAGCCATGTGTATGTGTAAAACGGCCCTTGTCCTTTATCACAGCTTTTGAGTTAAATCAATACATTTAATCGGCAACTGTGGAGGCCTCAATAGGCCCGACTATGGGTGAACATTGGGGATGGGACTGGACTTTGTGCCTTCCCCCATAATGGGAACCATTGTGGGGGGATGTTTTTATGTTTTTATGTTGAAGCTATTTATTATTGCTATGTTTGTATTATTTTTTATGTGCTGCATTGGCAAAAAGAATTTCACTACACCTAGGTGTATGTGACAATAAATTCAACCTTTGAACCAACCTTTGAACCTACAAAGCAATAGGGAACAAGATGCTAATTTCCTAGTATGAAAATGACCATAACTTTTTTAATACTGAAGATATGAAAGTGAGTTTGGTAAATATTAAAGATTTTTTTATGCTTTATCTGCTGGACAAATTACAGGTTTGATTTTCTAAATCTCAAAATTTTGTAACATTCCTACACCTACGACAAATTACATCCACACACAATAAGCTACGACAAGGTAAGACAATTCAGTCGCCGGTACCTGTTGCCAGTTGACGTAAGTAGTCGCCAATGGAATTCACTGAAGTCAGCACCCTACATCATCCTGGTGACAACCTGCGACAGCACCTACGTCAGGAGAAGTCAAGCTGCGCTCATTGGCATCAAGCCCACTGTCGCCAACTGCCGCCGAAAGGTTTTAAACATTTCAAAATCCATCGGCGACCAGAAAAATGCTACGATTCTTCGTGCGACTGAGGAGACGACTCACGACGACCATGTGACGACATGTAGTCGCCTAAGTGGGACAGGGGCATTTGTTTCCCCTGTCCCAGATGACTCCCCTGGCTGCCTCATCTATTTCCCGCACCTCTATTCTCACCGTCTCTCCTCCTGATCAGAGCAAGGAGAGAGTTCCCCTGTTCCTCCCCTTCACCCACCCATGTGGGCGGGCACATTCAAGAGATCTTCCATAAATTCTGGCACCTTCACCAAGATTCCACTGCATCTTTCCACCCCCTTTCAGCATCTTTGGCCCCTGGTCAGTATTTGTGTTACCACCAATCTCTCCCCAACTCATGGCACTTTATCATGTAACCTCGGAGAAAACCTACGCAGTCACTGGGCGAAGATACACACTCCGTACAGACAGCACCCGTAGTCGGGATCGAACCTAGGTCTTTTACAACTCTACTACTGTGCCACTATGCCGGTTGCTGCCTTGCAGAGCCAGAGACCCGGGTTCGATCCTGACTTCGGGTGTTGTCTGTACAGAGTTTCCACATTCTCCCTGTGACCGCATGGGTGCTCCTGCTTCCTCCCACACTCCAAAGACGTGCAGGGCTGTAAGTTAATTGGCTTTTGTAAATTTGTAAATTGTTGCTAGTGCTTAGGACAGTGCCAGTGTACGGGATGACTGCTGGTCAGTGTAGACTCGATGGGCTGAAGGGCTTCTGCACTGTATCTCTAAAGTGTAAAGATTAAGCCATGATTCACTTGCTCGTCTGCCAATATGGTGAATTGTATTCAGTGTTCACAGTGTTGTCAGCCCTAAGATGCACTCCACAGAACATAGAACAGTACAGCTCAGGAACTGGCCCTTCAGCCCACAATATCCGTGCTGAACATGAAGCCGAGACATACCTTTAGCTGCCTGCACATGATTTATATCCCTCCATTCCCTGGATATCGTCTGCCTATTGAAAGGTCACTTAACTGCCACTGTCGTATCTGGCTCCATCACCAACCTGGCACAGTGTTCTAGGCACTGATCACAGGCCTCCAATCAGACAAGCAACCCTCCACTACACTTTGACCCTTCCTCTAGGCCAATTTTGAACCCCATTGGCCAATGTATAATGTAACTTTTTTTCAGTGTTATGCCAGATAACATTGGCATGGAATGAAGCACAATAACAGTAATTGTCATCATCACTTGGGAAATTAGATTTGTTGTAGTTGTGAGACGTTTCCATGTGGATCACTGGCAACAACTTGAGCCGTGTTATCCTGGGTGTGGGCGGGCATGCCTGGGACAAGGTGACTGTAAAGCTGGTCCAAGCCTGGGCACCCTGCAGGATGAGTAACGTAACCAGCTTCATGTTTGGGTCTTCTCCCCATCCTCACACTTCACATCCTCCCCATCTCCCCCATAACCCCCAATCTCCACCTTGGCACATGATTGGAATTTGCCCCTGCCCACACCATGCCCTGAGTGCCCACTTTCCAATGTGCTGCCAGTCCCACTCCCACTTCTGCCCAAGATAACCCTTCTAGATCTTCCTCTCTCCATTTCTCATGAAGAATGATTCCAGGTTCCTCTGAATACCAAGGCTTTTTCGTTTCTCGCCATTTAAAAAAGTACATTGTCAAAGTAGATGACCTCATTCAAGTCTGCATTGCATTTCATCTGCCACTGAGTTGGTGGCCTTAGTAAGGACTTGAAGGATGATAGTCCCAAAACTGAGGTGTTGCTTTATCAGAATCAAATAAAGGTCAGCAAGCACGGGGGAGATGAGGGAATGGGGCTCGATGTGGTTTAAGGCACGGAGCAGCATTGGATGAAGATTATGATTGGTGCTTGTGGAACTGAAGACTGGTGAAAGGTGACTACCTGTAATTGGTGGAACATGAGCTGATTCTAAACACAGATCAATGGGCAATGAAGATAATATTGCACCAAATCAGTTAGAGTCATACAGCATGGAAACAGGGTCCATGCTGACCAAGATACCCAAACTAAACTAGTCCTATTTGCCCGCATTTGGCTCATATCCCTCTGAACATTTCCTATTCATGTACCTGTTCAAGTGTCTTTTAAATGCTGTTATAGTACCTGGCTCAACTAGCTCCTCTGGCAGCTCATTCCATATACCAACTACCCTCTGAGTATCAAAGGTACCCCTGAGAGGTAGAGCTGTTGCCTTACAGTGCCAGAGACCCGGGTTCGATTCTGACAATGGGTGCTGTTTGTACTGTGTTTGTACGTTCTCTCCATCATCTGCGTGGCCTTTCTCCAGGAGCTCCAGTTTCCTCCCACACTCCAAAGATGTACAGGTTTGTAGATTAATTGGCTTGTAAAATTGTAAATTATCCTTACTGTATGTAGGATAATGCTAACGTGCGGGGATCGCTATTCGGCGTGGACTCGGTGGGCCGAACGGCCTGTTTCCATGCTGTATCTCTGAACTAAACTAAACTAAATTCCTAAAATCTTTCCCCTCGAACCTTAAACCTATGTCCTCTGGTGCTTGATTCCCCTTCCCTGGGTAAAAGGTTTTGTTGCAGCTCGACACTGATAATGTGTTTACTGACCCTCAAAGAATCTACGTCTTTAACAGCTGTGCATTAATTGTCAGGGCCATAAGAATTATTCTTGAAAGAATATTTCGAACCCCATCAGCAGTGGAAGGGATTTGCTTCTGAATGTTAATTGGACTGGCGCCCGTGGACTGTTCATCGTGCCAGGCTGTCGGTGAGGTTGAGCACAGCTGTGGGCAGTGCCCCTGTGATATCAACATTTCTCTAAGTGAGAGTTTTAAATATACTTGAAACAAAAGAGGCAACTGCAGCAACACATCAGAGAGTGCCCTTTACAGGGGCTGTAACTCGAGAGATGATTAGCTGGACAATGGTATTGGAAAAAATACTCAACTCACTAACACTAATTAAACCTCAGAGGGCCTAATGGGCACAGGCCGAGCCAAATTGCAAATACAATCCCTTCACTAAAAATAATCTGCGTAAACAATCAGCTTCACATAATTGAGTATCAGGAATCCAGTCTCACCGCTGTGCTGACTCCACTGTGGCTTTGAAATGGACGCTGTTCCCCTCACACCCCGGCAGCACCATGAGCAATCACTGTCCGCGGAGGATTGCAAATATTTAAACTGCTCAATTATACCAAGCAATGTGCATCACCATCCTGTAGATTGCTCTGGTCATTTTAAAGTGAAGATGCACCTGTTGGCTGTTTAGTTTTTCTTGAATTATTCACACATTCGGACAGTGACGACTTCAGAACAGCCTATTCTGCAGCAGCCTATTCCCTGCATATTCTGTTTTTCTTTCATATTTCTACCATCTGCATTAAAAAAAAAATCACTTTAGAATGACTGGAGGGTGGATGAAATGGCCAGACAACGTTTCAGGTCAGGACCTTTCTTCAGACACCATGTACACTCACCCCATTTTGCATTAAAGTCATAGTCATACAGCACGGAAACAGACCCTTTGGCCCAACTTTCCCATGTCGACCAAGATGCCCCATCTACACTAGTCTCACATGCCTGCATTTAGCTCCTATCCTTCCAAACCTTTCCTATCCATGTACCTGTCCAAATGTTGTTTAAATATTATTGTACCTGCTTCAACTCCCTCCTCTGGCAGTTTGTTCCATGTACCCACCTGTATAAAAAAGTTGCTTCTCACATTCCTATTAAATATTTCCTCTCTCACCTTCAACCTATGTCCTCTGGTTCTTGATTCCCCGACTCTGGGTAAAAAACCCTATTCATTTACCCTATCTGTTCCTCTCGTGATCTCATACACCTCTATAAGATCACTCCTCATCATCTTGCACCCCAAGGAATAAAGTCCTCACCTGCCCAACTCTCCCTTTAGCTCGTGCCTTCAAATCCTGGCAAATTCCTTCTAAATCATCTCTATATTTTCTCCAGGTCACCAACATCCTTCTTGAGGAAGGGTGACCAAAACTGAACACAATACAGTACTCCAAATGCAGCCTCACTAACATCTCGTACAATTGTCACGTAACACTCCTCAGTGCCCTGCCATTCACTGTGAAGGCCTGCATTGGTCTGACTTCCCAAATTGCAACACCTCATACTTATTTGCATTAATTTCCATCAACCATTCCTCAGCTCACTTACCCAACTGATGAAGATCCTGTTGTCGTTTTTGATAAACATTTTCTCTACCTACAATACTATTTACTTTAGTGTCCAAACTTACTAATCATGTCTTCTACATTCTCATCCAAATTGTTGACAAAGACCAGTGCCCAGCACTGATCCCTGAGGCACACCACTAGTCACATATATCGTCTATAAAACAACCTTCCACCATCACCCTCTGCTTCCTTCCATAAAGCCATTTCTCTTTCAAGTCGGCTAACTCTCCCTGGATCCCATGCGCAGCCTTATCAAATGCACTCCTGAAGTCATATTGACAACGTCTATGGCTTTGCTCTTATCCTTTTTGATTACTTCATCAAAAAGCTCAATTACATTCGTAAGACACGATCTCCCACGTACAAAACCATGTTGATTCCCTAATCAACCCCTGTCAATCCAAATGCATATATATCTTATCTCTCAGAATACCCTCCAGTAACTTGCCTATTACAGATATTAGGTTCACTGGTCTTTATATTTCCCAGGCTTTTCCTTGCAGCCCTTCTCAAACAAAGGTACAACATTGCCCATCCTCCAGCCTTCTGGCACCTCACCCGTGACTAATGATGAATCATATATCTCAGCCAGGGCTCCTGTCATTTTTTTCCCTTGCTCCTTGCATACGCCTGATCAAGTCCAGGAGATTTATCTATTTTCATACAGCTTAGGATAGTTAATGCCTCCTCGACAATAATACAGACTGTCCTAAAGGCACTTCCACTAATCATGTCTTCTACATTCTCATCCAAATTGTCCAAAGTTCCCTAGTTTTCATATCTTTCTCCATGATACAAACAGGAGAGAAATACTCATTGTGGACATTGCTTATCTCCTGCGGCTCGACGCAGAGGCGACCACTTTGGTTTCAGAAGGACTAGTTTTCCTCAACGTACATAAATTCACTTTGGATTTTCCTTGGTATTATCTGCCAGAGATATCTCCTGCTGACTTTCGCCCTCTTGATTTCTTTCAAGTACGCTCTTCAGTCCCCTGAAATTCCTCCAAGGATACACTCAATCCCAGCTGCCTATATTCTTCCCATACCTCCTTTTTCTTCATCAGAACCTTAATTTCCCTCATCATTATGCTTCCATACACCCACCTGCCTTGCCCTTCACTCTAACAGGAACATGCATATCCTGAGCTCTTGTCATCACACTTTTAAAAGCATCCCACTTTCTGAACATTCCTTTGCCTACAAATAACCTACTCCAGAAACATAGAAACATAGGCGCAGGAGTAGGCCATTCGGCCCTTCGAGCCAGCACCGCCAATCAATTTGATGATGGCTGATCATCTAAATTCAGTACCCCTTTCCTGCTTTTCCCCCATATCCATTGTTTTCTAACTCTCTCTTGAAAACATACAGTGAAATGACCTCCACTGCCTTCTGTGGACGAGAATTCCACAGATTCACAGCTCTCTGGGTGAAAAGGGTTTTCCTCATCTCAGTCCTAAATGGCCTACCCTTATTCTTCAACAGTGACCCCTAGTTCTGGACTCCCCCTACATTGGCAACATTTTTCTTGCATCTAGCCTGTTCAATCCTTTTATTTGTCTCTATAAGAATCCCTCTCATCCTTCTCAATTCCAGTAAATACAAGCCCAGTTGACCCATTCTTTCATCATACGTCAGTCCCGCCATATCCTGGAATTAGCCTGGTGAACCTACGATACACTACCTCAAATCAACTTTAACAAGTTTCTATCTAACACCATCGAAGTTGTCCTTGCCCCAATTCAGAATTTTAACGTGAGCCCAGCCAGTCTTTATCCGTAACTATTTTAAAGTTGAAGATAGACACAAAATGCTGGAGTAACTCAGCGGGACAGGCAGCATCTCTGGAGAGAAGGAATGGGTGACGTTTCGGGTCGAGACCCTTCTTCAGACATCAATCTGTAGATCAAGGTTTGCACTTTCCCTTGAAGGGTCCTGCCTGATGAAACTTACCTGAACACATTTAACAAATTCCACCCCGTCGAAGGCCTTGGCACTATGACAGCCCATCTTTATTGGGAAAGTTAAAATCCCCTACTATGACAACCTTATTGGTCTTGCAGCTGCCTGCAATCTTTTGGCAAATTTGATTTTCTAATTGCCATTGCCTATTTGGAGGCCTGTGGTACACTCCCAGCAAAATGATCACCCCCTATTTACCTGCCAGTCTTGTCATTCTCTTAGCCAGGTTTCCGTAATGGCTACCAGTTGCAAATAACTATACATGCCCTGAGTTCATCTGCCTTACCCATCAGGCATCTCACATTAAAGTAAATGGAATTCAGTCCAACAGTGCTTCCTCACCGCATGCCGTATTCCTGCCTATTCTGTCCACTGAATTTTCTTTCCTCAACCTCCCAGCCTCTCACCTGCTTCATCCCTCCACAGGATCCCACCCCCTGCCAATCTAGTTCAAACCCATCTTTGCAGCAGCAGCAGCAAACCTGCCTGCCAGGATATTGCTTCCCCTCCAGTTGGTCTGGAGTCTTCCAGGCCTTGGTCATTCTCATCTTGATACTTCTCACATGTTGTGAGAATCTCTGCCTCCAGGCAATGTGTTGCACACTTCATTCACTCACTGAGTACTATCGAGATAGAGAGATACAGCACGGAACAGGCGCATTGGCCCGCACTGACCCATCGAAACTATTCCTACATTAATCCCACTTTTTATTCTCTCCATATGCTCTTCACCTTCCTTTGCCCTCCCCACCCCAGATTCTACTGCTCACCTCACACTGGGGGACCAATTAACCCATCAATCTAGACACAAGATGCTGGAGTAACACAACTGGACAGGCAGCATTTCTGGAGAGAAGGAATGGGTAATGTTTCAGCTTGAGATCCTTCTTCAAACTGACACGAAACGTCACCCATTCCTTCTCTCCAGAGATGCTGCCTGTCCCGCTGAGTTACTTCAGCTTTTTGTGTCTATCTTCGGTGTAAACCAGCATCTGCAGTTCCTGCCCACACAACTCACTGATTTGCATGTTTTTGGGATGTGGATGAAAGTGGAGTTTAGGCTTTAGAGATGCAGTGTGGAACTCTGTATCCTTCTGCCCACCAAGTCTGCACCGTCCAGTGATCACCGCTTACACTAGCACTACCCTACACACTAGGGAAAAAGTTTACAATTTACCAAAGACAATCTACAAATCTGTACGTCTTTGGAGTGTTACATACAAACTCCATACAGGCAGCATCCGTGGTCAGGATCGAACCCGGGTCTCTGGCGTTGTAAGGCAGCAACTCTACCACTGCGCCACTGTGCCGCCCAGTTGCCAGGGATATTCCCAGGTCACAGGGAAAACATACAAACTCTATAAAGTATTGCATCTGATTCCACCACCTCGCCCGCCAGCACATTCCAGATATCAACCACTATTTGTGTAATACACCTGCCCCTCAGATCCACGTTAAAACTCTCACCTTAATATGTACCCTCTTGTGTTTGATATCCCTACCATGGAAAAAAATTCTGACAATCCACCCGACCTATGCCTCTTATAATTTTTTTTAGTTTTAGTTTAAGATACAGCGCGGAAACAGGCCTTTCGGCCCACCGGGTCCGCGCTGACCAGCGATCCCCGCATATTAACACTAACCTACACCCACTATAGACAATTTTTACATTTACCAAGCCAATTAACCAACATACCTGTGAGGTCATTTGAGGTCATCTCTCAGCTTCCTACACTCTGGGGATGCCAAGCCTATCCTATCTCTCCACATAACTAACCTCCTCCATTTCCAACACCATGCTGGTGAATCTGCTGCGCACTCTCTCCAGCACATCCACATTCTTCCCACAGGGGGGCGACACAACAACACACCATGCTCCAGTGTTTTCAAACATAACGTCCCAACTTTTATATTCTCTGTAATAAAAAGAAACTGCAGATGATGGTTTATACCAAAGATCGATGCAACATTGTGGAAATACTTAACAGGTTAGGCAGCATCTTTGGGGGAAATGGATAGGTGACGTTTTGTGTCAGGAGCATTCTTCTGTCTGAAGAAGGGTCCCGACCCAAAACATCACCTATCCATTTTCTCCAGAGATGCAGCCTGACCCACTGAGTTTACTTCAGCATTTTATGTCTATCTTTTATATTCTCTGATCTGACCCATACCATGTGCCTTCTCCATCACCCTATCTATCTGTGTTGCAGGCAACTGTGGGCAGGACCCTAAGGTCCCTCTGTTCATCAGTGTACCTGAACACACTACCATTTACTGTATGTTTCCTAACCTGATTCATTGTTACACTGCACAGAAACATGCCCTTTGACCCAGCATCTCCATGCTAGTCATCAAGTGCCCATTGACACTGATCCCATTTACCATCACTTTATCTGCAGCTTCTGTCCCTTGCTGATTCAAGTGCTTATTCAGATGCTTTGGCACCGTGGTGAGCCTGTTTAAAACAAATCTTCAGGTAATGTGTTCCAGATTGCAATCACACTCTGCGTGAAACCATTCTTCCCCTGAACACCTGAAACATATGCCTTTTGGTCTTAGACACCTCTGCATGGAGCCACGTTTCTTATCAACTACCTTGTCAATGTCCCATGACATTGATCATCCCTATCAGGTCCTCCCTCAGCCTTCTTTGTCTTAGGAAAACAAACCCCGTCTGAGACAGGGTGAGTCAATTGTAATGTGACTTTAAATGAGGGCCATGAACATTGAACTTTACTTTCCCTGTAACAGGAACTAACTTTAACTGGGAAATGTAACCAGATTAACCCTAAATTATACTTAAGAACCTTGACAGGAAGATAAAATAAGCAGTGCTAATGCCATTGCAAGTCCCGCACTAAATATGACTAATAGGCCTGTCCCACTTGGGCAACTTTTTAGGCGACTGCAGGAGACTATGCGATCGCCATGTGGTTGCCGGGGAGTCGCCTTCATGGTCGTGAGGAGTTCCCGCATTCTGTGAACCAGTCAAAGCCTCATTATGGTCGCCGCAAATATTTAAACATGTTGAAAAATTAGTGGCGACCAGAATGAAGCTGCCATGGAGAGTAGCGAGAATTCTCGTGTCGTAGGTGGGTCGCCAGGAGGTCCTAGTGGGTTGCCAGGAGGTCGAAGGTTCTCGTAGGTTGTAGCTGGTGCTGACCGGTGAATTTCATTGGCTCATTGGGAAGTAGTTTTCAGAACCAAGGATAACCAACCGGTAATGTTAAATGTCCGCCGAGCTTCACAGCCGTGTATCTCTGGCTTCTTAAAAGTTGTCTCCAATCCTTCTCCCCCCTTCTCCCCCCTTCTCCCCCCTTCTCCCCCCTTCTCCCCCCTTCTCCCCCCTTCTCCCCCCTTCTCCCCCCTTTTAAAGGACTTACTGTACACTGTGCTTTAGCCGTCTTAATTATAGCGGCAACCTTCCTGTTCATCGCGGTGTGTGTCTGTATCACCGTTGCACCGTGTGAATTTCACTCAGACAGCGCTCCCCCCGCTCCCCCACGCCTGCAACTTGACAGTTGCCAGCAGTCGCCTGAAATATCGCCTACGTGGGACAGGCCCATTAGGCTCTAAAACCAGAATGAATCCATATTACCATGAAAGTTAAGACAAAGAGAAATGATGGAGCCGGCTTAAGTCAGGTGGATTTTGACAAGGGGTAATGATGAGTGGGTCAGATCAAGGCAGCAGTCTTATCAGACTGCCTGTCCATCAGGGTGGCACGGTGGCGTAGCGGTAGAGTTGCTGCCTTACAGCGTTAGAGACTCGGGCTCGATCCAGACTACAGGTGCTGTCTGTAAGGAGTTTGTACGTTCTCCCCATGACACGCGTGGGTTTTCCCTGGGTGTTCCGGGTTCCTCCCACACTTCAAAGGCGTGCAAGTAGGTTAATTGGCATTGTATAATTGTAAATTGTTGCTAGTGTGTGTAGGATAGTGTTAGTGTGCGGGGATCGTTGGTCGGTGTGGACTCGGTGGGTTGAAGGGCCTGTTTCCGTGCTGCATCACCACAGTAAACTAAACTAAACTAAAATCAGTAAGAACGGTGAGCACAAGAGGGATGATCATCCCACTGTCCACACATTAACAACCTCACCCTAGTTACTGGGACTAATGCTGCACCATCAGCAGTCAGAAACATCATTCAGGACACAGCAACACTCTCCACCACCCACACCTTCCCTCACAGTGACAACACAATACCCCACACACAGACTGCATCTCTGCAAGGTTTCAGCAGCAGCTGCAGACTTTTCTCACTCCCACCCATGGAGGGAGCTAGTAACCAATGTAAAGCATCACTGAACGAGCCCAGGAATATTCCAAATAAGGCACAAGGAACTGCAGGTGATGGAATCTTGTGTAGAACATAAAGTGCTGGAGTAACTCAGCGAGTCAGACAGCATCTGAAGAAGGGCCCCAATCCAAAACATCATCTATCCATTACCTCCAGAAATGCTGCCTGACCCGCATAGTTACACCAGCGCTTTATGTTTTAGGTTTAGTTTGCCGTTTATCTGAATTTGATATTGCTGATAAATCTGTTTCCAAATGATCACCCCAGATCATTACACACAGATTCATAGTCATACAGGGCAGAAACAGGTCCTTCAGCTCAACTCATCCATGCTGACCAAGATGCCTCATCTAAGCATACACTGGCCCTATCCCCAAACACTATCTCTGTTACATTGATGATTGCTTCAGTGCTACCTCCTGCACACATGCAGAACTCATGGACTTCATCAACTTCACCGCCAATTTTCATCCTGCACTCAAAGCATCTCTGACAGCTCCCTGCCCTTTCTTGATCTCACCACCTCCATCACAAATAGACTATTGACTGACGTCTATTACAAATCCACTGACTCCCACAACTATTACCATTTAAAGACTGCATGGATGAACTACAACAATTGTTCATCCCAGTTTGGCAAAAAAAAAATCAGGGAAGGTAGTGCATCCGTGGATAACAAGGGAAATCGGGGATAGTATCAAAACAAAAGATGAAGCGTACAAATTAGCCAGAAAAAGCAGCCTACCAGAGGACTGGGAGAATTTCAGAGTACAGCAGAGGAGGACAAAGGGCTTAATTAGGAAAGGGAAAATAGATTATGAAAGAAAACTGGCAGGGAACATAAAAACTGACTGCAAAAGCTTTTATAGATATGTGAAGAGAAAAAGATTAGTTAAAACAAATGTAGGTCCCTTGCAGTCAGAAACAGGTGAATTGATCATGGGGAACAAGGACATGGCAGACCAATTGAACAACTACTTTGGTTCTGTCTTCACTAAGGAAGCCATAAATAATCTGCCGGAAATAGCCGGGGGGCCGGGGGTCAAATGAGATGGAGGAACTGAGTGAAATCCAGGTTAGCCGGGAAGTGGTGTTAGGTAAATTGAATGGATTAAAGGCCGATAAATCCCCAGGGCCAGATAGGCTGCATCCCAGAGTACTTAAGGAAGTAGCCCCAGAAATAGTGGATGCATTAGTGATAATTTTTCAAAACTCTAGATTCTGGAGTAGTTCCTGAGGATTGGAGTGTAGCTAATGTAACCCCACTTTTTAAAAAGGGAGGGAGAGAGAAAACGGGGAATTACAGACCAGTTAGTCTAACGTCGGTAGTGGGGAAACTGCTAGAATCAGTTATTAAAGATGGGATAGCAGCACATTTGGAAAGTGGTGAAATCATTGGACAAAGTCAGCATGGATTTATGAAAGGTAAATCATGTCTGACGAATCTTATAGAATTTTTTGAGGATGTAACTAGTAGAGTGGATAGGGAGAACCAGTGGATGTGTTATATCTGAACTTTCAGAAGGCTTTCGACAAGGTCCCACATAAGAGATTAGTATACAACTTAAAGCACATGGTATTGGGGGTTCAGTATTGATGTGGATAGAGAACTGGCTGGCAGACAGGAAGCAAAGAGTAGGAGTAAACGGGCCTTTTCACAATTGCAGGCAGTGACTAGTGGGGTACCGCAAGGCTCAGTTCTGGGACCCCAGCTATTTACGATATATATTAATGATTTGGACGAGGGAATTGAATGCAACATCTCCAAGTTTGCGGATGACACGAAGCTGGGGGGCAGTGTTAGCTGTGAGGAGGATGCTAGGAGGCTGCAAGGTGACTTGGATAGGCTGGGTGAGTGGGCAAATGCATGGCAGATGCAGTAAAATGTGGATAAATGTGAGGTTATCCACTTTGGTGGCAAAAACAGGAAAGTAGATTATTATCTGAATGGTGGCCGATTAGGAAAGGGGGAGATGCAACGAGACCTGGGTGTCATGGTACACCAGTCATTAAAAGTAGGCATGCAGGTGCAGCAGGCAGTGAGGAAGGCAAATGGTATGTTAGCATTCATAGCAAAAGGATTTGAGTATAGGAGCAGGGAGGTTCTACTGCAGTTGTACAGGGTCTTGGTGAGACCACACCTGGAGTATTGCGTACAGTTTTGGTCTCCTAATCTGAGGAAAGACATTCTTGCCATAGAGGGAGTACAGAGAAGGTTCACCAGACTGATTCCTGGGATGTCAAGACTTTCATATGAAGAAAGACTGGATAGACTCGGTTTGTACTCGCTAGAATTTAGAAGTTTGAGGGGGGATCTTATAGAAACTTACAAAATTCTTAAGGGGTTGGACAGGCTAGATGCAGGAAGATTGTTTCCGATGTTGGGGAAGTCCAGAACAAGGGGGTCACAGTTTAAGGATAAGGGGGAAATCTTTTAGGACCGAGATGAGGAATTCAGCTTGTTTATTTATGTATTGTATTTATTTACCTTTCCTGGACATCAGTGGAGCTGCACACTAAATCTCGTTGCACTGACGTGCAATGACAATAAAAGATATATTATTATTATTATATTATTATTATTAGGAAAACATTTTTCACACAGAGAGTGGTGAATCTCTGGAACTCTCTGCCACAGAAGGTAGTTGAGGCCAGTTCATTGGCCATATTTAAGAGGGAGTTAGATGTGGCCCTTGTGGCTAAAGGGATCAGGGGGTATGGAGAGAAGGCAGGTACAGGATACTGAGTTGGATGATCAGCCATGATCATATTGAATGGCGGTGCAGGCTCGAAGGGCCGAATGGCCTACTCCTGCACATATTTTCTATGTTTCTATGTTTCTATGTAACTATCTCGACTACACTTCTTCCCACCCTGCTTCCTACAAAGACTCTATCTCCTACTCCCAAATTCCTAAGTCTATGCCGCATCTGCGCCCAAGATGAGGTGTTCCATACTAGAACATCCGAGATGTCCTCATTCTTAAGGGAACGGGGGTTTCCCTCTCCCATCATAAATGAAGGCCTCACTCATATCTCCTCGCAGCTCCGCCCTTGCTCCCCCGCCCTCTAGTCGCAACAGAGACAGAGTCCCCCTAGTCCTTACCTTCTACCCCATCAGCTGTCGCATACAACACATAATCCTCTGAAATTTCCGCCACCTCCAACGGGATCCCACCACTCGCCACATTTTCCCATTTCCCTTTCTGCAGAGACCGTTCCTTCCACAACTCTCACCCAAACCACCCCCTCCCCAGGTACCTTCACCTGCAACTGCAGAAGATGCAATACCTGTCCCTGTACCTCCTCCCTCGACTGTGTCCAGGGACCCCAAAAGACCTTTCAGGTTAGGCAGAAGTTCACTTGCACCTCGTCCAACCTCATCTACTGTAACCGTTGTTCAAGATGTGGACTCTTATGCATCGGCGAGACCAAACGCAGACTGGGCGATCGTTTCGCTGGACACTTTCACTCAGTCCTCGTGAACCAAACGAATCTCCCGGTTGTTAAACACTTTAATTCCCCTTTCCATTCCTACACAGACCTTTCTGTCCATGGTCTTGGAGGAACAGCATCTCATATTTTGCTTGGGCAGCTTACAGCCCAATGGTATGTGTTTTGATTTCTCTCACTTCAGGTAGCCCCGGCATTCCCTCTCTCTATCCCTTCCCCACCCAAGTTGCACCAGCTCCTCATTTTCACCCAACAAACAGCTTACAATGGCCTGTTTGCTTTATCATTGTTACTTTTTTGCATATCTTTCATTCATTGTTCTTTATCTCTCTACATCATTGTCTATATCTCGTGTCTCCCTTATCCCTAACCTGTCTGAAGAAGGGTCTCGACCCGAAACGTCACCCATTTCTTCTCTCCAGAGATGCTGCCTGTCCCACTGAGTTACTCCAGCTTTTTGTATCTATCTTCGGTTTAAACCAGCATCTGCAGTTCTTTCTTACACATGCCTCATCTAAACTTGTCCCTTTTGCCTGCCTTTGGCCCATATTTCTTGAAATCATTCCTATCCATGTATCTGTCCATATGTTTTTTAAATGTTCTTCTTGTCCCTGCCTCAACTAATTCCTCCATATACCCACCACCCACTGAGTGAAAACGTTGCCACTCAGGTTTCCATTAAATCTTTCCCCTCTCACCTGAACCATGTCCACTGGTTCTTGATTCCCCTACTCCGGGTAAAAGACCCTCATGATTTTAAACACCTCTATAAGATCACCCTTCATTCTCCTGCTCTCCAAGGAATAAAGTCCTAGCCTACCCAACCTCTCCCTATTGCTCAGGCCCTTGAATCCTGTCACCATCCTTGAAATCCTCTTTGCATTCTTTCAGACTTCATTTTTAGCTTAGTTTAGTTTAGAGAAACAGCGTGGAAACAGGCCCTTCGGCCCATCGAGACCTCACCGACCAGCAATCCCCGCACATTAACACTATCCTTATACACACTAGGGACATATCGCCAATTAACCTAGAAACCTGCTTAAGAAAGAACTGCAGATGCTGGAAAAATCGAAGGTAGACAAAAAAGCTGGAGAATCTCAGCGGGTGAGGCAGCATGCTCATGAAGATCTTGAAGAAAACCTACGCAGGTCATGGGGAGAACGTACAAACTCCCAAACGGACAGCACCCGTAGTCGGGATCGAACCCGGGTCACCGGCGCTGTAAAGCAGCAACTTTACCACCGCACCACTGTGCCACCCTAGCTCTGACACGTTTTCTTTAGCATGACCAAAACTGAACACAATACTCCAAGTATGGCCTCACCAGGTCTTGTATAACTAACATTTTCGATACTCAATACCCTAATTGATGAATGCGAATGTGTCAAAAGCATTCTTCACCAACCTGTTTACCTGCGACATCCACCCACAGTAGAGTTCAGTGAAAGCTCCTCTTCAGAGAACATCAGAGTCTGAGGCAAAAACAGAAAATACTGGAAACACTCAACAGGCCAGGCTGCATCTGTGGGAAAAGATACGGAGATACCATTTCTGGTAGAAGATCCGTTGTCAGAACTGGAAAGGAGACAATAGAAGCTGCAGGGAGGGTGGGGTGGGGAGAGGAGGAGGCAATCTAAAACACCACCTGTACATTCCATCCACAGATGCTCCCTGATCCGCTGAATTCCTTCAACGCTTTGTGCTTTGAACTGGAAAAAAGAACCGGGATCAAAGAATGTGGAGCTGCAAAATAAAGAACGCAGGATTGGCCCAGAAGTTTAGTTTGGTTTATTGTACTATTGTCACGTGTATTGGTACAGTGAAAAGTTATCTTGTTCAGAAGGTCAGGATGAGCAAGTCCACCACTCCCAGAGAGAGCAAGGGAACAAGCTGAGCCAATGTTATAGATGGGCGACAGATATCCACTTACCTGAAGCTGTAGAATTCACCATTGTGTCCAGAAGGCTCCACCGTGCCCAGGCAGAAGGGCCTGGCTCGGACAGTGCAGGAGGGTACAGATCGATGGGTCAGAGTGGGGCTGGGATGTGGCAGCAATAGCAAGCTCAGCCTCACTCCTCTGGGCTGTACGCCATGCACCTGCTCACAATATTCAGCATTTTGCGCTTTTGTTTTAGACATACCCAACCCAGAGTGGCCTGACAGTGGTTAGTGTCCCAGTGCTGGCAATGATGGCCTGCGGGAGGAAACAGACTTGCAATGATGACTGCAAAACCTGTCTTCTGGTGTTAAATATTGGCAAAGATACCAGCCTGAAGCTGTGTCATGGGACCAATCCAGGGGCGGCAGTTCGGAGTTGGTACGTTCTGCCCGTGGGTTTTCTCTTGGTGCTTGGGTTTCCTCCCGCATTCCAAAAATGTAAAGGTTTGTGGGTTAGACACAAAATGCTGGAGTCACTCAATGGGACAGGCAGTATCTCTGCATAGAAGGAATGGGTGACATTTCAGGTCGAGTCCCTTTTTCAGACTGAGAGTCAGGGGAGAGGGAGTGTGTGAAAACAAGACAAAAAAGAGATGAAGTTCAAGGTAAATGTAGAATAGATCCTCGTTAGACAGGGGAAGCTGACAATAAAGCAAACAGAGATAAAATGTAATCGGAGACAGTCGGATTGATTGGAGAACTGGGAAAGGGAGAGGAGGAGAGAGAGGGAAAGCAAGGGTTACTTGAAGTTAGAGAAGTCAATATTCATGTAAGTGGGTGTAAGCTGCCCAAGCGAAATATGAAGTGCTGGGCCTCACTCTAACAATGGGGGAGGCCCAGGACAAAACTGGTCCCTTCCTTCCCAAACCACCCCCTCCCCAGGTACTTTCCTCTGCAACCGCAGGTGATGCAACGCTTGTCCCTATACATCCTTTCTCGACTCCGTCTAAACAGCCTTTTCAGGTGAAGCAGAGGTTCATTTGCACCTACTCCAACCACATCTACTGTATCCGCTGTTCCAGGTGTGGACTCCTATATGTCAGCAAGGCCAAGCGCAGGCTCGGTGATCATTTCGCTGAACACCTCCGCTCGGTCCAAATACACCTACCTGTTCTGTCAGTTGTGCAACACTTTAATCCCCTTCCCATTCCCACACTGACCTTTCTGTCCCTGCACACTAACACTATCCTACACACCATGGACAATTTAGAATATTTACCAAAGACAATTAACCTACAAACATGTATGTCATTGGAGTGTGGGAGGAATCCGGGACACCTGGAGAAAACCCACGCAGTCACAGGAGGAACGTACAAACTCCATACAGACAGGGCCCATACTCAGGATCGAACCCGGGTCTCTGGCGCTGTAAGGCAGCAACTCTACCGCTGCGCACTGTGCTGCCTGTAGACCAGTCACTTAGTAGATGACGTGCCAACCATGGTATATTGGTAAATGGAATGAGAGTTTAGGGCAAGGGAAGTGTTGGCAGAAAAACAAACTGCTTTGTACTGGGTGGGGTTGACTATCTGGGGTTGTTGGAATGCCATGAAGACAGAGATTATTCTATTGTACATATGGCTTGTGTATGGCAGAAAGGGCAAGTGTTATGGGGTGGCAGTAAGTGAGTCACTGACTATAAGGGAACCAGCCTCTGACACGCTCTTGTAGCTGTGGAATTTAAGTGGGTGGTCCAGCAGAATACTGGTCCTTAGTGACATTTAAAGTATTGATGGGCTATGGGAGGATGTATGTGTGTGTGTGGGTGGGTAGATTCAGTGATGGTAATGCCATTGGATGACAAGGATGGGTGGTTAGAGTTTGTAATTGGTTCTGAGATTTAACCTGAATGTTGTCACATTGTTTGGACCAGTTGCATTTCAGACAAGTTGCCAATGGTATTGAGACTAATTGGGAAACATCCCCACTTCTAACTGTACGGTGGGAAGAAGGCCACTGATGAGATACCTGATTTGCAACATTGAAGAGGTACATGAACAGGCAGAGGGGAGGGGGGGAGGGGGGTGGGAGTGTTATGGATCCCGTGCAGGCAGGAGGGATTAGTTTAACTTGTAATCTTGGTCGATACAGGCATCGTGGTCCCCAGTGATGGTCAGTGTATGTGGGACCGATCCCCCAGTGAGGGTCAGTGTGTGTTGGACTTGTCCCACAGTCAGGGTCAGTGTGTGTGGGACCGATCCCCCATTGAGGGTCAGTGTGTGTTGGACTTGTCCCACAGTCAGGGTCAGTGTGTGTTGGACGTCCCACAGTCAGGGTCAGTGTGTGTTGGACGTCCCACAGTCAGGGTCAGTGTGTGTTGGACTTGTCCCCCATTGAGGGTCAGTGTGTGTTGGACTTGTCCCACAGTCAGGGTCAGTGTGTGTTGGACTTGTCCCCCATTGAGGGTCAGTGTGTGTTGGACTTGTCCCACAGTCAGGGTCAGTGTGTGTGGGACCGATCCCCCATTGAGGGTCAGTGTGTGTTGGACTTGTCCCCCATTGAGGGTCAGTTTGTGTGTGGGACCCATTCCCCAGTGAGGGTCAGTGTGTGTGTGTGGGACCGATCCCCCATTGAGGGTCATTGTGTGTTGGACGTCCCACAGTGAGGGTCAGTTTGTGTGGGACCGAACCCCCAGTGAGGGTCAGTGTGTGTGTGTGTGTGTGTGTGTGTGTGTGTGTGTGTGTGTGTGTGTGTGTGTGTGTGTGTGTGTGTGTGTGTGTGTGTGTGTGTGTGTGTGTGTGTGTGTGTGAGTGTGACCGAACCCCTAGTGAGGGGCAGTGTGTGTGGGACCGATCCTCCAGTGATGGTCAGTTTGTGTGTGGGACCCAATCCCCAGTGAGGGTCAGTTTGTGTGTGGGACCCATTCCCCAGTGTGTGTGGGACTTGTCCCCCAGTGAGCATCTGATACTTTACTATTTTGCCTTGTTCAGTCCTGTGGGAAATGTGAACTTCTACGACATTCGTGGAATAAACCAGAAAATGCTGGAAGTTTCCAAGCACGGATTGCTGCATGTTTGCCGTGTGATCTCTGCCCAAGATCTGGTGTTTACCAGTCCCACAATCAGCTGAAGCTGTAACACAACGTGTTACTGAATGAGGTGATTGTGCAGTTGCCGACTTCACTGACTGATTGCACAAGACTGGGAAGCTGCTGAAGTTCTTGACGTGTTCGACACCAAGTGTCAGCGGTTCCCGCATACCCACAGGCAGTGAGTGTGGAAAGATTGTTCTGTTTTTATCATTGAGATTTAACATCTTGCGGTATTTTCTCCTTTTAAAAACAAGTACTGACAACCTCCACTTCCCATCCAGGAGATGTTTCTCTGAGCCATGAGCTCAATGTTGAGCGCAGCCGCTCCCTCATTGCCCTGATTCTGGTTAGATTAGTTTGGAGATACAGCATGGAAACAGGCACTTTGGCCCACCGCGTCCCTGCCGATCATCGATCGCCCATTCACACTAGTTATCCCACTTTCTCATCCACTCCCTACACACTAGAGGGACAATTAACCTGCAAACCCGCACGTCATTGAGATGCCTCGTTAGAATTTAGAAGATTGAGGAGGGATCTTATAGAAACTTACCAAATTCTTAAGGGGTTGGACAGGCTAGATGCAGGAAGATTGTTCCCGATGTTGGGGAAGTCCAGAACAAGTGGTCGCAGTTTAAGGATAAAGGGGAAATCTTTTAGGACTGAGATGAGAAAAACATTTTTTACACAGAGAGTGGTGAATCGCTGGAATTCTCTGCCACAGAATGTAGTTGAGGCCAGTTCATTGGCTATATTTAAGAAGGAGTTAGACATGGCCCTTGTGGCTAAAGGGATCAGGGGGTATGGAGAGAAGGCAGGTACAGGATACTGAGTTGGATGATCAGCCATGATCATATTGAATGGTGGTGCAGGCTCGAAGGGCCGAATGGCCTACTCCTGCACCTATTTTCTATGTGGGTGGAAACTGGAGCACCCGAGGAACCCATGCGGTCACAGGGAAAACGTGCAAACCGATAGCACACGAGATTAGTTTTGAACCAGGTTGACTGGCGCTGTGAGTCAACAACTCTACCAGCTATGCCACTTTGCTGCCCTTACACAACACATCAAACGTTGAAATGTTGGTGTTTTTGACGTGGAAATCTGGGCTCCAGACTCGTTAGATGCAGATTACACCAGTCATTTGTTTCTAGGTTATTCAAAGCCTCACGGTGACTTGAGAGTTTGGAATCAGAACCCACTTACTCCTGGAAAACAAAATGTTGTGGTGGAAGAGTTATTCCGCCTGGAGGCATGTGAGCAGTGGAGTTCCACAGATGTCTGTGCTCAGTTTCTGCAGCTTGTGATAAATATATAAATGGCTTGCACTCATTGCAGATGGGTTGGTTAGTAAATTTGCAGACAACATCAAAATTGGTAGAGTTGCGAACCATGAGAGAGACTGTCGTAGTATACAGCGGGATAATGTTCACTTACACAAATAGGTGAAATAATAGATAGAGTTTAATCTGAGCAAGTGTGAGGTATTGCACTTTAGGAAGTTGAATGTAAGGGAAGAGTATACAGTTATAAAGCTGTGTGGAGTTGGGAAAGCCGCTGTGTGAAGTCAGGGGGTGCCGGGGCTGGTGCCCTCTGAGTGTGGTCCCTCCATCCCCCTCCTCCCTCCCCCCTCCCCCTCCTCCCACACACCTGCCCTCCCCCACATACCCACACCCCTCCTTTATCCCTCCCCCGTTCCTCCCCCCTTCCCCCACACCACCCCACCCCCCACGATGTGAGATCACCCCGTACACTGGCACCATCCGACACACTAAGGACAATTTACAATTGCACCAAATCCAATTGATCCACAAACCTGTATGTCTATAGAATGTGGGACATACCCAGAGCAGCTGGAGAAAACCAATGCGGTCACAGGGAAAATGCACAAACTCCACAAAGACAGCACCTGTAGCCAGGATCGAACCCGGGTCTCTGGCGCTGTGAGATTACAACTCTACAGCTACACCACTGTGTCCATTGGTGAATGTGTATGAATGGGTTGATATGTTACCTGTTTCCACATCCTGATGTTCAGCTGTGTGTTTGGAATGGGATAGACACAGTGAAATTCTGACATCGCTGACTGCTCCTGCACACTCTGCACTTCCTCGCCCTTGTCCTCCATCCGGACACGCCCTGGCGGTCTGTGTTACCACCTGACGGCGGGATTGGTCCTCAGTGGAGATCTCTCTATAAGGGAGTCCTCCCCCTTTACATCGGGGACCTGGGGTGGAGAGTGTTGCACATGGCTGTGGCCTGTAACAGGTACTTGAGCCGGTTCACGGACTCGCCAGCCGCCTGTCACTTCTGCAGCGAGGAAAGGACCGTGTCCACGTCCACATGCAGTGTGTGAGGTTGCAGCCCCTGTTCGACTATCTGAAGGGGCTTTTCCTGAAGTTTTGGCTACATTTTAGCCCCACACTCCTAATATTTGGGCACCCGGTACAGAGGGGGAAGGTCGGGAGGGAGGGGGGGGATCTCCCTGTCCGTCTGCTCCTGGGCCTGGCCAAGATGGCCGTTGGCAGGTACAGGCAGCGGGTAGTCGACAGCCGCACCGGGGTTGACTGCCTGCCCCTTTTCCAGGCCCACGTCCGTGCCCGCGTGTCCCTGGAGAGGGAACACACACGCGGTGTCCACGGGGGACTTTGGAGAGCTTCCGTGAATGCTGGTTGCCGCGGGAGGTCGAGTGTTTATTGGCGTTATATTAAGTTGCCGATATATTAATTTGATGATCATTTGTTTGTAAAACTGTCAACATAGGCTGTCTTTGATTGTGTTCAGAAAAGATTTATGTTTACTTTAGCTTTCAGCTAAATCTTAACTACATTGCACTTTTAAATTTTGCACTTTTTATAATGCATTTTTAATTTTGCTTTATTTTCTTTTAATTTTATTTCATTTTATTATTTCATTTTATTGTATGACATGTTTTTATGTGAAGCACTGAGTCTGCCTCGTGTATGAAATGTGCTATATAAATAAAGTTGCCTTGCCTTGCCTTCATTTGTATGTTTATTTTTAATTTTTGAATAAAAGTATTTGTATAATAAAAAATAAAACAGCGCTGAAAAAGTTACAAAGCACGCCGGCTCCTCCTTTTGTTTCCCCCCCCCCCCCCACAACGGTTCCCCCACACCGGGTCCCAATTGTCCAATGTTCTCCCACTACCTCCTTCATGGTGCTGATGTGCCTGTGCCTCTGCATCGAGTAGTGTGTACATGTCTGGGACCATGTGATGTTATATCCGTCAGTGTGAGATCGGAGTGTGCAGAATAGCCCAGGTTCCTCCCTGATGTCCACTTCCCCGTCCATTCCCAGGGATGCGCTGACCCTCCCAAATCTACGCCCATGCAGTCAGATCTCTGCCCAGATGTACCCAGATCACTTTACCAAAACGGATCCTTGCAAATTCAATGACAACATCCGTTATGATTGTGACTGAATTAATCTGTATCTTCATCCTCCTGGAGCGAGCACAATTTCTACCATTGTACATCTTGCCAATTTCCTACACATCTCCTCATCCTCATGTGGTGAAGGGGACTACATTCAGCGGGTTTCTTCCCTACATGCCCCGCTGCACACTGAGGTATTAGCACTAGACCTCTCCACCCTTGCTCCACTGCCTGTAGTTGTCTTGCCCAGGACTCTCTCTTCAACTCCCCAATCATTTAAAACCTGTGCCAGCTTCCACCTTTGAGAACATTTGCCCTTTAGTTGCCTTTTTCTTGACACCCCCACTGTTCATGTGATAGAAGCAGAAGTAGGCCATTCAGCCCATCGCCTACTCCACCATTCAATCATGGCTGATCTATCTTTCCCTCTCAACCCCATTCTCCTGTCTTCTCTCCTTAACCCCTGACACCCGTACTAATCACAAATCTATCTATCTCTGCCTTAAAAATATCCATTGGCTTGGCCTCCTCAGCCTTCTGTGGCAATGAATTCCACAGAGTCACCACCTACTGTGTCTAATTATATGGAGCGTCTGTCACCCAAGGCTTGATGAGCAGCGATCCCTTCAACTGAACATCAGACGAGTGAAGCTGCTGCCTCTGCTCCCTGAGGCCGGGTCTGTTCCCCTGACGCCATCCCTGGCCCTGAGATGTGGCAGGCTGACACCACTAGACTCACCCTGTCACTTCTGACCAGACCATCGCTCAGACCGCCTCCTCCCGCCTCCTCCCGCCTCCTCCCGCCTCCCTGTGTGACTGGGTACCAGCGCAGCCTCAGCTCACTGTGGGCTGAATCGCAGCAATCACTGCCCGTTTACAGTTGCCAACAACAACATGAGGTTTGTTTATATTCAACTTCACGTATGTAGTGACCATGAGATACTGAATGTATAAATCAGAGACATGTCCATCAAACCCAAAACAAACCATCCCATCAGGTTTCAGAACCACCGCACACCCAGGATTTTATCAGGATTGACAGTTGATGATAATCGAGTGGACTGGATTTGTCTTTCTGTTTTGAACAGGACTTATGGGCCTGTCCCACTTAGGCAATTTATTTGGCGATTGTCATAGTCGTAGCAGGTAGCCACAAAAACGGTGTCTGGATCCTCCTACGACAATGTCTACGACAATGTCTATAACAACCTACCACCTAGTCGATGTCTAGCTACGGCAAGCTACGGATAACCGGCGACCCATTAGGACGTCCACCTACAACCACACCTACGACAACCTATATCCACCCGCGACAAGCTACGACAAGGTACGTTAATTCAGTCGCCGGTACCTGTCGCCGGTTGACGTAGGTTGACGTAGGTAGTCGCCAATGGAATTCACCGAAGTCAGCACCGGTGACAACCTACGTCACCTAGCGACAACCTACGACACCACCTACGTCAGGAGAAGTCAAGCTACGCTCATTTCCGTCAAGCCCACTGTCGCCAACTGTCATCAAAATGTTTTGAGCATTTCAAAATCCAGCGGCGACCAGAAAAACGCTACGAATCTTTGGGCGACTGAAGAGACGACTCACGACCATACAGGTGACACCCTGGCGACCATGTTGCGACAGCCTAATCGCCTGTAGTTGCCTAAAAAATCGCCTAAGTGGGACAGGCCCTTTGTTGAGTCATAGAGTCTTATAGCGTGCAAACAGATCCTTTGACCCAAATTGCCCACACCGCCCAACATATCTCATCTACACTAGTCCCACCTGCCTGCGTTTGGCCCATATCCCTCTAAACCTGTCCGAACCATGTACCTGCTAAATGTTTCTTAAACGTTGTGATACTTGCCTCAACTACCTCCTCCAGCAGCTCGTTCCATACACCTACTGCCATTTGTGTGAAAAAAACCCTCAGGTTCCCATTACATTTTTTCCCCACTCACCTTAAACCTAAGATAGACACAAAATGCTGGAGTAACTCAGCAGGACAGGCAGCATCTCTTCTCTCCAGTGATGCTGCCGGTCCCGCTAAGTTACTCCAGCATTTTGTGTCGATCTTCCATTTAAACCAGCATCTGCAGTTCTTTCCTGCACCTTAAACCTACGTATGTCCTGTGATTCTCAATGCCCTTACTCTCTTGGCAAGGGACTGTGTGCCTATCAGATCTTACCAAAGCAACTTGCCTACTTGTGGACAGATGCCAGTGTTGTTAGTTACTGGAGTGATTGGTTGGTGGGCCAGAGGTCTCTGAGTTTAAGTCCTCTGCTGTGATAGGGTTTGTTCCCAGAACCTTTGTTGTGTTCCATGCTCTCGGCCATCTCTTGCTATCAGATGGAGTGAATGGTTTGGCTGGGGACCTCGGGAAGGGGGATAAGAGGGAGCATCAGCTGAACACTTTAGGGGGTAGAGTTTAGAGATGCAGCACGGAAACAGGCCCTTCGGCCCAGCGAGTCCCGCACACTAACACTACTCTACACACACTAGGAACAATTTACGATTTTCCCAAACCAATAATCTACAAACCTGTAAGTCTTTGGAAACCGAAGGTCTCGGAGAAAACCCATGCAGGTCATGGCACGTACAAACTCCGGACTGACAGCACCCGTAGTCAGGATTGAACCCGGGTCTCTGGTGCTGAAAGGCAGCAACACTACCGCTGCGCCATCGTGCCGCACCACCATGTGGCTGCATGTGATGGCAGATACGTCAACCCTCCCACCCTGAGGACTGCCAGCAGTGCTGGGACCTGGGCGGTGCAGGGAGCCTCCTCCTTCACCCATTTGCTGTTTGATTGTCCACCGCCACTCATGATGAGATGGGGTGGGGCCAGCAGAGATCACTGATTGTTTACCATCAGTGTCCGTTGTATCAAGAACCTGTATTGCAGCTCGATGTGTTGGCTCCTCATCTCAACCTGATGCTCCCACTCCATCCCCTCATAAAGCAGGGTGATGGCCTGGAAGGGGCGGTAATAGCAGAGTGAGGGGTCTAGTCTACAGATGGTGGTGGTCAACATTCCTGCAGCTGCTGGATGGGACACATGGCTGGCCAGCTTTGAGCAGCCAGCATGGTCTACTCATTTACTGTGGGTCTCACACACGGTGGAGCCCACTCACTCAACCTGTCCAGGTCACCCTGCAACCTCCTAACATCCTCTTCACAGTTCACACTGCCACCCAGCTTTGTGTCATCCGCAAACTTGCTAGTGTTGCTCCTAATTCCCTCTTCCAAATCATGAATATATATGGTAAACAGTTGCGGCCCCAACACCGAGCCTTGTGGCACTTCACACGCCACTGCCTGCCATTCTGAAAAGGATCCGTTCACTCCTACTCTTTGCTTCCTGTCTGCCAACCAATTTTTTGTCCACGCCAACACCCTACCCCCAATACCATGTGCTCTAATTTTAGTCACCACTCTCCCGTGCGGGACCTTATCAAAGGCTTCCTGAAAGTCTAGATACACTACATCCACTGTCTCCCCTTCATCCATTTTACTTGTCACATCCTCAAAAAATCCAGATTAGTCAAGCATGATTTTCCTTTCATAAATCCATGTTGACTTGGACTAATCCTTTTACTGCTATCCAGATGCCCCATTATTACCTCTTTAATAATTGACTCCAGCATCTTTCCCACCACCGAAGTCAGGTTAACTGGTCTGTAATTCCCCAGTTTTTTTTCTCGCTCCTTGCTTGAAAAGTGGGATAACATTAGCTATCCTCCACTCCACAGGAACTGATCCTGAATCTATTGAACATTGGAAAATGATCACCAATGCATCCATTATTTCTAGAGCCACCTCCCTGAGGACCCTGGGATGCAGACCATCAGGTCCAGGTGATTTATCATCCTTCAGTCCCATTAGCCTACCCAATACTATTTCTCGCCTAATGAACATTTCTTTCAGTTCCTCGACTCCCATAGATCCTCTGTCCTCCAGTACTTCTGGGAGATTGTTTGTTAGTGAAGACAGATCCGAAGTACCTGTTCAACTCTTCTGCCATATCCTTATTCCCCATAATAATTTCACCTGTGTCTGCCTTCAAGGGACCCACATTTGACTTTGCTACTCTTTTTCCCTCAACATATCTAAAGAAGCTTTTACTGTTCTTCTTTATATTCCTGGCCAGCTTCCCTTCGTACTTCATCTTTTCAGCCCGTTATGCCAATTTTGTTTCCTTCTGTTGTCCTATGAAAGTTTCCCAATCCTCTGGATTCCGGCTACTCTTTGCTGTTTTATACATCTTTTCTTTTAGTTTTATTCTGTCCCTAACTTCTCTTGTCAGCCACAGTTGCCTCCTACTCCCCTTAGAATCTTTCTTCCTTTTTGGAATGAAATGATCCTGCGTCTTCCGGATTATGCCCAGAAATTCCTGCCATTGCTGTTCCACCGTAATTCCTGCTGGGATCCCTTTCCAGTCTACCTTGGCCAGCTCCCCTCTCATGCCTTCATAATCCTCTTTAATCAGCTGCATCACTGACACTTCCGATTTAACGTTCTCCTTCTCAAATTGCAGATTAAAACTAATCATATTATGATCACTACCTCCAAGCGGTTCCTTTACCTCGAGTTCTCTTATCAAATCTGGTTCATTGGACAACACTAAATCCAGAATTGCCTTTTCTCTGGTCGGCTCCATTACAAGCTGCTCTAAGAATCCATCTCGGAGGCATTCTACAAACTCTCTTTCTTGGGGTCCTGAACCAACCTGATTTTCCCAGTCTACCTGCATATTGAAATCCCCCATCACCACAGTGGCATTACCTTTGTTACATGACAGTTTTAACTCCTGCTGCAACTTACACCCTACATCCGGGCTACTATTTGGGGGTCTGTAGATAACACTAATTAGTGTCTTCTTGCCTTTGCAATTCCTCAACTCAATCCACAGTGACCCCACCTCGTCAGTCCCTATGTCTTCCCTCGCAAGGGTCTGAATTCCATTCCTCACCAGCAGAGCTACCCCCCCTCCTCTGCCCACCTGCCTGGTTCTTGGTTCTTGGTTTCTTGGTCCTCCAAATGGAATTTAAACTGGAGGTGGTGAAGGGAGGGCTTAAGCCAGAAAGGGTTATTGGGAAGAAAGAGCTACTTTAGTTGCATCTGGTTGGGTAACTATAGTTGGGTGGAGATTATTCCATGCTTTAATTGTGCGGGGGAAGAACGAATTGCTGTATACATCTGTCTTTGTAGCTGGGATCACAAATTGGATCGAATGCCCTCGTCTGCTCCTAATTGGTTTGGGTTTGGTGTAGGTCTTGTAGACTATGTCGAGCTGACCATTTAACATTTTGTAAAAACAGGTCAAACGGTGAGCTTCACATCTGTCTTGGAGAGGGTTCCACCCCAGAGAATTCAGAAGTTTGGTGACACTCACTTCTCTCTCATAGGTGTTAGTAACAAATCGAGCTGCCTGTCTTTGGACACGTTCGATGGAAGAAATGTTTTTATTTGTGTATGGGTCCCATGCTGCAACTGCGTAGTCCAAATGAGGTCTAACGAGGGTGAAGTATAGCTTCTCCTTGACAGAAGTTGAACAATGATGAAAGTTGCGCCTCAGAAAGTTTAGGACACCTGTTGCTTTCACCGTTGCATGATGAGTCTGACCATTCCAACGCAGATCATTCTGCAATTTGATGCCAAGATACTTGGTTTGTTTGGATTCTTCAAGGGTGGCACCACATATATTGTAAGATGTTTCGCCTGGATTCCTCTTTCTGGTGACACACATAGTTTCACATTTGGAAGGGTTGAACTGCATGCCCCATTGTTGTGACCACTCAACCATAGTATCGAGATCCTTTTGGAGAGCATCTTCATCATCAGCTGACTTAATTGGACGGTACAGCAAACAATCATCAGCGAATAGTCTGGTCGTACTTGCGACTTTTTCATGTCTTTCATGCCTGTCCTTTCTATAGGATGTATAACCCTGAATATTAAGTTCCCAGGCCCGATCCTCCTGCAGCCACGTCCCAGTAATCCCCACAATGTCATATCTACCAACCTCTAACTGAGCCTCAAGCTCATCTACTTTACTTCTTATACTTTGCGCATTCAAATACAGTACTTTTAATTCCTTACGCATCTCACCATTCACATCGATCCCTATTACACTTGGCCATACTACTGTCCCTTTGTGAGCTTTCTTTCCCGTTAATTCTGGGGTCATTAACTATCCCTTTACTCCCTTTCCCTTTAACTCCGTCCTCGACTATCCCATTTTCCCATTTGACCCCCCCCTTATTCAGTTTAGAACCACTTGTGTCACAGTGGCAAACCTGCCTGCCAGAATGCCGGTCCCCCACCTGTTAAGGTGCAATCCGTCCCTTTTGTACAGTTCCCCCTTACTCCAAAACAGATCCCAGTGGTCTAAGAATCTAAATCCCTGCCCCCTGCCACAGTTCCCCAGCCACACATTCAGGTCCAGTTCCCCCTGTGACCACATGGGTTTCCACCCACATTCCAAAGATGTAGGTTAATTGGCTCTTGTACATTGTCCCTAATGTGTATGGAGTGGTAGAATCTTTGGGAAATTCATGGGAGGTAAAGAAAACGATGAATGTATGATTAATGTCAATGAATGGTTGCTGGTTGGTGAGGCCTTAACTGGGCTGAACGGCCTGTTTCTGTGCTGTATCACTCGATGACTCCAACATGTTGCGTGGTTAGACTAGTAGCAACTAGGGATAAAGAGGGTTATTGTCAGACAACCTCCACACTCACACACACTTCATGCTCACACTCACACACTCGCCTACACTCCCCACACTCACACTGGTGCACACGCTCACTCACACCTTCCACACTCATACTCCGTCTCCCACCCTCCACACTCACACTCACACTCACACGCATTCTACACACACGCACTCACTCACAATCCGTGCTCACCACACTCGCATTTCTCACACACAATGCACACTCACTCCACTCACTCACTCACTCACTCACTCACTCACTCACTCACTCACTCACTCACTCACTCACTCACTCACTCACTCACTCACTCACTCACTCACTCACTCACTCACTCCCATACTCGTACTCAGTCACACTCGCACACTGTGGTGGGTTGCAGGGATGTGTACGCAGGGGTACAGAGTACACCAGCCCTCACCGCATTGTCACTGTGTGTGAGGCCGTTGCTGCTGCAACTTGTGCAGCTTTCTTGGACACCCTGTTCCGGTGGGCCTGTGCATGAACTCTGTGAAGGAGCCGGCGTGGTATACGGGAGCTGTCCGTAGGGATTATGCGGCCTGTCCAGCGTAGCAAAGCCCCCCAGGGTCATGGCCTCGATGCCGACCAGAGCAGCTCTGCCCTGACCAGTTTGTCACCTGGCCTGTCCTGCCATTCACTGTCCAGCAGTGGCCACGGTGGTCTCCTGTGGTCTGTGGAAACACCCATGCTGCTTATGTGTTTCCGGTTAAGTGCCCAAGCCTCACGGACACACTAGAGGTGAGTCCAACTGCTTTGTCCACTTGGATATTGGTCGTTCCTGTGGTGATTGACAGGGGAGTGACCAGCAACTGACCAGCCTCGCCGGTTCGAGTCACCCCCTCCAATGTTGTGAGAAGCATCAGAAGAGGTGAGGTAGTCGAAGGTACCTTCCCTGGTAGCTGCAGTGAGCCTGCCTGCCACTCGGTGCCAAGGGTGCTGGAGTTATACAGATAAGCCGCGGGTCCTGGACCAGGGTGGAGCAGGACCTCAAGCTGAGACTGGCTGTGAAGGCACCGTGAGGAGAGCACACACTTCTCTGAGATCAGCCGCTCAAGCGACTTGGCCCTTGGCCTCAGTGTCTTGAGGTCGGGGACTGAGTGTCCAGCCTGTATGTCCAGCGCACTCCTCTGTCCAGGTCACACAGACAGGACACGCATGAAAACAGGTTGGAGCAAGTCACCTCCTGCTGCCTACACGCCAGTGGAACGGTCATATGGTGCTGGAGTGACCGTGCTGGAGAGGACGCGGACAGCTGAACAGCGCTGCCTCCTGTTGACCTTGTGTGTCGCAGGCCGGCACTAGGGGGATGGAAGCAGCGTGGAGGTCCCTCTACTGCTCGATACATCTCCACTGGACCCGTCTCACGGAGAGATCACTGCGACAGTGTGTGGCCTAGTTTGAAGGGGGCGGGGGTGCTCAGGGATTGAAACACAGAGGCACTCAGCACTAAAGCAAGGGCGTGATTCACGTCTTAGTTTGCAACATAACATTGTGTGCGCACAAAGTGGTGATACTGGTGCAGCGAGTAGACAACCCCAGAGACCCAGGTTCTATCCTGACCTGGGGTGCTGTCTGTACGGAGTTTGCATGCCCCCCCTGTGACCGCGTGGGTTTTCTCCCACATGCCAAAGAAGTGCAGGATTGTAAATTATTTGGCCCTCCGTAAATCGCTCCTAGTTTGTAGGGAGTGGATGAGAAAGTAGGATACATAGAATTAGTGTGAATGGGCGATGGATGGATGGCGTGGACTCGGTGGCAGAACTTCCCATTGCTCTGTCTCTTTATAAAAATCTCAATGTCTAGAACATGTGGAGTGTGCAGCTAGTACTGCTCACCATGCTGTGGGAATGTGTGCAGCCCTGGAGAAGAGTTTACTGGATTTGTCCCAGAGACCGGAATCCCAGGAGTTACAGCACCAGAGACCCGCATTGAATCCTGACTACAGTTGCTGTTTGTACGGAGTCTGTTCTCCCTGTGACCTGTATGGGCTTTCTCCGGGTGCTCCGGTTGCCTCCCGCACTCCAAAAGACATACAGGTTTATAGGTTAATTAGCTTTGGTAAAATTGTAAATTGTCCTTAATGTGTGTAGGATAGTGTTGTGTACGTGGGGATCATTGATCGGTGGGGACACGGTGGGCCAAAGGGCCTGTTTCCGTGCTGTATCTAACCTTCCTCCCATGCTGTAACGATGCCAAGGGAATGTCAGGTGCAGATGGACATAGGGAAGGATAAATAATCTGCAGGGCAGTGGAGCTGCAGTGACGGGGACAGCCCACAAGGTGCCAGTACAGACTCGGTTGCCCAAATGGCCTTCTGGCTGGTGGAGCGGCTCACAGTTAAATTGATTTATTAAAATATAATGACAGCTTTTAAAGATGACTGTGAGTGAAGAGATTCCCTGCGAAGGTTTATGTGAATAAAAACCAGGAACAGACAAAAAATGAACAGTCCTCAAGAGGAGAATCAAAAGCAGCCAAGGCAAGATGTCTGAAGCGCTAACACTGGAAGGAACGAACACCTGTCCTGAGTGAAACTTTTTCAGCTGAGAAATATTCATAGTGTGTGCCAGAATTGCCGCAGGTGCTGGCCACAGAGACAGAACTGATGATGTTCCAAGTAGAAACAGTGACAAAGTGTTGGTGCCGCGATCACACAGCCCTGCACACAGGCACTTGGAGATCTGAATGATTCATTGAACAATTCGAATGACAAGACTATCAAAACAGTGCTGCAACAAAGGCACCATTGTGCCTCGACTTTACGCCTCTCACATTAAGGAAAATAGTTAACCAATATAATTATAGGTAACGTTAGCTAATGTAGAATTGATCTCCACACCCAGACATTTCTGGTTTGTAACCACTTGAGGTTAACCAACTCCACATCACAAATTGATGGTTATTGTACATCAAACCCCAGGTAGAGGCACCTGTCCACACCCCGTCCCTCCCCGCACCGCATTAAGCACAAACATAACCCTTGCTCCCACACACCCCATCCTCTACAACATTCCCGCACTCCCTCCACATCCTCACACTCTCCTGGAGTGTCCAAGCACACTCACACTTGCTCACACTTACACCTCGTCACATTCACACCCCGTCCCACTCCCCATTCACACTCACATCCGTCACACTCTCACACCCACACACACCCTGTCGCACTCACACCCCATCACACTCATACCATGTCACACTCACACCCTGTCGCACACACCCCTTCACACTTACGGCCACCCACACTGTCACACTCACACCCTCTCACACTCACACCCATCTCTCGCACACCCGGTCACACCGACACCCTGCCACAATACCTCCACACTCACCCAGCCACAGTTTAACTGAGTGCCGGCCTGACATGATCTGACCACACTCATGCAGTGGGAGGCTGGGAGGGAGCAACATCCAGCAAAGCTGTGGCTGAAGTGGAAGCACTGGGTGATCAGCCCGACCCTCCACGCCACTCATAGGCATGGCCTACAGCGGGGATCTCTGCCTCCCCCCCTTTCCAGTTCAGTTCCCGATCCACCACCTGCCGGGTGAAACACTCTCTCTTCATCTCTCTAACCTGTCAACCATTTACTTCAAATCTACGCTTCCTGATTTTAGAAATGTCAAAACAAGGAACCGCTGATGCTGGTTTACAAAAAATGACACCAGGTGCAGGAGTAACTCAGCGGGTCAGGCAGCATCGCAGGAGAACATGGATGGGTGACGTTTTGGGTCAAGATCCTTCAGACCTGAAAAAGATCAGTACCCTGGTTTTAGATTCCTTTGCCTAGGGAAGTAACCTATTGACTCCATCTTACATAAATGCATAGAAAATAGGTGCAGGAGTAGGCCATTCAGCCCTTAGAACCAGCGCCACTGTTCAATGTGATCATGGCTGATCATCCACAATCAGTACCCCATTCCTGCCTTCTCCCCATATCCCTTGATTCCACTGGCCCTAAGAGCTCCACCTAACTCTCTTCTGAATGCATCCAGTGAACTGGCCTCCACTGCCTTCTGAGGCAGAGAATTCCACAGATTCACAACTCTCTGTGTGAAAAAGATGTTCCTCATCTCAGTTCTAAATTGCCTACCCCTATTAATAAACTATGGCCCCTGGTTCTGGACTCCCCCAACATCGGGAACATGTTTCCTGCATCTAGCATGCCCAATCCCTTAATAATTTTATGTTTCTATAAGAAACACATCCTTCTAAATTCCAGTGAATACAAGAAAAATCTGATACTACTTACATAAGTGTCCTCAGTCAAGTCAAGTCAAGTCAAGTCACTTTTATTTCTATAGCACATTTAAAAAACAACTCTCGTTGACCAAAGTGCTTTACAATTGGTGGAGGTACTAACGTTATACAACAGTGGTTCATAGATTTAATACATACATAAATACATACATACATACATACATACATACATACATACATACATACATACATACATACATACATACATACATACATACATACATACATACATAAATACATACATACAGCCCTCCCTCAGAGGACGTCAAGAAAGGCTTGAGAGTAAAGATGAGTTTTAAGTCTTGACTTAAAAGAGTCGATGGAGGGGGCAGTTCTGATGGGAAGAGGGATGCTGTTCCATAGTCTGGGAGCTGCAACCGCAAAGGCGCGGTCACCCCTGAGCTTATGCCTAGACCACGGGTAACCCCAAGTCAGTAACCCCAAGTCGGCCGATCTGAGGGACCTGGAGGTGGTGTGGTGTGGTGGGTAAGCAGACTTTTGATGTAGGTGGGGGCAAGCCCGTTAAGGCCTTTGTAAACATTGTCGGATGTTCACCAGCTTTCTCTCTTTTAATCTTTGAATCTTGGCCCCAGAGGTGTTAGTGGCTGTGGGAAGGAGCCTCGACCAAGTGCGTGTGATGCCAAATGGCGGGAACCATTACCCTCAAATGCCACCTCAAACCTGTGTTATAGCAACCCCAGTAACACTGGCTCGCTGAAACCCCATGAAAACCAGCGTTACGTTGTGGAAGTCCTGATAAAAAATGATTTGTTTGGCAGGGAAGCTAAATACAAAGCACCCTTGAAAACTGAGTCACTGAAGCTTGATGGGAGAGCAGGCATCCATTTAATGTGTAGAAAAGCGAGCAATAAGACAAAGCATAGGCTCCAGTCAACACAGCGGGAGCTCAGTGCCCCAGTCTCACATCTCTCCCACCCTGCTCAGCACTGTAGTTAGTCCAGGTGAAATGTATACTGCACCATACCCCCAGGCCAGTATTAGTACTAATACTCTTCTTTGTCATCAACCACCTGGAATCATGTCAACGCCTGCAGATGATGCAGATCTGGAGTGAACAGTGAGGAAGAAAATCAAGGGTTCAGGAGAGTATATCCCCTTAAATCCGCAATCATTCATTCTGGAAGCAACAGCAAGGAAAGGATGCAGAAAATCCACAAAAATCTATACATTTGGTTGAAATTGACAATAAAAGTTCAGTTTGGTTTATTTAGTTTAGTTTAGAGGTACAGCGGGGAAAAAGGTTCTTTGGCCTGCCGAGTCCGCGCCGACCAGCGATCCCCAAGCACTAACACTATCCTACAAATAAAAGGGACAATTTACATTTATACCAAGCCAATTAACGTACAAACCTGTACATCTTTAGAGTATGGGGGGAAACCGGAGACCCCGGAGAAAACCCACACGATCACAGGAGAACGTAGAAACTCCGTACAGACAGCACCCCTAGTCAGGATCAAACACGGGTCTCAGTTTCAGTTTAGTTTATTGTCACGTGTACCTAGGTGCAGTGAAAAGCTTTTGTTGCGTGCTACCCATTCAGCAGAAAGGCAAGACATGATTATAATTGAGCCATTACAGTGCATAGATACATGGGAAGGGAATAACATTTAGTGCAAGGCAAAGCCAGTAAAGTCCAATCAAGGATAGGCCCAGGGTCATAGTTGCCTGATACCAGCTGGGAAGAATCTGTCCCTGAATCTGGAGGTGTGCGTATCTCTGGCATTGCAAGGCAGGAACTCCACCACTGTGCCACTATGCAAAACGTTGAGAATATAAGTAAAACAGATGTTTCTTCATGTTAGCTTCGGGGTTGATGCAGTTTTAAGGCTGCTGTAAGGATCATTTCAGTCAATTGCACTATTGCTGCTGCCATTTCATTCTCTGCAGCAGCACAGGGCAGCCCAGTGGTGATGCTGAGCCTGGTTCCATCTACACTGTCCACATCCTCACCAAGGGTCAGGTGCAACTTGGTTTACATTCAACCATGCAGGATCAGCATTATTTCTATGGATTGTTGTACATTGTAAACTGAGTTGTGAGTGTTCACAGAGTGTTCATGGACTGTACATGTTGCCACACACCTGCTGCCTCACAACGCTAGGTTCGATCCTGACCTCTGGTGCTCTTTGCATGGAGTTAGCATGTCCTGCCTGTGACCACTTGTGTTTCCTCCGGGTGCTTCCGTTTTCTCCCACATCCCATGGACGTGTGGGTTTATAGATTACATGGCCCTCTGTAAATTTCCCCTAGAGTGTAGAGAGTGGATGGGGAAGTGCGATGGTCGGCATGGGTTCGGTGGGCTGAAGGGCCTGTTTCTCTGCTGTATTTTGCAATCAATTCAATCAACTGAATACTATGAGTTACATGTGTATAAAGGAACTGCAGATGCTGGTTTAAACCAAAGAAAGACACAAAATGCTGCAGTAACTCAACGATCAGGCAGCATCTCTGGAGAGAAGAAATGGGTGATGTTTCTGGAAGGGTCTCGACCCAAAACATCACCCATTCTATCTCTCCATGTCTGTCCCGCTGAGTTACTTCAGCTTTTAGTGTCTCTGTGAGTTACATAATTTAAATGTGAGATGGGCAGTTACATGTTGACTACTTTGAGCTGTGTGTTATTAGGCTTTGTATTTTCAGTTTATATTTTTGTTCAGTGATAGTGTTTTTTCAGTTATTTAGACTTTAGAGATACAGTATGGAAACAGGCCATTCGGCCCACTGAGTCTGGGCCAACCAGCGATCCCTGAACACTTGCACTATCCTACACACTAGGCACAATTTACAATTTCGCCAAAGCCAATTAACCTATAAACTTGTATATCTTTGCAGTGTGGGAGGAAACTGATACTCCCGGAGAAAACCCACACAGGTCAGGCGCAGAATGTACAAACTCCGTACAGCCACCACCTGTAGCAGGGCTGCCAACTCTCACGCTTTGAGCGTGAGAATCACGCCCTCAAGCAAACTTTCACGCCCTCACGCTGATCAGAAATTTCTCACGCTCTGTGGTGAGAAATTCTGTGATCAACGAAAATTTCAAAACTCGGATAAACTGCATGGTCCGCGGGTGTTGGAGAGCCGGGGCTGAGGGAGGGATGGGAGCAGAACCAGTGGCGGGAACAGATGCGGGGAGCCGGCACTGGCGAGTGTTTGCCGGGCTGCGAGTGTTTGCGGGGCTGGCGAGTCGCTCGCTGCAGCTCTGGCCATGGAGCAGTGCAAGTCCCAGGCCGTCGGAGGTGTCGGAAGGTTTGCGCCGCTGCCGCGAGAGTCTCTGTGCCAAAGGAACAGACTCTCAAAGAGAGGTGGAGAGAGAGAGAGGGGAAGGAGACAGGAAGACGGGGGAGAAAGGGAGGGGTGAGAGGAGAGAGAGGGGAGAGACAGAGGGGGCGTGAATGGAGAGAGAGAAGAGGGAGAGGGGGGAGAGAGACGGCAGAGAGAGGTAGGGGAGAGAGGGGGGAGAGTGAGATGGGAGAGAGAGGGAAGAGAGAGAGGGGTGAGAGGGAAGAATGAGGGAAGAGAGAGAGAGGGAGGAGAGGGTAGGAGTGAATGGGAGAGAGAGGGGGAAGAGAGAGGGGTGGTAAAAGAGAGATGGTGAAGAGGGAGAGAGGGGGGAAGAGAGAAACGGGGGAAAGAGAGAGAGAGAGATGGGGGGCAAAGAGAAAGAGAAGATAGAGACAGAGGAGAAAGAGAGAGGGGAGAGAGCCAGGGGGAGAGTGAGGTGGGAGGGAGAAATGGGAGAGAGAAAGGGGGAGAGAGGAGGACAGAGGAGGAGAGAGAGATGAGAGAGAGGGGGGGGAAGAGAGAGAGGTGAGAGGAGAGACAAAGAGAGAGGGGAGAGAGAGAGGGGAGAGTGTGGAGTGGGAGAGGGAGAGAGAGAGGGAGATAGAGAGGGGGGAAGCGAGGGGGAGAGAGGAGAGAGAGGGGGGAGAGAGAGAAAAGGGGGAGAGAGAGAAGAGGGGGAGAGAGAGAGGGGGAGAGAGAGTTAGGGGAAAGAGAGGGGAGAGAGAGGGAGAGAGGGGGGAGAGAGGGGAGAGAGAGGGGGAGAGGGGAGGGGGGAGAGAGAGAGGGGAGAGGGGGAGAGTGAGGTGGGAGGGAGAGAGGAGGAAGAGAGAGAGAGGGAGCGAGAGAGGGGGAGAGAGAGGGGAGAGAGGGGAAGAGAGGAGAGAGAGGGGGGGAAGAGAGAGAGGGGGCAGAGAGAAGAGAGAGGGAAGGGGAGAGAGTGAGAGGGGGAGACAGGGGAGTGAGAGGGGGTTGAGAGGAGAGAGCGCGGAAGAGAGAGAGAGAGAGAGGGGAGAGAGAGAGAGGGATGAGAGTGAGGTGGGAGGGAGAGAGAGAGGGGAGGGAAAGAGAGGTGGAGAGAGATGGGAGGGAGAGAGTGGGAGAGAGAGGAGAGAGGGGGAGAAAGAGAGGGGGAGAGAGAGGGGGAGAGAGAAAGAGAGAGAGAGAGAGAGAGAAAGAGAGGGGGAGAGTGAGAGGGGGAGAGGGGGATAGAGAGGCAGGGCTGCCAACTCCCATGCATTGAGCGTGAGAATCACGCATTTCACCAAATTCTCACACTGATCACAAATTTCTCTCTCTGTTGTGAGAGATTCTGTGATCAACGAAAATTTCAAAACTCATATCAACTGCATGGGCCGCGGGTGTTGGAAGCAGAAGCAGCGGCGGGGACAGGTGCGGACGGGGAATGGGGCTGGTGAGTGTTTGCCGGGCTGGCGAGTCGCTCACTGCATCTCCAGCCATGGAGCAGCCTCAGTGCAAGAGTCCCGGGCCGTCGGAGGTGTCGAAGCATTGCGCCGCTGCCGTGAGAGTCTCTGTGCCGAATTCGCCCAGGTGACCGGCATGGATCAGGCTGCGGCTCGGTGCATCCTGGAGGACAACCAGTGGCTGCTGGAAGTAAGTACCAAGCACTTACATGCTTGGAAGATAATGGACTTCAAATGGGGGTGGTTGGTGAAAGCATCCTGCTTGCCTGCTAGATTTTCGCTTACTGTAACTGCAGGAAAAATGTTCCTGGTAATGGGGGCGTTCAGAACCATGGGTCACAGTTTAAGAATAAAGGGGGGGCCAGTTAGGACTGAGATGGGAACAAACTTTCTTCACGCAGAAAGTTGTGAATCTGTGGAATTCTCTGCCACAGAAGGCAATGCAGGCCAATACACTGGATGTTTTCAAGAGAGAGTTACATTCAGTTCTTGGGGCTAACGACATCAAGGGATATGGGGAAAAAACAGGAAAGAGGTACTGATTTTAGATGAATAGCCATGATCATATTGAATGGCAGTGCTGGCTCGAAGGGCCGATGGCCTATTCCTGCACTTATTTTCTATGTTTCTATGCTTGAGTATATGGCAATAAAACTCGATCACTTGATTTTGAAGCATTCATGCATGGTGGAGGTATAATGTAGTCATAGAGTGATACAGTGTGAAAACAGCCCCTTCGGTGCAACTTGCCCACACCCGCCAACATGTCCCAGCTACCCTACCTGCTTTTGGTCCATACCTCCAAACCTGTCCTATCCATGTATCAGTCTAACTTTTTCTTAAATGTTGGGATGGTCCCTGCCTCAACTACCTCCTCTGGCAGCTTGTTCCATACACATATCACCCTTTGTGTGGATAAAGTTACCCCTTAAAAAGTTACCTCTTAAAAATACTTCATACAAAAAACATTGAAATCATACTTCTGCAATGCACTAAAACATGATTTTAATACATCAAATTTCAAAAAGTTCCTACCCTGGGAGGGGACACACCCTTCTTCCACACCCTCTCCCCACTTGGTTGCTCCACTCCCTCACCGGGTACCCCCAAGGACAGTGATCAGTGACCGCACAGTCTCCCCCATTCAAAAAGCTCCAATCCAATTTAAAGCATGTATATTGCATTCAAGTGTAAGTTGAAAGACTCGCTACAGTATGCACCATATTGCACAATGGGAGGGTATACACAATGTGAGAACTCTGGATGCAGGATGCGCTTCCTTCACAGGAAGGAGATGTTGACGGTTGCGTCTGTAAATGGTCCCATCTACTCCAAGTAGAAGCGCGGTTCTTTGGCTGGGCTGTGGATGTGACCCAAACGGCCATAGCCCTTGGTGGTCTGGAGGCGAACAACCTGTCCACTGGAGAGAGGTTTATGTGGCTTACCGGACTTGTCAAAAAAACGTTTTTGTGCATCGCCCTTGGATTGTAGTCGTTTCTGGACGGTGGGTGGAGAATGGATCTGTGGCTGCAAAAGCTGCTGGGGTACAGGCAGGGCAGCGGGGGTGTGACGAGGCATCAGTCGTTGGGCTGGGGAATCCAGTATGGAATCCCTGGCAATGTTCCTTAAATTGAGCAGGTCCAGGTAGACGTCAGATTTAGCAAGGTAAGAACGCTCCATTAGTTGTTTTGTGCTTCGTTGGACTGTTGAACTTCAGGGCTGCTGGTGATATGTCGAAAGTCCCATTGTTGAGCAAAGTTTTTGAAAAACTGGCTGGTGAACTGACTGCCGTTGTCAGTAGAAGGCGTGCAGGGGAACCGTGCGCGAAGAAATGGCGTTGCAACTTCTGGATAACTGCTTCAGATGTGATGGTTTGGAGTAGATCAATGTCAAACCAGCTTGAATAAAAGTCGACAGGAACCAGATAGCGTTTTCCATGCCATTCGAATATGTCGTCGCTTCCGTGGACCACGGTAGAGGAGAAACCGGGTGCGGCAGTAAGGGCTGCTTCTGCTGGTGTGGCGTCAGGCTTTTGCAGACGGCGCAGACTTAAGTTTTGTCACGTATGTACTTGGTCATACCAGGCCAGTAAAACATGCTCGGTGCCCGTTGTAACGTTGTCTCCACGCCGGGGTGGCCCCTGTGGACGGTGTCAAAGTACTTGTCCCGGAGGACAGCTGGGACAACTGCCTTGTGGCCCTTAACTATAATCCCGTCCTGTAACACCAGTTCATCACGAACTAGGAAGTATGGGTGGATTGTGAGCGGGCTGCTGTGTTGTTTATCCGGCCAGCCACGTTGAATGATTGCGGACAGTAATTGCAGAGTCTCATAAGCAGCCATGTGCTCTGCCAGGCTGCTTAGGCAATCAGTAGGAACATACGATACCTTCATTATTGAGAACTGGTCCTGTTCACAGAGTTGTTGTTCGCTGGTTGTGCATGGGCCCTTGATAGCGTGTCAGCTATGTGCATGTCCTTGCCTTTTTTATAGACAACTAGAAGGTGGTGGAGGCAGTTCGTTTTTATCATTTAAAAATAAATTGGATAGTTATATGGACGGGAAAGGAATGGAGGGTTATGGTCTGAGCACAGGTATATGGGACTAGGGGAGAATATGTGCTCGGCACGGACTAGAAGGGTTGAGATGGCCTGTTTCCGTGCTGTAATTGTTATATGGTTATATGGTTATATGGTTAAGTGGGACCCGTTGGATCCCAGCTTCACATGGGAGGGCTGGTCCCCAACGCAATATTCCACCTCTCAACAAATCGAATATTGCTGGCCAGTGGGAGGGGGGGGGGGGGGAGGGTGGAGTTTCTGAGATAGTATGGACATTGTGGGCCAAATAGATTCTTGGGCTGGCAGCTCAGTCACTCAAGCCAGGCAGCTCAATCACTCAGGCCTGGCAGCTCAGTCACTCAGGCCTGGCAGCTCAGTCACTCAGGCCTGGCAGCTCAGTCACTCAGGACTGGCAGCTCAGTCACTCAGGCCTGGCAGCTCAGTCACCAAGGCCTGGCAGGCTGGAAGCTCATGCCAGGCAGCTCAGTCACTCAGACCTGGCAGCTCAGTCACTCAGGCCTGGCAGCTCAGTCACTCAGGCCTGGCAGCTCAGTCACTCAGGCCAAGCAGCTCAGTCACTCTAGCCTGGCAGCTCAGTCACTCAGGCCTGGCAGCTCAGTGACTGGGGGGGGGGGAGTTTCTGGAGCACTAGCATGGGTGTTGTGGGCTAAAGGGGCTGGTTTCCAGAGAGCTAGTATGGACATTGTGGGCCAAATAGATTCTTGGGCTGGCAGCTCAGTCACTCAGGCCAGGCAGCTCAGTCACTCAGGCCTGGCAGCTCAGTCACTCAGGCCTGGCAGCTCAGTCACTCAGGCCTGGCAGCTCAGTCACTCAGGCCTGGGAGCTCAGTCACTCAGGCCTGGCAGCTCAGTCACTCAGGCCTGGCAGCTCAGTGACTGGGGGGGGGGGAGTTTCTGGAGCACTAGCATGGGTGTTGTGGGCTAAAGGGGCTGGTTTCCAGAGAGCTAGTATGGACATTGTGGGCCAAATAGATTCTTGGGCTGGCAGCTCAGTCACTCAGGCCAGGCAGCTCAGTCACTCAGGCCTGGCAGCTCAGTCACTCTGGCCTGGCAGCTCAGTCACTCAGGCCTGGCAGCTCAGTCACTCAGGACTGGCAGCTCAGTCAGTCACATGGGTGTTGTGGGCTAAAGGGGCTGTTTTCCAGAGAGCTAGTATGGACATTGTGGGCCAAATAGATTCTTGGGCTGGCAGCTCAGTCACTCAGGCCAGGCAGCTCAGTCACTCAGGCCTGGCAGCTCAGTCACTCAGGCCTGGCAGCTCAGTCACTCAGGCCTGGCAACTCAGTCACTCAGGACTGGCAACTCAGTCACTCAGGCCTGGCAGCTCAGTCACCAAGGCCTGGCAGGCTGGAAGCTCATGCCAGGCAGCTCAGTCACTCAGACCTGGCAGCTCAGTCACTCAGGCCTGGCAGCTCAGTCACTCAGGCCTGGCAGCTCAGTCACTCAGGCCAAGCAGCTCAGTCACTCTGGCCTGGCAGCTCAGTCACTCAGGCCTGGCAGCTCAGTGACTGGGGGGGGGGGGGGGGGAGTTTCTGGAGCACTAGCATGGGTGTTGTGGGCTAAAGGGGCTGGTTTCCAGAGAGCTAGTATGGACATTGTGGGCCAAATAGTTTCTTGGGCTGGCAGCTCAGTCACTCAGGCCAGGCAGCTCAGTCACTCAGGCCTGGCAGCTCAGTCACCAAGGCCTGGCAGGCTGGAAGCTCATGCCAGGCAGCTCATTCACTCAGACCTGGCAGCTCAGTCACTCAGGCCTGGCAGCTCAGTCGCTCAGGCCTGGCAGCTCAGTGACTGGGGGGGGGGGGGGGTTTCTGGAGCACTAGCATGGGTGTTGTGGACTAAAGGGGCTGGTTTCCAGAGAGCTAGTAGACATTGTGGGCCAAATAGATTCTTGGGCTGGCAGCTCAGTCACTCAGGCCAGGCAGCTCAGTCACTCAGGCCTGGCAGCTCAGTCACTCTGGCCTGGCAGCTCAGTCACTCAGGCCTGGCAGCTCAGTCACTGAGGCCTGACAGCTCAGTCACTCAGGCCAGGCAGCTCAGTCACTCAGGCCTGGCAGCTCAGTCACTCAGGCCTGGCAGCTCAGTCACTCAGGCCTGGCAGCTCAGTCACTCAGGACTGGCAGCTCAGTCAGTCACATGGGTGTTGTGGGCTAAAGGGGCTGTTTTCCAGAGAGCTAGTATGGACATTGTGGGCCAAATAGATTCTTGGGCTGGCAGCTCAGTCACTCAGGCCAGGCAGCTCAGTCACTCAGGCCTGGCAGCTCAGTCACTCAGGCCTGGCAGCTCAGTCACTCAGGCCTGGCAACTCAGTCACTCAGGACTGGCAACTCAGTCACTCAGGCCTGGCAGCTCAGTCACCAAGGCCTGGCAGGCTGAAAGCTCATGCCAGGCAGCTCAGTCACTCAGACCTGGCAGCTCAGTCACTCAGGCCTGGCAGCTCAGTCACTCAGGCCTGGCAGCTCAGTCACTCAGGCCAAGCAGCTCAGTCACTCTGGCCTGGCAGCTCAGTCACTCAGGCCTGGCAGCTCAGTGACTGGGGGGGGAGTTTCTGGAGCACTAGCATGGGTGTTGTGGGCTAAAGGGGCTGGTTTCCAGAGAGCTAGTATGGACATTGTGGGCCAAATAGATTCTTGGGCTGGCAGCTCAGTCACTCAGGCCAGGCAGCTCAGTCACTCAGGCCTGGCAGCTCAGTCACTCAGGCCAGGCAGCTCAGTCACTCAGGCCAGGCAGCTCAGTCACTCAGGCCTGGCAGCTCAGTCACTCAGGCCTGGCAACTCAGCCACTCTGGCCTGGCAGCTCAGCCACTCTGGCCTGGCAGCTCAGTCACTGAGGCCTGGCAGCTCAGTCACTCAGGCCTGGCAGCTCAGTCACTCAGGCCTGGCAGCTCAACACTCAGGCCTGGCAGCTCAGTCACTCAGGCCTGGCAGCTCAGTCACTCGGGCCAAGCAGCTCAGTCACTCAGGCCTGGCAGCTCAGTCACTCAGGCCTGGCAGCTCAGTCACTCAGGCCTGGCAGCTCAGTCACTGAGGCCTGGCAGCTCAGTCACTCAGGCCAGGCAACTCAGTCACCCAGGCCAGGCAACTCAGTCACTCAGGCCAGGTAGCTCAGTCACTCAGGCCTGGCAGCTCAGTCAACAAGGCCTGGCAGGCTGGAAGCTCATGCCAGGCAGCTCAGTCACTCAGACCTGGCAGCTCAGTCACTCAGGCCTGGTAGCTCAGTCACTCAGGCCTGGCAGCTCAGTCACTCAGGCCAAGCAGCTCAGTCACTCAGACCTGGCAGCTCAGCCACTCAGGCCTGGCAGCTCAGTCACTCAGGCCTGGCAGCTCAGTCACTGTGGCCAGGCAGCACAGTCACTCAGGCCAGGCAGCTCAGCCACTCAGGCCTGGCAGCTCAGTCACTCAGGCCTGGTAGCTCAGTCACTCAGGCCTGGCAGCTCAGTCACTCATGCCTGGCAGCTCAGTCGCTCAGGCCTCGCAGCTCAGTCACTCAGTCCTGGCAGCTCAGTAACTCAGGCCTGGCAGCTCAGTCATACAGGCCAGGCAGCTCAGTCACTCAGGCCTGGCAGCTCAGTCACTCAGGCCTGGCAGCTCAGTCACTCAGGCCTCGCAGCTCAGTCACTCAGTCCTGGCAGCTCAGTAACTCAGGCCTGGCAGCTCAGTCACTCAGGCCTGGCAGCTCAGTCACTCAGGCCTGGCAGCTCAGTCACTCAGGCCTGGCAGCTCAGTCACTCAGGCCTGGCAGCTCAGTCACTCAGGCCAGGCAGCTCAGTCACTCAGGCCAGGTAGCTCAGTCACTCAGGCCTGGCAGCTCAGTCAACAAGGCCTGGCAGGCTGGAAGCTCATGCCAGGCAGCTCAGTCACTCAGACCTGGCAGCTCAGTCACTCAGGCCTGGTAGCTCAGTCACTCAGGCCTGGCAGCTCAGTCACTCAGGCCAAGCAGCTCAGTCACTCAGACCTGGCAGCTCAGCCACTCAGGCCTGGCAGCTCAGTCACTCAGGCCTGGCAGCTCAGTCACTCAGGCCAGGCAGCACAGTCACTCAGGCCAGGCAGCTCAGTCACTCAGGCCTGGCAGCTCAGTCACTCAGGCCTGGTAGCTCAGTCACTCAGGCCTGGCAGCTCAGTCACTCATGCCTGGCAGCTCAGTCGCTCAGGCCTCGCAGCTCAGTCACTCAGTCCTGGCAGCTCAGTAACTCAGGCCTGGCAGCTCAGTCATACAGGCCAGGCAGCTCAGTCACTCAGGCCTGGCAGGCTGGCACCTCAGTCACTCAGGCATGGCAGACTGGCAGCTGAGAATGCCAGAAATTCTTCCGGAAACAGGTGACAGACTCTGTGAGCGAGAAGGGGGGAGAGGGAGGACAATCAATTTTAGACATTTTCATCTTTTCTTACAGATCACAGCAATGAAGAAGGAAAGTCTATCCTTTCATGGATCTCTGGAGCGCTGGTATGTGTGTTGTGCGCTCAAGGGACTGGTTTCCAGAGGGCTAGTATGGACATTGTGGACTGAATCGATTCTTGGACTTGCAGTTCACTAAGTCATGGCTGGTGGGCTGGCTCTTCAGTCTCTTATAGCTGGTGGGCTGGCAGTTCACTTACTCATGGCTGGTGGGCTGGCAGTCCAGTCACTCATGGCTGGTGTGATGGCAGTTTACTCAGTCACCGCTCCTCCCTTCACCCCCCACTCTGCTCCTTGCCAATCCCCTTCCCCCCACGCATTTAGTCCATCTCCCCTCAACCTCCCCCCATGCACTCTTAGTGAATCTCCGACAGCTCCCAATAGCTCACACCCTCTAGTCCTGGCAACATCCTCGTAAATCTTTTCTGAACCCTTTCAAGCTTGACAATATCTTTCCTATAACATGTTGCCCAGAACTGAACACAAGGTTCCTCATGGAAGGTTGGTTAAGAAGGTTCAATGGTTGGGCATTAATGGTGGAGTAGCAAGATGGATTCAACAGTGGCTGAATGGGAGATGCCAGAGAGTAATGGTGGATGGTTGTTTGTCAGGTTGGAGGCCAGTGACTAGTGGGGTGCCACAGGGATCTGTGTTGGGTCCACTGTTGTTTGTCATGTACATCAATGATCTGGATGATGGTGTGGTAAATTGGATTAGTAAGTATGCATATGATACTAAGATAGGTGGGGTTGTGGATAATGAAGTAGATTTTCAAAGTCTACAGAGAGATTTATGCCAGTTGGAAGAGTGGGCTGAAAGATGGCAGATGGAGTTTAATGCTGATAAGTGTGAGGTGCTACATCTTGGCAGGACAAATCAAAATAGGACGTACATGGTAAATGGTAGGGAATTGAAGAATGCAGGTGAACAGAGGGATCTGGGAATAACTGTGCACAGTTCCCTGAAAGTGGAATCTCATGTAGATAGGGTCTAAATGAGGTCTCAGCAACGTTTTATACAACTGCAACAGGACCTCCCAACTTCTATACTCAACCTTATTCACGGTAATTTGTTTTTTTTTGGAAACTACACGAAACATGATGACTTGTATTGATTGATTGATTATACCTTTAATAATCCTTTACAGGAAATTACAATGCCACGACAGCTTCAAGACAGACATAACACCACACACTTCCTCAAATGGCTTCCATACTTAACTTAACAAGTTAAAATACAAGTTAAAATACAAGTTAAAATACAATGAATGAAAAAAAAGTGCAGTTATTTATGCGCATTATATAACCTTATAGCAGCTGGTATACAAGACTTCCTTTGTCTCAGTTTTGCACATTGGTGCAATCAGTCTCTGACTGAAGATGCTGCTCTTGATCACCTTCAGGGCATGGAGTGGGTGAGTGGGGTTGGTCATTATTGAACCCAGTTTGTTCAGAGTTCTGGCCTCTGCCACCTGCTGGACCGTTCGTTGCTCAGCCCCGACCACTGAGCCGGCCTTCCTGATCAGCTTGTCCAGTCTGTTTTTGTCTGCTATACGGGCGCCATCTCCCCAACAGGCCACAGCAAAAAACAGAGCACTGGCCACCACTGAATGGTAGACACTGCACAGCAGGGGTTGGCAGATGTTAAATGACCTCAGCCTCCTTAAAAAATACAGTCGACTTTGTCCCTTTCTGTACACCGCCTCCATATGACCCTTCCAGCCCAGCTCACTGTCAAGCTGCACACCAAGGTACCTGTGGTTAGCGACCACCTCCACCTCAGTGCCCATAATGGTGATTGGTGTTGGTTGTATGTTTGTGTATCATCCACAGCGTACTTATTGTCTGCGCGATGTTCCCCACATATAGTCCGGGACTACAGACGACATTGCCACAGACGACTGCGGAGGCCAAGTCAATGGATATTTTTAAGGTGGAGATTGACAGATTAGTGAGGGTGTCAGGGGTTATGGGGCGAAGGCAGGAGAATAGGGTTGAGCGGGAAAGATTGGTCAGCCATGATTGAATGACGGAGTAGACTTGATGGGCCGAATGGCTTAATTCTGCTCCTATCAGTTATAACCTTATGACCTGTCAACATACATGTTCCAGTTCCTGAACTTTAGTGGATTTACAGCAGTTGCTGGAACAGTTGGAGTTGCACTAAATATCCACAGGATCTAACTAAAGCTAAGCACCGAAGCTCAGGTAAACACAGGTCCAAATGAGCTGTTGGAAACCAATGGAACAAATCCTCCCCGGGGTACACAGTGTAAGGACCTGGTGTGGGTAGCGGGGAGGCTGAGTGAGCAAACCCAACCTGAGCTCCTTTACCTTGTCCCATACAAAGACCCGGGATGATTGCTCCAATGGAGATATCAGACAGGGTCATCTCAAGCTAGTCATGGAATTGAAGGAACTATCCACGTCTAGATACATGACAAGAGAGACATAGAGGACACACAAGGAACTGCAACTGCTGGAATCTTGAGTAAAACACACATATTGCTGGAATAATTCAGCGGGTCAGGCAGCATCTGTGGAAGGGATGGATAAGCAATGTTTCGAGTTGGGACTCTTCTGGTACAGAGAATGGGCTGGAGTTGTCTTCCAGCTTCCAGCCAACACTAACAACTAAACGGTGCAAGTTAGCAGTTGGCTGGTTCAGTTAATGAGAAGATGTGGTCTGCGTCTTTGTTACAAGGGTTTGTAAAATCTTATAAAAGAACTATTATATTGAGATATTTAGCTTTGTGCATGAAAACCAGCCTCCTCATTGACTGCAGCCGAGCTGACAAAGGGTTCTCCTTCCTCCCCCGTCCTTCCTGTCCCGTCACCGACTCTGGCACCTGGAACAGATCTCCTGGTTTGACAATGTGCACATCAGGGGCACCTCTGCCACTGTGGAGAGTTGATAGAGAAAGATTTAAAAAACCTATAAACCAGACCCAATGTAACAGATCTATTCTCATGCATAAATCTTATTTGCGTGTTTCCAAGTGCTCTAATGTTCCTGACATTGATACATAATAGGTACTTTGTTTGGATGGAAGCAATTAATGGTAATTGCCCATTTAAAGAGTCAAAGGCCCTGGCCTCAGGGGCAGGCAAATGGATTTAAGAGTGTCAGTCACCATGAACTGAGAGGAGGGAGGGCACTTGGTCTGACACCAGGGATCATGAGCTGACTGAAGCAATGAATGTTGTCTGGCATGGCCACTCTGCACTAGGAGACCTGTAGCCATGATGCACTGTAGCCAACGGCTCTGGACTTAGATCATAAAACTCTAGGGGGGGGGCCTCTTAACTCTAGGTTTAATTGCTCAATAACTATCAACACCATCATGCTTTTCCACCAAAGCTGCTAATGAAACAGGATTAATTATGTCCCATCCATCTGCACTCACATGTTGAGTCAAGTTGGTGCCTGCGGCCATCTTCCTCGACATTGTGTAATGCTGCTGCTTTGTGATGGAAGTTCAAGTTTTTCAATAAAGTCCTTTGGAAGCAGTTACACCAGACCTTGTAATTTTTGCTCCGACAGAGTGTAGAGTGGAGGCTCTAGGCGATAGACCCTCATTGGAGACCCTTGACTATCTTTGATCGGACTTTACTGGACTTGTACAAAACATTATTCACGTTATTCTCTTTATGAGGTATAAATGATAGATAGCTCGATTGTAGTCACGTATTGCCTTTCCGCTGATTGGTTAGCATGCCACAAAAGCTTTTAACTGTACCTCGGTACACGTGACAATAAACTAAACTCAAACTCAACTGAAGGCCCAGAGTCTGGGCTGTAGAACACTGTTGTATGACCTGGGAATGGAGTGAAACATGATATCAAATTTATACAGAAGGGCCCTGTGACTGGAGCTCCCCAGGTACGATTGAGAAGCCGGTCTCTCACTCTCATTAACTGCCTTGTGGGTGTCGAGCAGGTCCTGGTACCCAGGGGAAGGGGCAGTGGGGCCGGTGATAATATGTGTTGAGGAGAGACAAGAGGGGGAACGTTGGACAAGAGATGGACTTTGGTGTCAATTTCACCACTGAAGGAGAGAGTCTATGCTCCAACTGCATCTACCAATGTTCCCCTCATATCTTATAACAACATTGGTCTACAAAAATTATTTATCTCTGATTTAAAATGAACAGTTAATTCAGCATCAATTACCACCTTACATTTAAACTCCAAGCTTCCACTACTTTCACATTGTGAAAGAGTTTTCTTTCTTCACTCCTGAGATGATGTAGCCCAACCCGTGTTATTCCTACAACTAAAGAAGTATTTTCTAACCCCGTCAAATATCTTGAGAATGACAATACATCGGCAGCGTAAATGACCGGGAATCTGATCTGAGCATTTCCACCTAGACCACGGTGTTATTCCAAGGCCAATCCATCCTTACAATGGTGTGGTGATCACAGTGTGATCTGGCCAAAAGTCAGAGTTTCATACAGTATGGAAACAGGTCCTTCGGCCCAACATGCCCACGTTTGGCCCATATCCCTCGAAACCTTTCTTATCCATGTACCTGTCCAGATGCCTCTTAAATGTTAGAGTCAACGAGTCATACAGTGCAGAAACTGATCCTTCATTCTCGCACTCCCCTCCCCCCCCTCCCTCTCCCCGCCAGTTCCCCTTTCTTGTTGTCAGCACCAACCCCAGCCCCGCCCCCTCAGCCAAGTCCTCCCTTCATTCTCAGCAGCCCTTAGTGTGGTCAGCTTCGGGCCTGGGAGAGAACACCTGTCCCTATACCTCCTTCGTCGACTCCATCCAAGGACCCCGACAGTCTTTTCAGGTGTGGCAGAGGTTCACTTGCACCGCCTCCAACCTCATCTACTGTATCCACTGTTCCAGGTGCGGACTCCTGTAAATTGGCGAGACCGAGCGCAGTCTCGACGATCGTTTCGCTGAACCCCTCCGCTCAGTTCGCCTAAACCTACCTGATCTCCCGGTTGCTCAACACTTTAACTCCCCCTCCCATTCCCACACTGACCTTTCAGTCCTGGGCCTTTTCCATTGTCAGAGTGAGGCCCAGCGTAATTTGGAGGAACAGCACCTCATATTTTGCTTGGGCAGTTTACACCCCAGCGGTATGAACATTGACTTCTCCAACTTCAAGTAGCCTTTCCTTTCCCTCTCTCTACACCCCCCCCTCCCCCTTCCCAGTTCTCCGACCAGTCTTACGTTCTCCGACTACATTTTATATCTGCTTTTTTCCTTCTCCCAACTAACAATGATCTATTCTACATTTTCCTAGATCTCCATTCTTTTGTTCCTGTTTTCACACCTTACCCTTCCTTATCTATACACTTCCTTATCTATGTACCGCACACTCCCCTAAGAGCAGTCTGAAGAAGGGACTTGACCAGAAATATCACCCATACCTACTCTCCAGAGATGCTGCCTGTCTCGCTGAGTTACTCCAGCATTTTGTCTATCTTCGATTTAAACCAGCATTTGCAGTTCTTTCCTACACAGTCTGAACATTGATTTCTCTAACTTCAAGTACTCTTGCGTCCCCTCTCTCTCCACCCCTCCCCCACCCTAATCGTTGTACTGGTTTAGTTTCACTGTTTCCTATTGGGTTTCATTGTCTGTACAACTCGTTATCACCTAGCCCACAGCCAACAATGAACCATTGTGCGCTCATTTGTGCAAATGAACCATCAGTTGATTCATTGATTTGTTCTATATTTCTCTATATCACCGTCTATAATCTCGTTTCCCTTTCCACTGACTCTCAGTCTAAAGAAGGGTCCCCACCCTTCTGGATAGACTCGGCTTGTACTCGCTAGAATTTAGAAAATTGAGGGGGGATCCTTTAGAAATTTACAAAATTCTTAAGGGGTTGGACAGGCTAGATGCAGGAAGATTGTTCCCGATGTTGGGGAAGTCCAGAACAAGGGGTCCCAGTTTAAGGATAAGGGGGAAGTCTTTTAGGACCGAGATGAGAAAAACATTTTTCACACAGAGAGTGGTGAATCTGTGGAATTCTCTGCCACAGTTCATTGGCTATATTTAAGAGGGAGTTAGATGTGGCCCTTGTGGCTAAAGGGATCAGGGGGTATGGAGAGAAGGCATGTACAGGATACTGAATTGGATGATCAGCCATGATCATATTGAATGGTGGTGCAGGCTCGAAGGGCCGAATAGCCTACTCCTGCACCTATTTTCTATGTTTCTATGTTTCTATGTTTCTATGTTTCTATGACCCGCAACTTCACCTAATCCTTTTCTCCAGAGATGCTGCCTGACCCACTGGGTTACTCCAGCATTTTGTGTCTATCTTTGGTGTAAACCTTTCTACATACGCTTTTCCTCCTGTTCTAGGTTCCCCACCACTTTACTTTCAACCTGTGACCACCCCCCCCCCCCCCCCCACCAATAGAAACGGCTTCCTGGTTGGAGTAAGTATCAGAGTTTACAGGTGAAAAGGAGACAAAGGGTGTTAGACAAGGAGAGCGTATCCCCCCTCCTCCAATCAGTATTAAGAAGGGTTCTGATCTGAAACATTGGTCATTCCTTTCACAGATGCTGCCTGACTCACTGAATTTCTCACAAATCTTTCCTTGACCCCCTCCAACGGTTTGATATTTTTCCTCTAAGGAGGTGACCAGAATTGGGACAATGTGTAATAACCTCCCTGACTTTACACTGTGAGCCTTTAATAATAAACCACACAATTAACCGCTTTCCAAACCTAGCTTGCCTCTCCCAAAGGGGAATATCACCAGCCTACATGAGGTGAGAGTCTGTACATCCTTCGACCACTGCAACACAAGGCCACGTCCTCTGCCTGCAGCAGCCACCCCGTGGATGAACCCCGAGGAGAGGCTAAGGAGAGGTTGACTGAGAGGGGTGGGGGGTGTCTGGGCATGTAGGAGGGGGCATCACGGGGTGAGTGTCCATGGCAAGGGAGCCGCTCGGCACAGGGGGAGGCCGAGCCCAGCTGCTGTCATGGGGATGTTAGCGGTGCTGATGGAAACAGAGCCTGGTCGTTGGTTATCTCCTCCAGTACCTGCCATGCCCACACCACATGCCCATGCATGAGAGGTCGCCCCTCACATGCTGCCAAAGGGTGGCACATAGAAACATAGAAAATACGTGCAGGAGTAGGCCATTCGGCCCTTCAACCCAGCACCACCATTCAATATGATCATGGCTGACCATCCAAAATCAGTACCCCGTTCTGGCTTTTTGCCCATATCCCTTAGCCCTAAGAGCTAAATCTAGCTAAATCTCGCAGCGGTAGAATTGCTACCTAACAGCGCCAGAGACCCGGGTTCGATCCTAACGACAAGTGTTGACTGTACGGAGTTTGTACGTTCTCCCTGTGACCGCGCGGGTTTTCTTCGGGTGCTCCAGTTTCTTCCCACACTCCAAAGACGTACAGGTTTGTAGGTTAATTGGCTTTGGTAAGATTGAATATTATCCCAAATAATTGTAAATCGCCCAACACTAGCACTATCCTATCCACTGGAAAATGTCCAGAAGCCAATTAACCTACAAACCTGTACATCTTTGCAGTATGGGAGGAAACCGGAGCACTCGGAGAAAACACCCAATTAAGGAGTGGACGTACAAACTCCATACAGACAGCACCTGTAGTCAGGATCGAACCCGGGTCTTTGGTGCAGTAAGGCAGCAACTCTACCGCTGCGCCACCATGCTGCCCATGTTGCTGTGTCGGTTGCAGTGTGACTCTGATGGCAGAGAGTTTGTGTAGTGATTTGGACAGAGCAAGGGTGAGCAGTGAACACATCTGCCAACCAGTGTCCACTCTCACTCACCGACCACTGCCCTGTATCCTGGTCACCCGCCATGTCCACATGAGCTCTGGGTAAGTCTCGACACAGTGCCACCTCATAAACCACACATTGCTCCTGTCCCAAGACTTTCAATACTTGTCCTGTATAAAATGTATCCCTTTGACCCAACATAGATCATTAAGAGTACAGCACAGGAACGGCTCCTTCGGCCACCATATCTATTTGTGCTATCATCTACAGTGAGCTATGAACTTGAACACCAAGATCCCTTCTATCTTTATCCCTTAACCTCATCTATTGCATCCGCTGCTCTAGATGTCAGCTGATCTACATCGGTGAGACCAAGCATAGGCTTGGCGATCGTTTCGCCGAACACCTCCGCTCAGTCCGCATTAACCAACCTGATCTCCCTGTAGCTCAGCACTTCAACTCCCCCTCCCATTCCGAATCCGACCTTTCTGTCCTGGGCCTCCTCCATGGCCAGAGTGAGCACCACCGGAAATTGGAGGAGAAGCACCTCAGCGGCATAAAGATTGACTTCTCCAATTTCCGATAGCCCTTGCTGTCTCCTCCCCTTCTCAGCTCTCCCTCAGCCCTCGGGCTCCTCCTCTTCCTTTCACCTTTCTTCTCCCCGCCCCCCCCCCCCCCCCTGCCACCCTACATCAGTCTGAAGAAGGGTTTCGGCCCGAAACGTTGCCTAGTTCCTTCGCACCCGCTGAGTTTCTCCAGCACTTTTGTCTACCTTCGATTTTCCAACATCTGCATTTCCTTCTTAAACCCCAAGATCCCTTTGCTCATTAATGCTGTTAAGGGTCTTGCCATTAACATTACATTCAACTTCCCAAAGTGCAGCACCTCACACTTGTGGGATTAAACTCCATCTGCCATTTCTCAGATCATTTCTGCAGCTGGTCTATATCCTGATGTATCTTATGGCAGCCTTCCTCACTGCCTGCAACTCCTCCGATGTTGGTGTTGTTGGCAATCTTACTCACCAACCCATCTACATTTACAAACAGGTCATTTATATATATCACAAATAGCAGAGGTCCCAGCACAGATCCCTGCGGAACACCACTGATCACAAAATAACTACCTTCCACCACAACCCTTTATCTTGTATGAATAACTCTGAATCTATACGACCAAGTCATCCTAAATCCCATGCATCTTAATCTTCTGGATCAGCCTACCATGGGGGACCTTATCAAAAGCCTTACAAAAATCCATCTATGATGAGATATCGCCCTCTCTCATCAATCTCTGTGAACTCAAAAAACCCAATCAAGTGACACAACCTGCCACATACAAACCCATGCTTGCTATCCCTAATTAGCCCACTCTCTTCCAAATGGGAGTAAATCCTATCTCAAAGAATTCTCTCCAATAATTTCCCGACCATTGACGTGAGGCTCACCAGCCTCTAATTCCCTGGATTCTCTCTACTTCCTTTCTTAAACAAAGGAACAACATTGGCCAGTCTCCGGTCCTCCGGCACCATGCCTGTGGTTAGAGAAGAAGCAAAGATCCTCATCTAGGCTCCTGCAATCTCCTCTCTTGCCCCCCTCAATATCCGGGGATAGATCCCATCAAGCCCTGGGGACTTATCCACCTCAATGTTCTTCAAGAGCCTCAGCACCACCTCCTTCTCAATCCCAAACTTGCCCCCTGCATAGTTGTATTCTCCACACTGATCTTGCTGTCCTCCAAGATCTCAGTGAATACAAATGCAAAGTATTTGGTTAATACCTGACCTACATTCTCCAATTCTAAGCATAGATTCCCTTCTTTATCTTTGTTTGGCCTTACCTTCTCCCTGGTCACTTATTTTTCATATACTTATAAAAAGCCTTTGGATTTTCCTTAACATCACTCACCAAAGACATTGCATGGCCCCTTTTGACCCTTCTAATCACCCATGAGTTATTTCCTACATGCTTTATATTCCTCATAAGCCTCAACTGAGGACTACTTTTTAAACCTGACATATGCTTCCCTTACGACCAGGTATGAACCTTCTCTGAGTGATGCAGAAACTCTCGATATTTGTAACACCTCACTGGATCTGGCATGGATACTTTTGGACTTTGTCAGTGCCCTTTATGTAGCGAGTATTTGCATACCCTGGGTACGCAAGCAAAGAATTTCACTGTGACAACAAAGTATTCATTCATACATTCCTACACACACTAGGAGCAACTTATAATTATACCATGCCAATTAGCCTAGAAACCTGTACATCTGTGGAGTGTGGGATGAAACCAGAGCACCCGGAAAAAACTCACAGAGAGAACGTACGAACTCCGTACAGACAGCACCCGTAGTCCGGATTGAACCCATGTCTCTGAAACTATAAGGCAGCAACTCTACCCCTGCAGCACCATGTCGATCTATCTAGAACCAGAACTCACCGTGAAGGCCTTTGCATATACCATCCTCAATTGCCATCAGAATCCAATCCTCTCTCATTTTGACCAGGCATGAACCTTCTCTGAGTGATGCAGAAACTCTCGATATTTGTAACACCTCACTGGATCTTTGATTGGTCACTGACATAGTCACAGCCTTACATCAAAGTTCCTTCAGCCCACCGAGTCCATGCCAGTATCAAGCATCCATTATAATTGCTCCAGGAAAGACACAAAATGCTGTAGTCACTCAGTGGGTCAGGCAGCATCTCTGGCGAACATGGGTATGTATGTGATGTTTCGGGTCAGGACCATTCTTCAGACTGATTGCAGGAGTGGGGGGAAAGTAAGTTGAAGAGTGGAGGGGCAGGACAATGCAGGGCAGCTCATAGGTGAACACAGGTGATAGGCAGATGGACAAAGGCCAGAGATGAACACACACAAGCTGTAAAATACAAGGATTGGAGAGTAGCGAATGTGAAGCTAGAGGATTGACAAGGTGTGAATTGTTTAGGAATGAGGGCAAAGGGAGAGATTTGGTGCAAAGTCAGCCAGGGCACAGAGGAGTGGGGGGGGGGGGGGGGCAGGGGGAAGAAAGGGGTGTTTTGTAGAGGTGACAAAGTTGGAGAATTCAATGTTCATACCACTGGGTTGTAAGCTACCCAAGCAGAATATGAGGTGCTGTTTCTCCAGTTTGTGTGATGTTTCACTCTGGCAATGGATGAAGCCCAAGACAGAAAGGCCAGCATAGGAATGGGAAGGGGAGTTGAAATGCTTAGCAACCGGGAGATCAAGTAGGCCTTGGTGGACCGAGCACAAGTGTTTGGTGAAACGGTTGCCAAGTCTACGCTACGTTTGCCGATGGACAGGAGGCCACTTCAGGAACACCGGATGCAGTAGATGAGGTTGGAGGAGGTGCACCTGAACCTCTGCCTCATTTGGAAGGACTGTGGGGTCCCTGTGGGAGGTGAGGGAGGAGGTATTGGGACAGGTGTTACATCTGCTGTGGTTGCAGGGGAAAATACCTGGGAAGGGGGTGGTTTGTGTGGGAAGTGATGAGTGTACCAAGGAGTTGCAGGGAGAATGGTCTCTGTGGAAGGTGGAAAGGGGTGCAGATGGGAAGATGTAACTGGGGGTGGGATCACAATTTCAATTTCTTACAGCCTTGAATTGCTGAATTTGTAATGCCCCTGTTCTACTTAGGAAACCTGAACGGAAACCTCTGGAGACTTTGCGCCCCACCCAAGGTTTCCGTGCGGTTCCCAGTGGTTGCAGGTGGTTGCCGGAGGTTGCAGGTAGTGGAAGCAGGTAGGAAGACCGACACAAACCTCCGGGAACCTCCGCGAACTGCACGGAAACCTTAGGTGGGTGCCGCCTATTTATTTTCCCCAGAGATGCTGCATGACCCGTTGAGTTACTCCAGCTTTGTATACAGCTTCGGTGTGAACATCTTTGTAAATCCTTTTTGCATTTTTTCCAATTGAATGACCTCCTTCCTGTAGCAGGGTGACCAGAACCGTACACAGGATTCCAAATGTGGCCTCTATCAACATCTTGTACAGCTGTAACTTGACATCCCCATTTATGGACATTTTTGCTTCTATGATGGAACTATCATGTACTAGACCTGTAGGTCTTTCTGTTCTACAATGGTCACAAGGACATTACGATTTAGTGCGTAGGTCTTAGCCAAATGGAACAGCTGACTTTGATCTGAATCTGCTAATCATTGGCCCATTGAGTCAATTGAAGGGCCGAAAGGCCACCTCCTGCACCTATTTTCTATGTTTCTATGAGTAGAATTAGGCCATTTGGCCCATCAAGTGTTTCAACGCGAGTTGATTAAATGTGCTATATAAATAAAAATCAGTTACTTACTTACTTACTAAGTCTACTCCGCCATTCAATCATGGCTGATCAATCTCTCCCTCCTAATCCCATTCTCCTGCCTTCTCCCCATAACCCCTGACAACCATACTAATCAAGATAGGACAGGTTTAGAGGGTTATGGGCCAAATGCAGGCAAGGTGAACCAGTGTAGATGGGACATGTTGGCTGATGCGGGCTAGTTGGGCTGAAGGGCCTGTTTCCACACTGTAACTATGACTCTATTTGTGTATAATTCATGGATAACTTGTTTTTGTGCATTGTCTAAGTCTATGTGTTTGTAATGCTGCTGTAAGCAAGATTCTCACTGTACTTGTACCTGTGACTAGATTCCAGCCTCTCGTGCTGGATGTACACGTTTCACGGACATGATATACTGTCCCAGGCTCCTCGAGAGGTCTAACATAATAAGTAGAGGAACTGAATGGGTCAAGTTGCACCAGGGAAGACAAAGGAATGTTTAGTTTTAGTGCAGTTTAGAGATACAGTGTGATAACAGGCCCTTCGGCCCTCCGAGTCCATGCCAACCAACGATCATCCTTACACGTATCAACATATCAATGTAACATCTATGTTATCCCAGTTTCACATCCTACAGACCAAGGGCAATTTACAGAAGCCAATTAATCAACAAACCTGCAGGTCTTTGGAGTGTGGGAGGAAACTGGAGCACCTGGAGGAAACCCACACAGGTCCCTACAGACAGCACCCATAGTCAGGATCGAACCCGGGTCTGCGGCACTGTAAGGTAGCAACTCTACCACTGCACCCGTGCAGCCTCACATGGCCAATGTTTCAGGTCAAGACCCTGCATCTGGATAGGGGAAGATACACGGTACATAGGGGTTGGGGTGGGGGGGGGGGGGGGGGGTAGGAGGGGGGGGAAGCAGATGAGGTGGGGGTGATGGAATAATGAGTACACTCAGTGACACACACAATGGTTACTTGCAGACCGTACATTTCTGAAATAATTCCGCAATGATCAACGTTTCCTTGTAATCTTTGATCCATGTTTTATTTCTGAAGACACCTTTAACTTCCTGTAACCTTTAGAAAACCGTTCTCCCATTTGACTGATAAATGTGTGCAATAATGTGATTTCTCCTATCTCAGGTTCAGCTTGATTAGCATTAGCCTGGTTTACAACCTTTACTCCAGCTAGCTGTACCTTGCAATCTAACCATTCCCACCAGCCCTGCCTGTCACCAGATTCTCTCGCTAGTCCCATCTCTACACTGGTTGAATTGAATTGAATTGATAGAATTTATTGCCACACAACCAGGGTCGGTGGAATTTGGGTTGTCAGCAGCGGTACAATAATAAAGAACACACAACCACAATAAAAAAATATAACACAAACATCCACCGCATTCATCACTGTGGTGGAAGGCACAGAACTTGGCCAGACCTCCTCCATTTTCCCCCATGGTCGGGACCTCCACCCCCCGCAGCCGTTGCTGCGGGCGTCCAGATGGTAAGGGACAAAGTCAAAGGCAAGGTATGTCCAGGATCGGCTCTTCCCCACCGGAGACTGCGGCTTCAGGCTGGTGTAGGCCGCAGGCCGCCGGTCGAAGATTTAAGGTTCCCGCCGCGCCGCAGCTAGAAGCACCGCAGACCGCAGGGCCGGTGGTCGAAGCTCCCCTCCAGGGGTGATGGTAAGTCCATGCCGGACCCGCGGTAGAAGTTGGCCGCGGGCCGGCAGTGATGGCTTCTTCTTCCCCCGGGTCCCCCACGAGGGATCCCGGGCTGTAGACGCCGCGCCAGCTGGAGCTGTGCAGACCGCGGCTTCAGGCTGCCGGCTGCCCCGGGCCAGCGAAACGGAGCGCTCCCCTCCAGCGAGCCCCAGCGAGGGCTCACCCGCTCCACGCCGAGAGTCCACGTTGCGCCCGCCGCTGAAGCCCCGGGCGCGTCTCCGGGAAAGGCCGCGACGATCCTTGTTGGTTTTGCCAACACTGTGTTTGTGGGAGTTGACAAGGATTTTGCTGGGTTGGAGAGTTATAGTTATGAGGAGAGACTGCCTCAGCTCTGATTATTTTATCTGCAATAAAGAGGAGATTATGGGAGATTTAACTGAGGCGTACGAAACATTAATGGCCACTCATAGGGACCAGGAAAGAACAAATTTGTGGGCAGATAGATTAACCGTGAGATGGTGAGATGATGAGATATAATTTAATTGGTGGAAGGGTGAGAGGAGATGGAGAGAACTACAGTATTTTTGTCCCAGAGCTGTGGGATGTGGAACTACCATCAGGTTTAGGAGGCAGATTTATGGAGCTGAGATCAGCGAGGAATTGGGCCAAGAAATGGGAGGTAGCAGCATGGAGAGTCCACGTTTGGCTGCCGTGGATGTGATGGGGAATGGGCACCTTCTTAGCCTGAGGTCTCACACTGTAGGTCACGTGCACCCGCGGGAAGGGAGACATTCCAAGTTTCAGGTCGGTGACTCTTGATCTGATTTGGAAAATGGATGAAACAAGTTATTTCAGGGCAGGAGCTGGTGCTCGTGATCTGGGCCTGGTTTCTGAGAAAAATCTCGTCAGGTTCTGGCACACTTACAAACTATGGCCCAACAAAGTGCTCTTTGTTTCTTGGCCTCCCCAGGGCTGGGTGTTCCGTTTAGCTTCCCATTCTGTATTCACCATCATAATCCTCAAGCCACATAAACATCGTTGTATCTACAAACCAGTTAGTCACAGTTTAGCGATTGTTACAGCATGCCCCGTCTTTAATTGACGGGCTGCCTTTAAGGAAGAACCTGAACATAACCAGCCACATTCCTGTTGAATACATGCAGATTTGATGGAATGTAATGAATCTTGTTTGTCCTGCACCCTAGAACTCGCCAGCTGATAGTTTTGCTGCGTTTGAGAGGCACTCGAGAAGGCGCAATATGCACTGCCCTGGGGTGGAGGCCTGACATCCTAATATGCCCTGCAAACTACACCCCTGCTGGGTACACCAGGTGGGGACTAGCGGACATTAGCTACACGGAGAGCTTGGACACACTTGGACTGTTTCCTCACGAACGGCAGAGGTTGGGGGGGGGGGGGGGGGGGGGACGGGACACCTGATAGAAGTATATAACATTTTTGAGAGGCATAGACATGGTAGACAGTCAGGACCTTTTTCCCAGGATGGAAAAATAAAAGACTAGCGGGTATAGCTTTAAGGTACAAGTTAAAAGGAGATGTGCAGAGAAAATGTTTTACACAGAGAGTGGTGAGTACTTGGAATTAGCTGGGAGGTGGAGGCAGATACAATAGGGGCATTTAAAAAACGTTGAGATAGGCACATGGATATGCAGGGAATGGAGGGATGTGGATCATATGCAGGCTGAGTAGATTAGTTTGTCTTGGCATCATGTTTGGCACAGCCATTATAGATGGAAGGGCTTGTTGCTGTGCAGAGATATTCTGTGGTCTATGTTCTAAATTCTAAGAGAAAAGTTCCATCACCATAGCTGGACAGAAGTGATATCAAGGAGTGTTAAAGTCAAGCGGACCTGCCCTCTGGACCTAGATCACCCTCCTCCATGCTGCCTCCGCCCACCCGCGCCCCCAAGATACATATGGAAAGGGGGAGATCCTCAGCAGGTGGGTGGGTGGTACCTGTGTCACCCACTGGAGCAGGTCTCTCTGGTGAAAGGCCGAACCGGCTGCAGCTGGAGGAAGCCAGTCGGCTGACCAGGTGAGCTCTGCGATAGACACAAAATGCTGGATAACTCAGCAGGACAGACAGCATCTCTGGAGAGAAGGAATGGGTGACGTTTCGGGTCAGACAGGTGAGCTCGGCGCTGAGTCCGGAAGGCTGCACCGTGCCCAGGCAGAAGGTAAGGTGCTGTTCCTCACACCTGTGCTGAGCTTTGCACTTTGCTGGGGGCATGGGGTGATGGGTCAGAGTGGGGATGGGATGGGGAATTACAGCGGCAGCAACAGCATGCTCAGGGGCACTCCTGTGGGCTGACCACAGATACTCCACAGTCAGCGGGCTGCGTTTGTTGAGGTGTCCACACAGGGTGCAGGACACAAGACCAGATGTAACTGGTGGTGGGATCACAATTTCAATTTCTTACAGCCTTGAATTGCTGAATTTGTAATGCCCCTGTTCCACTTAGGAAACCTGAACGGAAACCTCTGGAGACTTTGCGCCCCACCCAAGGTTTCCGTGCGGTTCCCAGTGGTTGCAGGTGGTTGCCGGAGGTTGCAGGTAGTGGAAGCAGGTAGGAAGACCGACACAAACCTCCGGGAACCTCCGCGAACTGCACGGAAACCTTGGGTGGGGCGCTGTCTCCAGAGGTTTCCGTTCAGGTTTCCTAAGTGGGGCAGGGGCATAATTCTCTGCAGCCACAAACCCTTGTGACTTGAAGCGTTCTTCCAAACTTTGCGCCAACTCTGAACATGAGCTATCTGCAGCTCTCTGCTGAGTGAATCATTGTGGCCTGAACAGCAGAGCAATGTTGTTTCCTCATGCTACCTCACTGCAGCTTTCAACCTCACAACATCCTCAGCTCTGTCTTCCACCTCCTCGGTGCAGATGGTAGAATCTCTGACAATGTTGACTTCAGAAAGGGGAAGTCAGGAAATCAGCTTGCATTGGTGGGTCTGTGGTGGAGAGGGTTAGTAGCTTCAAATCCATGAGCACTAACATCAGTCAGCACAGAGGTGTAATCATGAAGAAGGCACACCATGCCTTTGCTTTATTGGATGTTTAAGGAAACATCACCAAACGTCTGCCGATGTACTGTCAGATGTATCCTGACTGGTTACATCATGGTCTGGTACGGCAATTCCAACACACATGAACACAAAGGGTTGCAGAGAGTCTGTCACCAGCACAGCCGTCCCCACCATCAAAATCATCTACATGAGGCGCTGCCTCAAGAACGCGGCATCTATCTTCAAAGATCCCCATGGTCGGGGTAAAGCCCTCTTCTCATTGCCACTGTTGGGCAGGAGGTACAGAAGCCTGAAGTCCCACATCACCAGGTTCAGGAATAGCTACTTTCCTACAATTATCAAGTACTTGAACAACCTGCATAATCCTAATCCAACCTTGACAACAGAACACTACTGACCATCTCTTGCATAATATAGACTTGTTCTGTTTGCTTTTTTTCTAATTGTGTTTTGTGCAAATACAATATATTTTGCAGTCTCCGTTTTTACTGCCGCAGAATTTTATGTATACATTTTAAGGTGAGGGTGAAAAGATTTAATAGGAAGCCGAGGGGAATATTTTTCACGCAAAGGGTGGTGGGTGTAAGGAACAAGCTGTCAGAGGAGGTAGTTGAGACTTAAGAAACATTTAGATCAATAAATGGATAAGGTCATAAGGTCATGTGATAGGAGTAGCGTGGCAGATGCAGTATAATATAGATAAATGTGAGGTTATCCATTTTGATGGCAAAAACAAGGGGGCAGATTATTATCTCAATGGGGTTAGGTTAGGTAAGGGGGAGGTACAGAGAGACCTAGGTGTCCTTGTACACCAGTCACTGAAAGTTGGCGTGCAGGTACAGCAGGCAGTGAAGAAAGCTAATGGAATGTTGGCCTTCATAACAAGAGGATTTCAGTATAGGAGTAAAGAGGTTCTTCTGCAGTTGTATTGGGCTCTGGTAAGACCACATCTGGAGTATTGTGTACAGTTTTGGTCTCCTAATTTGAGGAAGGACATCCTTGTCATTGAGGCAGTGCAGCTTAGGTTCACGAGATTGATCCCTGGGATGGCGGGACTGTCATATGAGGAAAGATTGAAAAGACTAGGCTTGTATTCACTGGAGTTTAGAAGGATGAGGGGGTATCTTATAGAAACATGTAGAATTATAAAAGGACTGGACAAGCTAGATGCAGGAAAAATGTTCCAAATGTTGGGCGAGTCCAGAACCAGGGGCCACAGTCTTAGAATAAAGGGGAGGCCATTTAAGACTGAGGTGAGAAAAAACCTTTATACCTAGGGAGTTGTGAATTTGTGGAATGCCCACAGAGGGCAGTGGAGGCCAAATCACTGGATGGATTTAAGAGAGAGTTAGATAGAGCTCTAGGGGCTGGAGGAATCATGGGATATGGGGAGAAGGCAGGCACAGGTTATTGATTGGGGACGATCAGCCATGATCACAATGACTCGAAGAGCCGAATGGCCTCCTCCTGCACCTATTTTCTATGTTTCTATGTTTCTATAAATCGTTAATATATATTGGAAATAATTGGGATCCCAGCACCGAGCCCTGCGGCACCCCACTAGTCACTGCCTGTCATTCTGAAAAGGACCCGTTAATTCCTACTCTTTGTTTCCTGTCTGCCAACCAGTTCTCTATCCATGTCAATATCCTACTCCCAATAACATGTGCTCTAATTTTGCACACTAATCTCTTGTGTGGGACCTTGTCAAAGGCTTTTTGAAAGTCCAGATACATCATTACAGGCTTTGATCTGTCTTTTTGCATATCTTTCATTTATTTGTTCTTTTACTTTTTTTCATATTTCTCAGTTCACTCTCTCATGACTCTCAGTCTGAAGATGGGTCTCGACCCAAAACGCCGCCTATTTATTTTCCCCAGAGATGCTGCATGACCTGTTGAGTTACTCCAGCTTTGTATACAGCTTCGGTGTGAACATCTTTGTAAATCCTTTTTGCATTTTTTCCAATTGAATGACCTCCTTCCTGTAGCAGGGTGACCAGAACCGTACACAGGATTCCAAATGTGGCGTCTATCAACATCTTGTACAGCTGTAACTTGACATCCCCATTTATGGACATTTTTGCTTCTATGATGGAACTATCATGTACTAGACCTGTAGGTCATTCTGTTCTACAATGGTCACAAGGACATTACGATTTAGTGCGTAAGTCTTAGCCAAATGGAACAGCTGACTTTGATCTGAATCTGCTAATCATTGGCCCATTGAGTCAATTGAAGGGCCGAAAGGCCACCTCCTGCACCTATTTTCTATGTTTCTATGAGTAGAATTAGGCCATTTGGCCCATCGAGTGTTTCAACGCGCGTTGATTAAATGTGCTATATAAATAAAAATCAGTTACTTACTTACTTACTAAGTCTACTCCGCCATTCAATCATGGCTGATCAATCTCTCCTTCCTAATCCCATTCTCCTGCCTTCTCCCCATAACCCCTGACAACCATACTAATCAAGATAGGACAGGTTTAGAGGGTTATGGGCCAAATGCAGGCAAGGTGAACCAGTGTAGATGGGACATGTTGGCTGATGCGAGCTAGTTGGGCTGAAGGGCCTGTTTCCATACTGTAACTATGACTCTATTTATGTATAATTCATGGATAACTTGTTTTTGTGCATTGTCTAAGTCTATGTGTTTGTAATGCTGCTGTAAGCAAGATTCTCACTGTACTTGTACCTGTGACTAGATTCCAGCCTCTCGTGCTGGATGTACACGTTTCACGGACATGATATACTGTCCCAGGCTCCTCGTGAGGTCTAACATAATAAGTAGAGGAACTGAATGGGTCAAGTTGCACCAGGGAAGACAAAGGAATGTTTAGTTTTAGTGCAGTTTAGAGATACAGTGTGATAACAGGCCCTTCGGCCCTCCGAGTCCATGCCAACCAACGATCATCCTTACACGTATCAACATATCAATGTAACATCTATGTTATCCCAGTTTCACATCCTACAGACCAAGGGCAATTTACAGAAGCCAATTAATCAACAAACCTGCAGGTCTTTGGAGTGTGGGAGGAAACTGGAGCACCTGGAGGAAACCCACACAGGTCCCTACAGACAGCACCCATAGTCAGGATCGAACCCGGGTCTGCGGCACTGTAAGGTAGCAACTCTACCACTGCACCCGTGCAGCCTCACATGGCCAATGTTTCAGGTCAAGACCCTGCATCTGGATAGGGGAAGATACCCGGTACATAGGGGTTGGGGTGGGGGGGGGGGGGGGGGGGGGGGATGATGGGGAAAAGCAGATGAGGTGGGGGTGGTGGAATAATGAGTACACTCAGTGACACACGCAATGGTTACTTGCAGACCGTACATTTCTGAAATAATTCCGCAATGATCAACGTTTCCTTGTAATCTTTGATCCATGTTTTATTTCTGAAGACACCTTTAACTTCCTGTAACCTTTAGAAAACCGTTCTCCCATTTGACTGATAAATGTGTGCAATAATGTGATTTCTCCTATCTCAGGTACAGCTTGATTAGCATTAGCCTGGTTTACAACCTTTACTCCAGCTAGCTGTACCTTGCAATCTAACCATTCCCACCAGCCCTGCCTGTCACCAGATTCTCTCGCTAGTCCCATCTCTACACTGGTTTTGCCAACACTGTGTTTGTGGGAGTTGACAAGGATTTTGCTGGGTTGGAGAGTTATAGTTATGAGGAGAGACTGCCTCAGCTCTGATTATTTTATCTGCAATAAAGAGGAGATTATGGGAGATTTAACTGAGGCGTACGAAACATTAATGGCCACTCATAGGGACCAGGAAAGAACAAATTTGTGGGCAGATAGATTAACCGTGAGATGGTGAGATGATGAGATATAATTTAATTGGTGGAAGGGTGAGAGGAGATGGAGAGAACTACAGTATTTTTGTCCCAGAGCTGTGGGATGTGGAACTACCATCAGGTTTAGGAGGCAGATTTATGGAGCTGAGATCAGCGAGGAATTGGGCCAAGAAATGGGAGGTAGCAGCATGGAGAGTCCACGTTTGGCTGCCGTGGATGTGATGGGGAATGGGCACCTTCTTAGCCTGAGGTCTCACACTGTAGGTCCACGTGCACCCGCGGGAAGGGAGACATTCCAAGTTTCAGGTCGGTGACTCTTGATCATGATTTGGAAAATGGATGAAACAAGTTATTTCAGGGCAGGAGCTGGTGCTCGTGATCTGGGCCTGGTTTCTGAGAAAAATCTCGTCAGGTTCTGGCACACTTACAAACTATGGCCCAACAAAGTGCTCTTTGTTTCTTGGCCTCCCCAGGGCTGGGTGTTCCGTTTAGCTTCCCATTCTGTATTCACCATCATAATCCTCAAGCCACATAAACATCGTTGTATCTACAAACCAGTTAGTCACAGTTTAGCGATTGTTACAGCATGCCCCGTCTTTAATTGACGGGCTGCCTTTAAGGAAGAACCTGAACATAACCAGCCACATTCCTGTTGAATACATGCAGATTTGATGGAATGTAATGAATCTTGTTTGTCCTGCACCCTAGAACTCGCCAGGTGATAGTTTTGCTGCGTTTGAGAGGCACTCGAGAAGGCGCAATATGCACTGCCCTGGGGTGGAGGCCTGACATCCCAATATGCCCTGCAAACTACACCCCTGCTGGGTAGTGGCGGCGCGGCTCTGGCTGCAGCGGCTCTCCGGCAGTCCTGTTAGTTTTGTGTTTTTTGGTTTGTTTATTTTCGTTTTGGTTAGTCTAGTTTTGGTTTTTAGTTTGTGTTTTGGGGGGGGGGTTGAAACGGGGCTTGCTGTCTCTCCCTGCGGGGGAATGCGACTTTTTGGTCGTATTCCCCTTCTCTGCCTCCGTCTGCGCTGAGGCCTAGTGGCGGAGCTGGCGACCTCGAGGCTCAGGAGGCAGAGCCCGCCAGGACTCGCACTGAGCTCGCTCCCGTGAGGACGGCCCGGCTCGGGGCTGGACAGTGCTTTCGTGAGGGGCTGTGACGGCCGGCCCGAAGAAGGAACGGTGCTCCCGTCTGAGTAGCCGAGTTCGGGGAGGTACGGCGTTCCCAGCTTGAGGGAGGAGCGGCGCCCGGTCGGGGCGGCCTGGCGCGAGGGAGGAGCGGCGCCCGGTCGGGGCGGCCCAGCTTGAGGGAGGAGCGGCGGCCTGGCGCGAGGCTGAGACGGTGGCAGTACTCACGTGAGGGCGATCCGGCTCGGGGCTGGAACGATGCTCCGGGGGCTGGGACGGCAGTTCTGGTGGCGGTGGCCTGAGACCGGGGTTCGGCCGCGGGCCAGCGGCTGCGTCAGCAGGTCTGGTGAGCGGCAGCTTCGACTACCCCGGGCCGCGGTGTTTGAGCCGCGAGGACAGGTTTTAACATCGCCCGGGGGTATCGCCTCAGCGCAGAAGGAGAAGAGGAGGGAAGAGACTGCAGCCCTAAGACTTTTGCCTCCATCACAGTGAGGAGATGTTGGGTGGACTCACTGTGGTGGATGTTAATATGTGTTTATTGTTGTTTTTTATTGTATTGTATTATATGTATGACTGCTTAAATTTCGTTCAGACTTCGGTCTGGATGACAAATAAAAGGCTATCTATCTATCTACACCAGGTGGGGACTAGCGGACATTAGCTACACGGAGAGCTTGGACACACTTGGACTGTTTCCTCACGAACGGCAGAGGTTGGGGGGGGGGGGGGGGGACACCGGATAGAAGTATATAACATTTTTGAGAGGCATAGACATGGTAGACAGTCAGGACCTTTTTCCCAGGATGGAAAAGTAAAAGACTAGCGGGTATAGCTTTAAGGTACAAGTTAAAAGGAGATGTGCAGAGAAAATGTTTTACACAGAGAGTGGTGAGTACTTGGAATTAGCTGGGAGGTGGAGGCAGATACAATAGGGGCATTTAAAAAACGTTGAGATAGGCACATGGATATGCAGGGAATGGAGGGATGTGGATCATATGCAGGCTGAGTAGATTAGTTTGTCTTGGCATCATGTTTGGCACAGCCATTATAGATGGAAGGGCTTGTTGCTGTGCAGAGATGTTCTGTGGTCTATGTTCTAAGTTCTAAGAGAAAAGTTCCATCACCATAGCTGGACAGAAGTGATATCAAGGAGTGTTAAAGTCAAGCGGACCTGCCCTCTGGACCTAGATCACCCTCCTCCATGCTGCCTCCGCCCACCCGCGCCCCCAAGATACATATGGAAAGGGGGAGATCCTCAGCAGGTGGGTGGGTGGTACCTGTGTCACCCACTGGAGCAGGTCTCTCTGGTGAAAGGCCGAACCGGCTGCAGCTGGAGGAAGCCAGTCGGCTGACCAGGTGAGCTCTGCGATAGACACAAAATGCTGGATAACTCAGCAGGACAGACAGCATCTCTGGAGAGAAGGAATGGGTGACGTTTCGGGTCAGACAGGTGAGCTCGGCGCTGAGTCCGGAAGGCTGCACCGTGCCCAGGCAGAAGGTAAGGTGCTGTTCCTCACACCTGTGCTGAGCTTTGCACTTTGCTGGGGGCATGGGGTGATGGGTCAGAGTGGGGATGGGATGGGGAATTACAGCGGCAGCAACAGCATGCTCAGGGGCACTCCTGTGGGCTGACCACAGATACTCCACAGTCAGCAGGCTGCGTTTGTTGAGGTGTCCACACAGGGTGCAGGACACAAGACCAGAGCACACGCACGTGGATCGTGCTTCACCTGGGTGGACAGTTTGTGCCCCTGGATCGTGGGTGGGCTGGAGGAAGAGGTGAAAGGACAAGTGTCACATTGCCCGTGGATGTGGGGGAAAGTGTTCTGTCCACACAGGCTGAGTGTGTCAATGGATTTCTAATATATTTTTATATTTTCCCGTCAAAACCCACCTGTTTCGAACAATAACGCTGCTTGTGAATCCAGCATCACTGTGGATTCTCTATAAAAACTGCTACCTGCTTTAACCTAAAGCACAATAATCATTAAAACACATACCTCTCATTCCTCTATAACATGTCATTCTTCTTGTAGCTCAACTCTAATCCTAAATATATCTACAGTCATCAGTACATTCAACCTGTTCTCCTTGCACTTGTTATCAAATCTCCACTGATGTAGTTGTGTCCGTCTGTTGATCGATCTCAATCAATGCTAGACCCTACAATACTCCAATACCGTAGGGTCATCCTGCCACAGGTCATCCCTCCACTTCCTAAATGCACTTTGAAGTCAAGGCGCTGAGCACACGAACTGTATTAAAGCCAATCCCTGATGCTCCCATCAATGTTGATCTTTAGTTTTTTTTAGTTTAGTTTAGAGATGTAGCGTGGAAACTGTCCCCTCGCTGCACCCAGTTTGCGTCACCGATGGTCCCCGCACACTGACACTAACTTCCCACCTCCCAGCAGGCCGCGGAGAGGCCGTGGCCAAAGCATCCTGAGTCAGAGCCTGCGGCCGGCCCCTGGATTGATGGAGCCCGTAGCTGGGGCCTGGGTCAGTGCCATGGAGATGACCCGGCCACAATAGTGGAGAGGTCGGTGTGGCAGTTGATGATGGCACCGAATGACAGATGAGGACAGACCATGTGGGAGTGAGGACGCCGTGGCTGGCGGAAAGAACAAAGGAGGACACGGCGTGGAGGGACCGCCGTGAGGGAGGGGGAAGAACAATGGGGACCCAACATGGGGGGGACCACAGTGAGGGGGGGAGAACAAAAGGAGACCTGGCATGGATACTTTTGGACTTTGTCAGTGCCCTTTATGTAGCGACTATTTGCATACCCTGGGTACGCAAGCAAAGAATTTCACTGTGACAACAAAGTATTCATTCATACATTCCTACACACACTAGGAGCAACTTATAATTATACCATGGCCAATTAGCCTAGAAACCTGTACATCTGTGGAGTGTGGGACGAAACCAGAGCACCCGGAAAAACTCACAGAGAGAACGTACGAACTCCGTACAGACAGCACCCGTAGTCCGGATTGAACCCGTGTCTCTGGAACTATAAGGCAGCAACTCTACCCCTGCAGCACCATGTCGATCTATCTAGAACCAGAACTCACCGTGAAGGCCTTTGCATATACCATCCTCAATTGCCATCAGAATCCAATCCTCTCTCATTTTGATGCTGAATCAAATCCAATCCGAGAAATCCCTAACCTTCTTTCAAATATCATCCAATTCCCCCACACCCTACCAAAACACACCCCCCTTCACTAACTACACTCTCTCACTACAAATCTTTAACTTTCTCTCATTCCTTTGCAATTCTAAATCTCCCCACCTCTGCACCAACGCTCATTGTCCAAGGACACTAAGACTTTCTCTGTCTCATGGATACCCTGGCCCTACCACCCCAGCTCAGCTCAGATGAAGTCTGGAAGATGTCTTTGTACATTTCTCTGTGTGTGACAACATATACATTTATATAAATGGAGGAGGGGAGGATCTCACCATGATGACTCCAGAGTGTGGCTCAGCGAATCTTTACGTGCAGGACCTGGAAGAGGATCTACCATCATCCAACACAACCGCCGTACTCTTCCCCTGTGTGCGGCTTGCTCATACTCGTGTACTATGATACGAAGATAGACACAAAAGGCTGGAATAACTCAGCGGGACAGGCAGCATCTCTGGCAAGAAGGGTGAAGAAGGGTCTCGACTCGAAACGTCACCCATTCCTTCTTTCCAGAGATGCTGCCTGTTCCGCTGAGTTACTTCAGCATTTTTGTGTCTATCTTCGGTTTAAACCAGCAGTTCCTTCCTACACATGTTATCTAATTTAATTGGATAGCTTGTAAGCAAAAGCTTATCGCTGTATCTCTGTCCAGGTGACAATAAGAAACAAATACTAATGTCATCTCACCCATTCAACTTGTACTCTCTAGTTTAAATTTGATATGATTAGTGAAAAATATTTTGGCATCGCTTACTATTTTGCAATCTCCTCAGCTTGCATTCCGAATGTTTCTCTCTTCTCTGAGGCACTCCCTCAAGATCCAGGATGCCTTGCTTGTAGTTCAGTTCTATGATGTGCCGATGCCACTGTGAGCTACTTCAACGTGACGTGTTTGTTGACCTGGCCCATGTTGTCCTGTAGGTGAGGGACATTGATGCGATGACCGGTGGGTTCCAGTCTCCTCTGTACAGACGGAGCACACACAGAGGCAGTCTGACCTCAAACCATGATCAGGCTCACACCATTCCTGTGCCATCATGGGGCAGAGAGCCACCTGGTCACCTGCAGGACACCAGCAGACACCAGCAGTGCTGGGTGAGCAACAGAGGATTCTCCGGAGAGTTTGCTGAACGCTCTGGACCAAATGGGGGGGGGGGGCTTCAGACGGGTGCTGTTAGTGGGGACATCCGGAGGGGGGTGGATGTGAAGAGACCCTGAGGAGGTCGGGCTATGGAGGGCAGGAGCAGCTCACAGTGGGGGGAGAGCCAGCTCAGTGGTTGGTGCTCAGGGGAGTCAGGAGGGGCTGAGGGCAGGGACTGAGAGGGGTGGAGCTGAGTGAAGGGTAGAAAGGGACACAATGAGGAAGACTGAAGGAGGGAGGGGATCACAGTGGGGGCAGGGCCTGGGGGTTTGGGTTGGAGTGAGGGGAGGGAGAGCCCAGGGATCGCTCGTGTATAATTCAGTGTCTCCATTTAGGACGTCCTCACCACTGCCTTTTGCATCTTATCCAACATTTCCATATCACAGATAGTTCACAAAAAGCTGGAGTAACTCAACAGATCAGGCAGCGTCTTTGGAAAAAAAAAATAGGTAACGTTTCATATCACAATGTGGATGAACAAACCGAATCTCAACCTGAATTCCCTGCCACAGAGGGCAATGGAGGCCAAGTCACTTGATGGATTTAAGAGAGAGTTAGATAGAGCTCTAGGGGCTAGTGGAATCAAGGGATATGGGGAGAAGGCAGGCACGGGTTATTGATTGGGGACGATCAGCCATGATCACAATGAATGGCTGGCTCGAAGGGCCGAATGGCCTCCTCCTGCATTTATTTTCTATGTTTCTATTGAAGCAGCACACACGCGCTTCATGCAGGAAATCATTCAAAAACCCCACAAAGCAAATGTAATTGTACAAACTCAAATGATTAGAAGATACATAGAAATGAAGTATTTTGCAGCATAAAAGTAACAAAGAGAACATCAAGGAAGGTAGTAAACCATTAAAAGTTGACTCAGATAATGACAGGTAGGTGATGGACATGTAGTATAATTACTTTGCACCTATGTTTACCAGCACGCCTGACGAGAGGAACCTGACATGAAAATGAGAGGAAAAAGAGTGATGAAGTCATTTGAAGTAGAAACATTCTGACGAGCTTAAATATTTGTTCTGAATAGATAACATTGGCACTGTTGCACCTTTGCAAGGAGTTACTAGAGTCTTGTGGAACACCAGGTGACTGGAGAACAGGAAATGTCACTCGATTATTTTCAGTAAGTGAGATAATACTGAAGTAATTAGCATAACATTGTGGTAGGAAAGATATTAGAATATATCATCAAAACTGTTTCAATAAAGCATCCAGTTACCAAAACTGGGAGGCACCACGGATCTTGTCTGACCAAACCCTCTGTGGAGATAACAAAGATTATTTGCTGAGATGTCATGGACATGAAACCTTTCTCACCACAGATGCTTCCTAACTGTTGCAGCTTCTCTGCTTTTAGTTCAGAACTTCAACGTTCTCAGTATTTTAATTTGTGAACAGAAAAGGTAAACAATGACAATGGAACACAAAGATCTACATCGGTGTTGCTCTACATTGATGGTGCCAAAGTAGATGGTCAAAAGCTTCAAGTTCCTGGGAATAAATATCACTGGCAATGTGTTCTGCTTGGACAAAGTTGGGCCGAAGGGCTTGTTTCTACACTGTATCACTATATAACTTGAATTTATCCATCGATAAATGATTGCACAGCAGACTCGTGACTGGGGTTAGATAAGTAGAGTCATGGAATCAACAGCATCAAACAGTGATGAATCTTAAGAAAGGTCTCTCTTCCCCAAAGTTAACTGGTTCCTCCATCTGCAGATGTTGCTTGCCTGGCACCATGTGGGATACAAACTGGAAATATGGATAAGCAGGTTACAGGTGGTTTCTGTGTCTGCATTAAGGACAGGCAGTGAAGTTATGCTGCTCGCCATGGATTCATACAGTAAGAAATGCCCTTCCTTCCTAAAACATCCATGCCAACCAAGATGCCCCATCTAAGCTAGTCCCATTTGCCCGCATAAGTACCATATCATCTCAGGTACCATACCACATCAGCCATGATGATATTGAATGGCGGTGCAGGCTCGAAGGGCCGAATGGCCTACTCCTGCACCTATTTTCTATGTTTCTATCCCTCTAAACTTTCCTATCTGTGTACCTGTCCAAATGTCTTTTAATTGTTATTATAGTATCTGTCTCAACTGCCTCCTCTGGCAGCTCATTCCATATACCCTTCACCCTCTGATTGCAAAAGTTGCCCCTCAGGTTCCTATTAAATCTTGGCCCCCTCACTGTAATCCTATGTCCCCTACCCTGGGTAAATCTCGCTGTCCATTCCCCTCATGATTTTTTACACTGGAACTCAATAATTGTAAAAACATTTGCACAATTTGGCTGCAGCACCAAATCAATCAATCAATCAATTAATCAATCAATCAACCTTTATTGTCATCTTGCAAAGCAACAGTTGTACAGTGCAAAATGAGAAGTCGTTTCCCAGGGAATACCGGAGCATCGCAAATGAAACTTAAAACATTTCACACATAATAACAGTAAAAACAATCCAGTCCCTGATGAAACAGTATAAATAGTTAAAAGCAGGTAAAACAGCAACATTAAAATACAGTAAAAAACAATCATTAAAATGTCCAGGGCAGCTGATTTGAGTGGCCAGTGCCAGAGTTATTAAAATGTCAGTGCAAAGCCGCAGAATCAGGTGACTGAGTGCAGAGTGACTGTTTAGCGGTCTCACAGCCTGTGGCAGGAAGCTGTTTAGCAGTCTGGTAGTCTGGGCTTTGATGCTACGGTATCTCTTGCCTGATGGCAGGAGATCCAGGTGTGTGTGGAGGGGGTGCAGTTTGTCCTTAGCTATTCTCAGAGCTTTTCTCAGACAGCGGCTCTGGAACAGTTCTTGTACCGAGGGTAGGGAGACGCTAATGATCCTCTCTGCTCCCCTCACTACCCTCTGCAGAGCCTTCCTGTCTGAGCAGTTGCAGTTGGAGTACCCCGTGTTCATGCAGTTCGTGAGTACAGACTCCACCGTGCCCCTGTAAAAAGTCCTGAGGATGTTGGTGGGGAGTGAGGCCTGTTTGAGTTTCCTCAGGAAGTGCAGTCGCTGATGGGCCTGTTTGACAATCCCAGTGTTGTTCCTGGACCAGGTGAGACTGTCTGTAATTTGCACTCCGAGGAAATTTAGGGGTACAGGTGATACAAGAGTCAAGAATGTTTAATTGCCATATGTAGTGAAAGAAGAACAATGTAGATTGATTGATTCTTCTCTCCAGAGATGCTGCCTGAGTTACTCCAGCTTTATGTGTCTATCTTTGATTGAATGATTGAAAGATACCACAGGGGAACAATCCTTTTGGCCCACTGAGTCCACACCGACATCACTCATTCACGCAAATTGAATGTTACCCCAGTAGGGGCAATTTACAGAAGCCAATTAACATACCAGCACACTCATCTTCGGGATGTGGGAAGAATCCGGAGCATCCGGAGGAAACCCACGCAGTTGTTCCACACAGACAGCACCTGAGGTCAGGATTGAACATGGGCCTCTGGCACTGTGACACAGCAGTTCTACCACTTCTTAAATGATTCTTAAAGAATCCCAACTCTTAATGGAGAAATGTGAAAAGGTCAGGAGACTACAGTAGCAAATGTTTTATTTTCAGTACAGACAAGTGTGTGATGGTGCCATTTGGAGAGAGAATAAGGAGATAGCATTATCTTAAATAATTCAGTTCATGAAGGATAAAGTGATCTAAAAGTAATGATCCAAGTTAGCATGGGAAAAAGATTGCAAACATAGCTTTGATTCGATTTGGAAATAATTGACTAAAGTTACATAAATCCTGGTAAGAGCGACTGAGTCTCCACCTACATCTTGCAAAATAGATATAGACGTATCGACAAAACCAAAAACTCATTCACCAGATGATCCCACAATCTGGTAGCAAGACTGTCAGAAAGGATTAAATATGCGAAGAGTGAAGGGTGACTGGTCCCAACCCAAAACATTCCCTATCCATGTTCTCCAGGGATGCTGCCTGATCAACTGTGTTACCCCAGCAACTGTGTTCTGCACTAAGTTTCTCACGCCTGCAGCTCCTTGTGTCTTCAATGTTCATACTGTTGGGTTATGGGCTGTAGATACAATGAATAACCTTGGTAAACACAGAATCTCTGGAGAGAAAGAATGGGTGACGTTTTGGGTCGAGACTGAAAAAGGGTCCCAACCCAAAACATCACCCATTCCTTCTCTCCAGAGATGCTGCCTGTCCCGCTGAGTTACTCTAGCTTTTTGTGTCTATCTTCGGTGTAAACCAGCATCTGCAGTTCCTTCCTACACAATGGCCTATTGGATCAGGTTAATGGGCAGGTGTGTTGGATTAATACATTACTTCAAATGGAACAGGAACTGGAGCACCTGCACTCCCCTCAGGCAGCTAGGGCCAGCGGTGGACTGGTGTATGCGTTACCACTTGTCAAAAGAAGTGGTGTTTGCTTTTCACCAGCAACATCCTCAGGGATGAGCTGCTGACATCTCCCCTCGCTCTAAACCCTCTGATAGTTCAGGGTTTACTGCATCTTCTGCTCCACAAACTTTCACACAAGGTGGGGTTCTTCAGCAACTACCCTCTTTGTTAACTGGGGAGACCACTGTTCAGCATCAGATTAGGGTTGATGAATTGATCGGGTGAGAAAATGAATGAGGAAAGTAAATAGAGATGATTGAAGAAGCTGGGGTGAAATATGTGTCAATTCACCAACTCGACTGTGGAACAGTTTCTGTAACTATCTTTAAGCTTGTACTGTTGCAAATTGGGTGTACATGAGTTGGGCCAAGGGGTCTGATCTGTGCTGTATGACTCGCTGCTTAGAGTCACGGAGTCATATAGTGCAGAACAAACCATTCGGCCCATCTCATCCATATCTACCAAGATGCTCCATATATGCTAGTCCCATTTGTCCTCGTTAGATGCAGATGCTTTGGGAGGTTTAGAGCGATGTTGGCCAAACAGGCAAATAGGACTAGTTTAGATAGGGAACCTTTGTCAGCATGGACGAGTTGGGCCGAAGGGCCTGTTCCGTGCAGTATGACTATGACAGAAATATTTCCAATTGATGTATATGGCCAAATGGTGTTTAAATGTAGTTATTGTGCCAGTCTCAACGACCTCCTCTGGCAGCTAATTCCATATACTCACCAACACCTGTACAAAAATGTTACCTCTCAGATTTCTATTAAATATTTTCCATCTCACCTTAAATGTATGTTCTCTAGTTCCTGATTCCCCAACCCTGGGATAAAGACTATGCATTCACCATATCTATTTCCTGAATCATTTTATACACCTCTATATGATCACTCCTCAGCCTCGTACGGGCCAAGCAATAAAATCCTAGCCTATCCAGCCTATAGGGTCCTATAACTGAGGACCCTGTGTCCTCGATAATTTTTTCTGCACTCTTTCCAGCTTAATGTCACACAGAAGTTTCAAAACTGAACACAGATTACAAGTCTGAAGAAGGGTCCTGACATGTTCTCCAGAGATACTGCCTTGCTGCTGAGCACTTTGTATCTTTTTTTGGAAACCAGCATCTGCAGTTCCTTGTGACAACATAACATTCCACGTGCAACCTCTCCAGCATCTTGGACAACTGCAACATAACATCCCAACCTATATACTCAATACCCTGACTGATGAAGGCCAAAGTACCAAAACCCTTCTTGACCACTCTTTCTACAGTGCCTGTGACACCACTTTCAGGGAACTATGCCATGTACTGCTAGATCCTTCTGCCGTACAACACTACCCAGTGCCCCACTGTCCATTGTGAAAGTCCTGCCCTAGTCCTGTACTAAAATGCAACTCCTCGTACTTGTCTGAATTAGCCATTCCTCAGCCTACTCGCCCAACTGATCAAGATCCTGCTGTAATTCGTGATAACCATCTTCGCTGTCTACGACACCACCTATTATAGTGTCATCTGTAAATTTATTAATTACGCCTTGTACAATCTCATCTAGATTGTTGATATGGATAGACACAAAATACTGGAGCAAGTCAGTGGGATGGGCAGCATCTCTGGAGAGAAGGAATTGGTGACGTTTTGGGTCGAGACCCTTCTTCAGACTGATGTCAGATATTTTGTGTCTATCTTTGGTTTAAACCAGCATCTGCCGTTCCTTCCTACACTTTGTTGATATGGATGCCAAATGGCAGTGGGCCCAGCACCGAGCCTAGAGGCACACTACTAGTCTCAGGCATCCAGTCCGAAATACCACCACCACTCTGTAACTTTAATCTGATCATTAACCCATTAACTCGTTACGTAAACAGTACACAAAGCAATTCCACTTTGCAAAGCATCAGTGTGGTGTGGATAGCCAACCAATTGTTTTGGAGACGTTTTGTGTTGGTTCTGGAAGTTTCCGCCCATTGGCAGCTGCCTGGGTGGATCTCACTGTCAGAAACACTGAGCTGGTTGGGCTGTGATGTTTAAGGGCTGTGGGCTGCCTTTCTCTAAATGCATGGCTGAGAATGTACACCATTGAACCCCCCCCCCCACCCCCCCCATCCCATCCCCTGATGCAACTCCTAAATTGACCAAGAATGTTAAGTGGAGTCTGACCTACTTGCGAGCAGAGTCAGTGGGTGCGGGGGGCAGAGGGAACTGGAGACCGTTTGCTCGCCACCCTGTAATTAGTTGTAAAGAGCATTGTCACAATTGGCTCCATTGTTCTCTCTGCCCTGTCCTGAGACACAGATGGAAATTTCCAACAGCTGTTAACAGATCGCTTTACATAAAAAATAAACTTGCTTAACATCACAATCCGATTTTAGACAGCGTTGCTTGGTTTAATTTGGAAGCTGAGTGCAAGTCCCTAATGTGTTTTCCTAGAATATTTAGAAAATGCGAACTGTGCCTTTGGAATGGTGCCTGCTTTAACCAGGATTTTTAAAATCTGTTTGCTGGGTAGCTTAAAGGGAAGATGATTAGTTGTTTAATTTCCCACTGATATGTCATTCATTACCTGTAATTGAAAACTGTCATGTTTGAAATTGCACCTCGGGCAAAGGGAACATAAAGAAGGGTTTGTCTGTCTTCCTATGATTTGTTTTTAGATCTCAGCATTCGTGGGTAGATGTACAGTCAATGTTTGCTGAAGGCCTTGGGTGAGTACTCTGCTATAAAGAGCTCACAGCCTGATGCCTGCAACCACAACAGGACATGTTAACCCCTGTCCCCACAACACGATCCCACACCTTTTCCAAAGATTGATCTTTCCACACCAGGGGTTGTTGTGTTCGATAAATCACTGGATTCAGACAACAGTTTTGATTCACTCAGTAAATTATTACATTACTAATTAAGCCACATACACTCACGTTTCCCCGAATATCCCCGAACGCACTTGCAAACCCTGAGTACACAGCAGAGCATGCCACAGGGTGTTTCTACACACACTCACGTGAACCTGTACGCATTTGCAAACTCATCACAGCACGCCACAGAATGTTTCATTCCAGATCACCTGGCACCGTTCGCGACACGGTCCAAGGCTGAGGTTCTCTCCCTGAAAGGGTGCCCAACACCATCCTTTATGGCATTTCTTATCAGAGCAGACCGCGCCACTGCCCCCTCCCCGAGCCCCCCTTGTCTGCAACGTTTCTGCTACTAGCGGCAGGGGGCGCGGTGGTCTACCCAAATATTGCTGTTGTGTTGTGTTTGCCAACGATACACTTTCCCATAGAATGGTCTTGAAGACTGCGCTCCCAGGCAATGATCACAGGTAACGCATCTGGAAACTTGTTTTTGTAGACCATGGAATGTAGGGCTGATAACTCCATTTCACATTTTAGCTGAAATTGTCCGTTTAACCCTTACACTACACTCCACCCCTTGGAGTCATCAGTCTACATTAGCACCCATTTAACAACATGTTACTGAGTATACAAACAATAATAATCAAAAGTACAGTATAATAATTCTATCTCTATGAATGCGAGGTGATTATGTGTCAAACCCATGACATAATGGTGTGAGTTATGTGTTCTACCAGACACCAAGCTATTCTCCGATGCCTCTGTGATAGCAAAGCTTATCTCAATGGCCTTGCAAGCATCCCCATGATTTACTGGCCATTTTTAATCAGCCCAACCATGCAAAGTGGTATTTTGAACACAATTTCACCTCACATTAACCCATACACCACAATCCAATTACATTTGACCCACAGGCTCAATACCACCCCTCCACCCTCTTGGCACTCCTCACACAGCTGTAGGGAAGCACACAATTGCAGAATATTATGTAATCTACAACCAAAACAAGCCCAGTCACCAGCCATCGCATAATAATATGCCTCCAACCTCCGAACCCCCAAACCACCAATTCCACCTTGCTCTCTCCGTGGCCTCATCGTGCAACTGTTTACCAACTTTATTCAAGGCCTCAACCTGTTGTCGTATGTGGGCCACCAGGTTTGTAATGCTTTCATTGTAAGTATGTAAGTGTAGTCTTCTCTCTCAATGATGACATGTCCTCATTTTCTAGGCTAGTGGGCGATTCTGCAAGGCGATAGTTTGTATTGCCACCATTTTTGCACTCAGGGCTTGGATAGCTTGCCTGCCTCTACTAGCCCCAGAGTGGTCCTGCTGTCTGCAATGTGGGACCTGTGCACAAACTCAGTTTAAATAGGTACGTGTACAGGAGCGAGAGATAGGTGTTTGATTCAGTGCAGACAAGTGGTGCAGCAGCCAGCACTGAGCCCACGCCATCATCCGGTAGACATGATGCGCCTCGCGGTTCTTCTGTAAAGAGAGGGCGGGGCAGGGTCACTCTCGCCTGGTCAAGTGCTGTAAAGGTACTGTAGGTTTATCCTCCCCAGTCACCATCTGCCACCGCGTATTGCCCTGCGCTGCGGCAATAACATCCCCCTTGCCAGGGGGCCCCATCGGGGACCAAAACCCACACCTTCCGGGCATCTTCCTGATGTTCTTTTGTTAGTGTGGCTTCATCTGGCTCGACTTTAACAGCCAGATGTCAGCTCTTGGGTGTCCCCCCTTCCACTGGCCATTGGTTCAAGTTGTTTACTGCTTGTTGTAACACAAGGGCCCACCCCTTGAGCGTGTGGGAGGAGGTTAATGTAGGTATCTGCTCTTTTAGTAGACTATTCATACGCTCCACCAGCCCTGCTGCTTGTGGGTAATACGGGATGTGACCGGTCCACTGCACCCCATTATCAGCTGCACACTGTTGCACTTTGTTACTGGTAAAGTGGGACCCGTTGTCTAACTGAATCTCCATGGGGGACCATACACAGCCATTAGCTGGTGCAGTCCATATATCTCCCACCCCTGGGACTGCCATTGTGTCATCCATGCAGCTATACCGTCTGCAACTGCCCAGGAGACGGTGTACAGCCGGACAGGAGTGTTGTCATTGGACAAAGGGAGGGCCATGACCTCCTCGTGCAGACAGCTAACACTGTCGGGGCCTCTCTCAACCTTATCCGAGATGTACCATTTCCATTTTACAATAGAGGAGGGCTGTGCGTGTTCCTGATTATGGGAGATGTTGGCAGACTTAACTCAGGTCATAATTGGTAAGTGAGGGCGCATAACCACTATCCCACCCGCCGTAAGGTGCTCGGTAGCAAGGAGTGCCAAGTAACATGCAAACAACTGTCGCTCAAAGGCCGGCATCAGGCAATCCAGAAACCCAGACGTGCCCGCCATCCATCATGTTGTTGCCACAGACTCCACTACTCGTTACGAGCAGTAGCCGACACCTGCAATTCAAACGAGACATTCACCCGCTGTAAAGCAAGCGGGAGCGCCTGTTCCACCATGGAGTGGGGCACAGCGACCCCATCGGGGAGGGTAACAGTGGCATAAGTCCTAGGGTCACCTTGTCTAGTGAGGGCTGCTGAGAAAACCCGCCGGGGAGCCTGGCCACACCCCTAGTCCAGGGGAACTGGCACGATCCATCCCCGGGGGGCTCTCCTCTCGGGCCGGGTTTTTTACTTCTTGTTCCTTTCGTTTAAGATTCTCATGTGAGACCTAACTATTGACAGCAAGAGCCAAAATGCTCCTTTGTGACCCCTTTTCCTTGGGGAACTCACTCTCTTTTAACTGTCAATATATTATGTCCGATTGTAACATTAGGATTGTTGTTTAGTGCATTGGACCTGTCGATGGGCGTCTCAGACTTATCAATTAAGTTGGCCAAACTCGCAAACACGTCCCTATTATCCACCCACCCTAGGATCCAATAAGTTTCAGGCTCCACTGCTTTATTTGACTTGCGCGTTATTTATTACGTTATCTGATCCTGCCGACTACGTCAACTGTTGTGTTTGATGAATCACTGGTTTCAGCCAACAGTTTTGATTCACTCAGTAATTTATTGCACTACTAAATAAGGCACATACACTCACGTATCCCCGAATATCCCCGAATGCACTCGCAAACCCCGAGTAATATTGAGAAATATAAAAGTGGATAAGTCTCCAGGTCCGGACAGGATATTCCCTAAGACATTGAGGGAAGTTAGTGTAGTAATAGCAGGGGCTATGACAGGAATATTTCAAATGTCATTAGAAACGGGAATAGTGCCGGAGGATTGGCGTACTGCGCATGTTGTTCCATTGTTTAAAAAGGGGTCTAAGAGTAAACCTAGCAATTATAGACCTGTTAGTTTGACGTCAGTGGTGGGCAAATTAATGGAAAGGATACTTAGAGATAATATATATAAGCATCTGGATAAACAGGGTCTGATTAGGAACAGTCAACATGGATTTGTGCCTGGAAGGTCATGTTTGACTAGTCTTCTTGAAATTTTTGAAGAGGTTACTCGGGAAATTGATGAGGGTAAAGCAGTGGATGTTGTATATATGGACTTCAGTAAGGCCTTTGACAAGGTTCCTCACGGAAGGTTGGTTAAGAAGGTTCAATTGTTGGGTATTAATGATGGAGTAGCAAGATGGATTCAACAGTGGCTGAATGGGAAACGCCAGAGAGTAATGGTGGATGGTTGTTTGTCAGGTTGGAGGCCAGTGACTAGTGGGGTGCCACAGGGATCTGTGTTGGGTCCACTGTTGTTTGTCATGTACATCAATGATCTGGATGATGGTGTGGTCAATTGGATTAGTAAGTATGCAGATGATACTAAGATAGGTGGGGTTGTGGATAATGAAATAGATTTTCAAAGTCTACAGAGAGATTTATGCCAGTTGGAAGAGTGGGCTGAAAGATGGCAGATGGAGTTTAATGCTGATAAGTGTGAGGTGCTACATCTCGGCAGGACAAATCAAAATAGGACGTACATGGTAAATGGTAGGGAATTGAAGAATGCAGGTGAACAGAGGGATCTGGGAATAACTGTGCACAGTTCCCTGAAAGTGGAATCTCATGTAGATAGGGTGGTAAAGAAAGCTTTTGGTGTGCTGGCCTTTATAAATCAGAGCATTGAGTATAGAAGTTGGGATGTAATGTTAAAATTGTACAAGGCATTGGTGAGGCCAATTCTGGAGTATGGGGTACAATTTTGGTCGCCTAATTATAGGAAGGATGTCAACAAAATAGAGAGAGTACAGAGGAGATTTACTAGAATGTTGCCTGGGTTTCAGCAACTAAGTTACAGAGAAAGGTTGAACAAGTTAGGGCTTTATTCTTTGGAGCGCAGAAGGTTAAGGGGGGACTTGATAGAGGTCTTTAAAATGATGAGAGGGATAGACAGAGTTGACGTGGATAAGCTTTTCCCACTGAGAGTAGGGAAGATTCAAACAAGGGGACATGACTTGAGAATTAAGGGACAGACGTTTAGGGGTAACATGAGGGGGAACTTCTTTACTCAGAGTGGTGGCTGTGTGGAATGAGCTTCCAGTGAAGGTGGTGGAGGCAGGTTCGTTTTTATCATTTAAAAATAAATTGGATAGTTATATGGACGGGAAAGGAATGGAGGGTTATGGTCTGAGCGCAGGTATATGGGACTAGGGGAGATTACGTGTTCGGCACGGACTAGAAGGGTCGAGATGGCCTGTTTCCATGCTGTAATTGTTATATGGTTATATGGTTATATGGTTACACGCAGAGCACGCCGCAGGGTGTTTCTGCACAAACTCACGTAAACCTGTACGCATTCGCAAGCTAATCACAGCACACCACAGGATCACTTTCAGCCTTGCGACATAGTCCAAGGCTGAAGTTCTCACCCAGAAAGGGCGCCCAACACCATCTTTTATGGCATTGCTTATTGCAGACTGCGGCACTACCCCTTCCCCGAGCCAATCATAAGCCCCCCTTGTCTGCAACTTTTCTGCGCTACTAGCGGCAGGGGGCGCAGGTGGTCTACCCAACTATTGCTGTTGTGTTGTGTTTGTCAATGTTATACTTTCCCATAGAATGGCCTTGAAGACTGCTCCCAGAAAATGATCACAGGTAACGCATCTAGAAACTTTTCGTGGAATGTAGGGCTGCTAACTTAGCTGATAACTCCATTTCACATTTTAGCTGAAATTATAAGTTTAATCCTTACACTACAGGAGTACGGACTGAAGATACCCTTTTAAACCCCACTGCAGTCCCCTGAGACTGTGTGCACATTTGACTGGCAAACTGAGAGGGTAACCATGGCACCAATTCACGGAGGGAGGTGTGGTTGGATGAGTTCAGTGGATATCACTGCTTCACCAAGTCTGGCTTCACACCGGGCCTGTGGTCGGGCTCTGTTGTGTAGGAAGGAACTGCAGATGCTGGTATAAACCAAAGATAGACACAAAATGCTGGAGTAACTCAGCGGGATAGGCAGCATCTCTGGAGAGAAGGAATAGGTGAGGAAGAAAGGTCTTGACCTGAATTGTCATCCATTCCTTCTCTCCAGAGATGCTGCCTGTCCCGCTGAGTTACTCCAGCATTTTATGTCTATCGCTGGTCGGGCTACTGGTCACTGGCCAGAGGTCGCTGCTCAGGGCGGGGCTTAGACACATCCAGAGTCACAGCCTGAGACCACAGCAAAGCCCTGACCAGACGGAGAAGCTGGGGTGAGGCCAGGGCCGGCCTTAGGAGGTGCGGGGCCCAATTGGGACCAATTTTGGTGAGCCCCAGGTTCCCAGCCAAGGTCTGTAGATTCATAGAAATATAAATAAAGTTTATTATAGACTTTATATCTCTATGGTAGAATGGAAAGTAATCAAAATGTGCGCTTAAAAAGTGCCTGCGAGTTAATGGACCAAACAGATCCAAGCTACATTTTAATATAAAATTGCATACATGTAAGGCTACAAGTTACAAACAAAATGTGTAGATCACCTCTGAAAAGGTATAGTTACAATATTATTTGTTTTAGTAACTGAAATGAAAAAAATAATAATTTAATTAAATAGATCCTGGTAAACCAATAACCATTGGTGAAAAACCAGTCCAGGCATTACATTTTGGGCTTTAGCCCCATCCTACCCTTTGGGCTTCTACCCCATCCTAACTTAATTGGGTGTGTTAGTTGGCTGTGCGTGATGTGTGTGTGTTAGTTGTCTGTGCGTTATGTGTGTGTGGGAGGGAAGGAGAGAAGGGAGGGAGAGAAAGAAGGGATGGAGCGAATGAGAGAAGGGAAAAGAGAGGAAGGGGGGAGGGAAGGGGAGAAGGGGAGAAGGAGAGAAGGGAGGGAAAGGGCTGGCGGCCGGAGCGGATGCCGGGGTCCGGGCGGACGGGTGTGAGCTGAGGCCGATGTTTGTAAACATTGCTCCAGCCCCTGGCCCGGCCCTCCCTGTATTGTTCACTGCGTCTCCCCGGGGAGAGAAAGGGGTGGAGCCGGGGCTGTGTGCGTGAAGCACGGCGACTGGATTGGCGGGAGCGCTGCCGTGAGCGAACGACCCATCTCCCCCTCTCCCCCTTCTCCATTCCCCCTCACACCCCCCTCTCCGTCTACCCCTTTCTACCCCCTCCACCCCTCTACTCTCTCTCCGCCCCTCTCTCCTCCCTCCACCCGGGGTAGATCTACCCGAGCCGGGAGTAGATTACTTTGACGCGGGCGGGGCCCCCTCACTCGCGAGGCCCAATCGGTCCAATCGGCTTAAGGCCGGCCCTGGGTGAGGCCTTATTAAAGGGTCAGAGCCTGTGCCGTAGTTGGATGAAGCAGGCTGAGAGGCAGGTCCAAGCCACACTGTGACCTCAGCGCTGGGCCACAGCTAGTGTATAGATGATTAACGAGAAGAACAACCATCCAAAACCTACACCAGCCAGTTTTATAACGCAAAGCTTTTTTGTAATTAGTGACAGGAATGCGGTACAATTAACTAGCTCTTAATTTAGCTCAACAATGTTCCCCGGCTTGGTCTCCCTTGTGCCACCGTGAGTGAATTCTTCATGCCAGCTTTAAATACAGAAGGCACCTGTGCTGTCTATGCAGCTGCCAGGAAAATATGTCTTTCACCAACTTCACTGCAACCGTACACCAACGCTCAGCTCACCTTCCCTTAAGTACAAGAATACATTACAGTGAGTCTAACAATACACCCAGTGGCTTGCACTGTGAAGGCCTTTGTCTCGCTGCAACTTCTGCATGGAATCTTTGCCACACAGTGAAACAACTATACCTTCTAACACCAAGCAAGTTGTGAGACACATGGCCATTGTACCTCAGGCAGCAGGTTCTGGAGGGATCTTGGCTCAGGCGGAGTTGATGGTCTGCTCATGATGCTCCCCGTAGATAGAGATCATGCATGACATTGGCAGGTAGCGCTCAAACATGTATTCACATTGCCCACGTAAGTACCATATCCCTCTAAACCTTCCTATCCATGTACCTGTCCAAATGTCTTTTAAATGTTGTTATAGTACCTGCCTCAACTACCTCCTCTGGCAGCTTGTTCCATGAACCCACCACCCTCTGTGTGAAAAAGCTGCCCCTCAGTTTCCCAATAAATCTTGCCCCCCTCACCTTAAACCGATGTCATCTTGTTTTTGTAATGCAGAGAGTTGTGGATGTAGCCCAGACCATCACACAAACAAACCTCCCTTCAATTTCACTTTATCCACACTTCACGTTGCCTAGGCAAGGCCGCCAGCATTATCAAGGACGAGTCTTACCCCGATCACTCCGTCTACTCTCCTCTCCCATCAGGCAAGAGGTACAGAAGTGTGAAAACGCACACCTCCAGATTCAATTAAAAAAAATCCTAGCAGTCCTGTCTATGCCGCATCTGCGCACAGGATGAGGTGTTCCATACCGGGATATCGGAGATGTCCTCATTCTTTAGGGAAAGGGGGTTCCGTTCTTCCATCATAGATGAGGCCCTCACTGGGATCTCCTCGATATCCCACAGTTCCGCTCTTGCTCACCCTCCCTCCATTCATAACAATGACAGAATCCTTCACCTTCCACCCCATCAGCCGTCGCATACAGCACGTAATTCTCCGACATTTTTGCCATCTCCAACAGGATCCCACCACCAGCCACATCTTCCCATATCCACTCCTTTCCGCTTTCTGCAGAGACCGTTTCCTCTGCAACTCTCTAGCCAACTCGTACCTTCCCACCCAAACCACCCCCTCCCCAGGTACTTTCCCCTGCAACCGCAGAAGATGTAACTCCTGCCCCCATACCTGCCCCTTCAACTCCGTCCAAGGACCCTGACAGTCTTTTCAGTGAGGCAGAAGTTCACACACCTCCTCCAACCTCATCTACTGTATCTGCTGTTCCAGGTGTGGACTCCGATATATCGGCGAGATCAAGCGCAGGCTTGGCGATCGTTTCGCTGAACACTCAGTCTGCCAAAACCTACCTGATCTCCCAGTTGTTAAACACTTTAACTCCCCCTCCCATTCCCACACTGACCTTTCTGTCCTGGACCTCCTTCACTGTCAGAGTGAGGCCCAGTGCAAATTGGAGGAACAGCACCTCATATTTCGCTTAGGCAGCTTAGACCCCAGCGGTATGAACATTGACTTCTCTAACTTCAAGTAACCCTTGCTTTTCCTCTCTCTCCATCCCTTCCCCTTCCCAGTTCTCTGACCAGTCTTACTGTCTCTGACTACATTTTATCTCTGTTTGCTTTGTTGTTACCTTCTCCCAACTAACAATGATCTATTCTACATTTTCCTTGAACTCCATTCCCTTTGTCCTATTTTCACACCTTACACTTCCTTATCTATGTATCTCCCTCTCCCTTGACATCAGTCTGAAAAAGGATCTCAACCCGAAACGTCACGCATTCCTTCTCTCCAGAGATGCTGCCTGTCCCGCTGAGTTACTCCCGCATTTTGTATCTATTTTCCGAGCTGTCATCAGGCAACTGAACCATCCTATCACCAACTAGAGAGTGGCTCTGATCTCCCATCTACTTGATTGGAGACTCTCAGACGATCTTTAATTGGACTTCAATGCGATCTTTATCCTTATCTGTGCACAGTGGATACTTGACTGTATTCATGCACAGTCTTCTCTCAGGCAACCGATGACAATGACATTGACAGGAGATAGAGGTCAAACATGCATTCACATTATTACTCATAAAGTGTGTACTTCCACAGCACAGGCAGATAAAGTGTGTCCATGATAGGCATTGCTGATGTTAATTCTGGTCAAATTGGAGTTGCCAGGACACTAAAATTGAGTAAAGGCTTCTGTGCTGCTAGGCCATTTGGTCAATTTAAATGTGCCTTCTGCAGAAATGGGACAAGCTACAGGATGGTGCCAGCTTGTCCAGAGCCCAGATAAGAGTTGCAGGGAAAGAATGGGACATCTGCAGTTTCTTACATTTAGGTGAAAATTGCATGAAACGGATTGAATGCAAACCAGACATACACATTGTAAATATTGTTGCAAAACTTTACTTTGATTGGGTTAAGTGTAGAGCCTTGTCTAGATTTCTTGAATATCTGGGCAAATGTTGCTATGTTTGCTTCTTTCCAGAAGCTCCATTTGAATACAATGTATTGGTTACTGTATTATTGGGTTAGGGAAATGTCTATCATGTATTATGTTAATCAATATCTGTTATTGGACTGTAAAGAGACCACCCCCATATGGTTCGGGCCCTCAAGGTTTAGGGACATATAAAAGGCCGCTCCCACGAGGTCCTGTGTCGATCTTCTGGAAGAACGCTTGTGACTGCGTGACCCTTTGGAGTGTTTCTGCTTGGACGAGGCTAGAAGGGCTTGGCCAAGCAGATACAAGGATCGAACCCACGGTGATTAGTTATAGTGGTGGGGAACTGTTATTGTGTTTTTCCAAAATAAAGTTTAGATGCGCAAGTGCTTGACTCAGTATCTTATTGACTGAAATTGGACTGGGGGAAGCTTAGAACAAGCTATTTACATTGGGGGCTCGTCCGGGATCTCAACGGACCCCCAAACACAAGTTTGTGATTAAAGGCGTTGAGCTGTTTCGATCGTGAGGGTGTCATTCCATTGACCGAGTACGCCGCAAGGAGGATTTATTAGAGTGTGATTCATCGTCATAATAAGTGGATGCTTGTAGTTTATATTGGGGTGTTTCTTGGTTTACTTGTAATTGAGGGACTAATTTCTTGTTTGATTATAGTTTTACTTGTGTGGTTCGGGTTTATTTGTCTGTGTGAACTTAAAGTGTTCTGAGTGGGAGATTGCTGCTTGGGAGAGATTGCTGCTGAAATTTAAATATTAAGAGCTGGAGCCTTAGTTTGGGAAACCGGAGATTCTTTGTTTGAAGTCTGAGAGTTGAATGAAGTGATTGTGATCGAGCTGATAAGAAAGTTGAGAGCGCGATTGAATAAGAGCGATTGAATTGAACAATTGAATAGAGCGATTGAGTGGAATGATTGAATAACGGTTGGGAAGGATTGAAAGAACAATTGTGTGAGAAGGTGTGAATCTGCTAGACGTTAGTCATTGTGTGGGAGCAATTTCAGTGGCCTTGGAGTCGGAAAGGAAGGAGCGAGTACTGAATAGGTGTGAGTGCTTTGAATCTTATCTGTAGTGTCTATTGTGCAGGAGGATGGGGAATGTACCGGAGAAGAACCTGTCAAATATTCCTGAAAGTTCGATAAGAATAATTTGTCAGAAAAATCCGCATGCAGAGAGATTAAGAAATTATCGGGAAAATTAAATAGAGTTTTGAGGAACGAACTTTGGCCGATAGGTGGGCTACAGTCCATAGTAGGAATAACCTACATAGAGACAATTGTTAGACGATATGGAAACAGTGAAGAAGGGAACAAGCTTATTGAAATATGGAGAATGTTCATCACTGAAAGGAAAGTAAATAAATAAGTCGTTCTGCTTTCTACTTTAAGAATGGCAGCGTTCAAGTTAGGGATTAGAATGGAAAAGGAGAGAACTGGTCCTTCTCTAGGGATTCCGGAGCAGGGAAAGGAAGATAGTGGAAGCCAGCAGAAGGAGCAGCAGAGAACAACAGCTTTTAAAAGAGAAATGACTGAGATGGTTCTTAAAGGGGAAGTGCCGACTAAAATCAAACTTATTAAATTTAGTAGGAATACCACAGTTAACATGGATCTCGAAGGGAGAGAAGCCTAATATATTCAAGGGTGGGCAGACTTTTTCGGAATATAGAGTAGAGTTGTGTGGAGAAATGGCACAGAGCGGGAGTGGAGAGCAGCTGAGATCAGCTGTAATCAGGTTGAATGGTGGGGTAGGCTTGAAGGGCCGAGTGGCCTTATCCTGCTGCTATTTTCTTCATGTTCCTCTCACGCAGTGTGAATGGTCTTCCTCCAATTTCTCCTTCCAATCAGCATCGTGTCTTTACCCTAAGCCGGCTTTGGAACCTGGAGAGCATGCGTGGAGTGGGCCCAAGGCTCATGCTCGCTGGTCCAAGACGGGGAACTGCAAGGCGGAGAGAGTCGGCAACACCAGCGTACACTGGACAAAAGGCCGGTAGGAGGGGGACTGGAAGGGGGGGTCTAACCTACTGCGCCTTCAAGGTCGGCTGTGCATCCTGGTCCACAAAATGCTGAAGGGTCTGGGGAGGAGAGGACAGCTCGCTGGTGATCCGAATTAGGCGATGGCTTCAACGGGCCTTCATGGCCAACTGCTGCTTGGACTGTGTGACATGGCGCCACAACCTGGTGACGACTGCATACGGACTCAGTGAGCTGTTCCCATGCATGGGCTACATAATCAGGGATTGTCTTTAGGTAATAATCGCGCTGATCTACATGAAATTGTATTTCATTGTACTTTTGTACAAGTGACAATAAAAGAAGCATTGAACCATTCAACTAATTCAGTTTCCTTATTCAAATGATCCACATTCTATTTTCGTCATTTCCTAATTTGATCTCTATTTGCATTATTTAAGTATAGCATCGAAACAACTCTGAATTATCAGGGATAAGTAATAGCTTGTTACATTTCAGTTAGCTGTTGCCATGACTAATAATCCAATTCTCATTATAAACCTGTTTATTTTTCAATGGTGAACATTTCCCGAATGTCGTCTCCAACCCATTTCCTGCACTGCCCATTGCGGAATTCATTGGTGAATCTCTGGAACTCTCTCCCCACAAGGCAGGTCAAACCTGTATTGTTACAGGTATTAGAAACATAGAAACATAGAAAATATGTGCAGGAGGAGGCCATTCGGCCCTTCGAGCCAGCACCGCCATTCATCGTGATCAAGGCTGATCGTCCCCAATCAATAACCCGTGCCTGCCTTCTCCCTATATCCCTTGATTCCACTAGCCCCTAGAGCTCTATCTAACTTTCTTAAATCATGAAAGTGGAGGTGGATAAATAGTTGATTGATGGAAGAGTGTGCAGGTGTGAGGCATTAAACTTTGTTGAAACAGTCCAAAATATTTCTTCGTTTGAAAATGACAAATGTAATAAAAGTATTTTTGCAGTAAACTTTGACACGAATGACTGTAATGCCTCAACAGAATGAAATAGCTGTTACTCACCTCTGGTCGCGTTATCTTCAGGAGCTGTTGCTTGCTGCACAGTTCTCAATGTGAGTTATCTTAGATTTGATCAGCCAAGCCTTTGAATTCCTTACTACCACAGTTTAGACGAGTTATGCATGTGCTACATTTTTAATAGATCTGTCTTCTGAAATACTTGCCTGGCAACACTTTATGTAATTAAAACTGAAGCTCACGCTAAGTACAACAGATACCAAACCACACGGTGATTTTGCAGGTGTACTCAGATATGATTGAGCTTGTCAGCTTTTGTGCTGAGGTTATCCCCAGAGTAACAATGAGTGGTTTCTGCTCCTGTGGAGATTTTGTTTTTAGTTTAGAGAGACAGAGCAGAAACAGGCCCTTCGGTCCACCGAGTCCACAATGACCAGCTATCCCCGCACACTAACACTATCCTACACACACTAGGGACAATTTAAAAGTTTACCAAAGCCATTTTAACCTACAAACCTGTACGGCTTTGGACTGTGGTAGGAAACCAGAGCACCCGGAGAAAACCCATGCGGTCACAGGGAGAACGTACAAACTCCTTACAGACCGCACTCGTAGTCAGGATCAAACTCGGGTCTCAGGCACTGTAAAGGGCCTGTCCCACTTGGCGATTTTTTTCATCGACTGTCGGCATTATTGACTGACATATCAGGTCACTGAAAAAGTCACGGCGTGATGCGGCTTGACACCACGTGATGACGTATTGAATCGCGGTGTTTCCTCATGTGTCGCAACATTTTTTTGGCGCCGCTGGATTTTGAAATGTTCAAAATCTTTCGGTGAGCCTGATACGTCAGTCAATGACGCCAGCAGTCGCTGAAAAAATCGCCAAGTGGGACAGGCCCTTAAGGCACCAACTCCACCGCTGCACCACCATGCAGCCTTAGTACTAACCCTAGTAATTGAGACATTCCCTGCACTGAGCCATGCAGCTAGGAGCACCAAGAAATGTACTTACCACATCATTGGTACACAAACTCCATTCTTCTCTCTCTGTTTCCTAAGATACACTTAAAATAATGACAATCCATATTTGAAAACCCCGCCAAGAAACTAGCGCTGCACATGCGCAGTACTGCAAAGGCATAATTTCAGCTGCCTTCTGCTCCGCTTGAAATTGACGGCTTGAAGCAGCGCAGACGGCACGTGGGCTGCACAGACCTTCACATGTTACAAGTGCTGTGGTTGTAAGGCACGGAGAATTATGCCTACCTAAGGGATCGATCTATTAGATAGGCATAATTCTCCCATGCATTTACTATTTGTATTTAGTTATTATTAAATATGCCTACCCTGACGGCACGTGTCCGGCCTAGTGGTAAACCCGGCTCTGCGAGGCCCCCCTAGATCTCGAGGCCCTAAGCTTGCTTGTCAAGCTTATATGGAAATCCAGCCCTGAGAGAGAGTAAGCGAGAGATAGAGGGGAGAGAGAGAGAGGGGAGAGAGAGAGGGGAGGGGTGAAAGTTAAAGGAAGGGCTAGATGTGCTTGTGTTGGGGACCTGTGACTGGCCCAGCATCGCAGTGGCCAAAATAAAGAGATGCAGAGACAGAGGGAATCATTACAGGAGGTATGTGCTGACAGACGAGAGCACATTTATACTTTATCTAAATTACTGTCACAGAAGTTAACATCCCCTGAGATTATGCACAGAAAGCTGAGTAAACAAGAAGAGATACTTATGTGAGCTATTGAATTTCAACCACAGAGTGGGATTGTGTAAGGGATTACTGGGTGCTGGTAGAGTTTGCAGTGGGTTGAGTGGCAGCCAGCCTCTCCCTCCCCTGAGGTAAAACATGGGCAGGTCTGGCAAACAGCTCGCACCTTCAAACACAACCAGAACAGCCAGAGTTTGCAGCTGGGGCTCCTGGTGCTGGGAGCAGTCACCGATCTGTGGACTATGGGACCCTGGTGGGGTGTGTAAACCCGAAGCCCACCCGAGTCACTGGCCACCCTCGCGCGTGGAACAGCGGCAGGTCTGGAGCAAGTGAAAGCGGCCACCTCTGTTTGTGAATGGGCAGGGAGGTGGGACCATAGATACCTCCAAACCCTCTCCGCCACAGACCATCCAACTCCCACTGCCCTGTGGCCACCCACATCAGTCTTCCACCGAAACACAAATGCTGTCAAAGCACACCCCAGGACTAGACAACACTACCGCATTCTCCAGCTCTCCTTATGACATAGAAGGAGATCTTTTGTCCCACAGAGGCTATGTTGGCTCACAGACCAATTCCATTCCCACCTATTGACTTCAACTCCCCCAGATCCCACCCCTCAGCAAAACATTCGGGGCAATTTACATCAGAAAATTAACCTACGCACCTCAGGTCTTTGGGATAATGGAGGGAACTGGAGTACCCAGAGGAAACCCACATGGTCACAGCGAGAACATGCAACTCCACACAGACAGCACCCGAGGTCAGGATTGAACCCAGGTCTCTGGAGCTAGATCCGTGGGTTCAATCCTGGTGTAAAGGGGTGCTGAGAAGGGAACTGCAGATGTTTTTGCAGCTGGGATGACAGATGTAGAGGAGGGTTGGTTTGTGACTCACGGGACAGGTGAGGGAGACCTTGGTAACAGTGAGAGCAGGATTTACCAATGGTCCCGCTGTATTCCTGGGCCGCTGATGTTGTGTTTGGGGAAGCGAGGGGAATGGGCTGCTGCCGGCTTCATTCCCACACGCTGACGGTGAATGCCTCCAGCGTTCGTCCCCATTGGTTCCCACTGTACCGCAAAGCCAGCTCGCAAATCACCGATGGGCCGGAGTTTGCCAAAGCGCCCTGGAGCAGCCTGTTGACCCTGGCCAGAGACCACCAGTGGGAGTGGAGGGGACCACCGCTGATGCCCACAGCTTCACTCAGCACCACGAACAGCGAGCAGAGACCTTCACACTGCCACAGCTACCACTGAGGGCAGAGACAGCCTGAGACGGCTAGGTCTGGGTACGGCACTGTAGGGGTCCGCGATGGGGGGGCTGCCCGCATGGAGTCTGTGGGTGTCTCTCTAGAGTTATGAGTGGTAATTCAAGACTTGTCCCACCCCGGTCATTCCTTCTTCTCCATGCTCCCATCCAGCAGGAGGTACAGAAGTTTGAAAGTGCACACTAGCAGACTCAGGAACAACTTCCTCCCCTCTGCAAATGTGCAGATGACACAAAGCTGGGTGGCAGTGTGAACTGTGAGGAGGATGCTATGAGGATGCAGGGTGATTAGGACAGGTTGGGTGAGTGGGCAGATGCAGTTTAATGTGGATAAATGTGAGGTTATCCACTTTGGTGGCAAAAACAGGAAGGCAGATTATTATCTAAATGATGTCGAGTTGGGAAAAGGGGAGGTACAACGGGATCTGGGGGTCCTTGTTCATCAGTCTATGAAAGTAAGCATGCAGGTACAGTAGGCAGTGCAGAAAGCGAATGGCATGTAGCCTTCATAACAAGAAGAGTTGAGTATAGGAGCAAAGAGGTCCCCCTGCAGTTGTACAGGGCCCTAGTGAGACCACACCTGGAGTATTGTGTGCAGTTTTGGTCTCCAAACTTGAGGAAGGACATTCTTGCTATTGAGGGAGTGCAGCAGCGTAGGTTCACAAGGTTAATTCCCAGAATGGCGGGACTGTCATATGTTGATAGATTGAAGCGGCTGGGCTTGTATACTCTGTAATTTAGAAGGATGAGAGGGTATCTTATTGAAACATATAGGATTATTAAGAGTTAGGACACGCTCGAGGCAGGAAACATGTTCCCAATGTTGGGGGAGTTCAGAACCAGGGGCCATAGTTTAAGAATAAGTGGTAAACTATTTTGAACGGAGATGAGGAAAAACTTTTTCACACAGAGATTTTTCAATTTCAATTTCAAAGCACTTTATTCGTCCCCGAGGGGCAATTTAAAAGGGCGCATTACAGTAGCTTTTAAAAAAAAAAAGGACACAATCAACAAACATAAGTAGCACGCATACTGTACAATCACACGACACACGCATTTCACAGACACACTGCACAATCACACAACACACATCAACATTCAACACATAGTAATAGTTTTTAAAGTGCTTCCTTAGTGCTTCAATTAAAAAGTGCATAGAGAAGGTTATTATTTCATTTCATATGTTCATGAGTCAGTGATCAGCATTAAGAAGCTGGACAGCCCTGGGGATGAAGGTTGCCTTCCTCCTCTGTGTCCGGCAACCCGGACAGCGGAGTCTGCGTCCTGAGGGGAGCCACTCAAACTCAGGAAACAGGATGTGAGAGGGGTCCTGAAGAATCCTGCGTGTTAACTTTACAGACTGTTGGTCGCATAGGGCAGTGAGAGTTCGGACGGGCTGATCAATGATTTTTGAGCAGACCTTGACCACATTCAACAGGCGGTTTCTGTTTTGCAGGGTTTTACAGAGAGTTGTGATTGTGTGGAATTCTCTGCCTTAGTGGAGGCTGGTTCTCTGGATGCTTTCAAGAGAGAGTTAGATAGAGCTCTTAGGGATAGCGGAGATAATGGATATGGAGAGAAGGCAGGAACGGGGTACTGATTGTGGATGATCAGCCATGATCACATTGAATGGCGGTGCTGACTCGAAGGGCCGAATGGCCTACTCCTGCACCTATTGTCTATTGTCTATTGTCTTCATGCTTCTGAATGGTTCTTCCATATGCTAGGCCACTGTCTGATTCACCTCTACCCCATTGCGGACATTGGACTTTGTCTCTTTATCTGGTGGGCTACATTGCTGAGAACTATATTCTGCACTCTATATCTTCCCCTTTGTTCTACCTATTGTACTTGAGTTTGGCTTGATTATATCTTTTATTGACAATAAAATATATTATTATTATTATTATTATTATTATTATTATTATTATTATTATTATTATTATTATTATTATTATTATTATTATTATTATTATTATTATTATTATTATTATTATCTATGTATAGAAGACAGACACAAAAAGCTAGAGTAACTCAGTGGGTAAGGCAGCATCTCTGGAGAAAAACCCCATCTTCAGACTGTAGTCTCAACCCAAAATGTTACTTATTCCTTCCCCAGATGTTGCCTGACCTGCTGAGTTAATCCAGCTTTTTGTGTCTATCTTTGGTTTAAACCAGCATCTGCAGTTCCTTCCAACCTCAGTAAATGTGACAATGATTGTCAGATGTACCGACATCAGAATAATTAGATTCTTACCTGCAGCAGCATTACTAGCCTGTAAACACAGTATTCATAGATTATGAGAATGAGAATGAGAATGAATAAGTTTATTGGCCAAATGTGTACAAATACAAGGAATTTGCTTGGTGCTCCGCTCGCAAGTATCAACACGACATACAGTAACAAATAAGAATGACACATAAAACATTAAACATTAATAATAAAACATTATAGTTTAAACACCGAATAGACAATAGACAATAGTGCAGGAGCAGTCCGTTCCTGCCTTCTCGCCATATCCCTTGACTCCGCTATTTTTAAGAGCTTGATCTAACTCTATCTTGAAAACATCCAGAGAATTGGCCTCCGCTGCCATCTGAGGCAGAGAATTCCACACATTCAAAAAGCTTTTCCACATCTCCGTTCTAAATGGCTTACCCCTTATTCTTAAACTGTGGCCCCTGGTTCTGGACTCCCCCAACATTGGGAAATGAAATAAAATACCAAAGCAAAAGGAGGCTACAGACTTTTGGTTATTGAGTAGAGCTACTACTCGTGGACAAAAGCCGTTTTTATGTTTGGTTCTGGCGGCTTTGACAATCCGGAGTCGCCTTCCAGAGGGAAGTGATTCAAAGAGTTTGTGGCCAGGGTGAGAGGGGTCAGAGATAATCTTACCCGCTCTCTTCCTGGCCTTTGTAGTGTTCAGCTCGTCAATGGGGGGAAGGTTGCAGCCAACAACCTTCACAGCTGAACAGATGATTCGCTGGATAATATATAATAAACAACAATATCAATAAATTATTAACCACAATACTGGTTAGTTTAGAGATACAGCATGGAAACAGGTCCTTCAGTCCACATCGAGTCCATGCAGACCATTGATCACCCGTTTGCACTAGTTGTATGCTGTCACAATTTTGTATCCACTCCTCACACATTAAGGGCGTTTCTTCTTTACAGGGGTCAAATAACCAACAAACACACACATCTTTGGGATGTGGGGGGAATCTGGAGCACCTGCAAGAAACCCATATGGTCACAGGGAGACGGTGCAAACTCCACACAGACAGCACTTGACGTCGGGCTTGTACACAGCTCTACCAGCTGTGCCACTGTGCTGCCTTGGTGTTGTGTGATGTTCAGGAGCCTGACGGTTGTTGGGAAAAGGCTGTTCCTGAACCTGGTGGTCATGCCTCTTAGACCCCTATACCTTCCTGTCAATGGTACGAGCGAAACGAGAACATGGCCAGGGTGTGTAGGTCTTTGTGATGATGCCGGCTGCATTGTTGAGGCAGTGCCTCTTACATACCCCTTCAATAGTGGGGGTTAGTGCCTGTGTCCACCACTCTCTGTGATGTTTGTCACCTAGTGGTCTCACTGCCCCCATCCCAGGGGCATCTCCTGACCACCTAGAGAGAGGGAGGTCCTCACCTGGGTTGGGTGTGGGTGACATCCACAGGGACAGTCTGTGCCCGGCCAGGGTAATAATAATAATAATAATACATTTTATTTGCGGGCGCCTTTCAAAGTCTCAAGGTCACCTTACAGAAATTAACAAGAGAGAAAAAACATATAGTCGGAGTAAAATAAATAATAAGGACATCACCAATACACAAATTAAAGACAGAAATCGCTCCAAGGACAAAAAATCAAAAACACAATGTGAAGAGAGAGCAGCGGCAGCTAAAGCGCGCCAGCATCCACTCTCTCTTCCGACAGCCATCTTGGACACAGACTAACATATTCACTTACACACAAAAAATAATCATCCCCCCACAATGGTTACCAATGTGGGGGAAGGCACAATGTCCAGTCCCCATCCCCAGTTCTCCCAAAGTCAGACGTATTGAGGCCTCCGCTATTGCCTCTACGGAGGCCCGATGTTCCTGGCCGTTCTGGCCGGGTGCTGTTGCCCCGGCGTCGGGAGAGTCCTTTCAGCGGCTGGGCCACCTGGAATGCCGCTTCCTAACTGGAGACCGCGGCTTCCGAAGCCAACAAGGCCGCGCCGGTTTGGAGCTCCCTGGCTCCCTGGCTCCCGATGTTAGAGTCGGCGCCGCCCGCTCTGCTCCGCAGACCCGCAGCCCGGAGGTGTTGATCTCGGCGGTCACAGCTCACCGGAGCTCCAGCGCGTCGATCCAGCGCGTCGACCCAGGCAAGGCATCGCACGCTCTGCACCACGATAGCGCTCTAGCGCTGTGCCGCCACCGAAGCCGAGGTGCTGGGCGGTCCCCGCCAGGAAACGGCGCTCCACGCCCGCTGGTAGGCCACGAGGACGGGTCGACGGGCAGCCCAGAGAAAAAGCTGCCTCACCGACCAGGTAGGGACCTAGAAATATTGTTACCCCCTAACCCCCACATTAAAAAGACTATCTCTCCTGGATAAGGGTAATGGCACACTCCTCGAACAACCACATCCCCCGACAGGACCATACCACCAGAACACCCGACACTCCAACTGTGGTACAGGCTCAATACAGGAACCAGGAATGGGAGTGGGGACACCCAGGCCCTCTCCATCCATGGATGAAGGGTCGGGGAAGCCTGACTAAGGCAGCGACTGTGGATGTTGAGACCGGTGTTTGCGAGGGACCAGGAACAGGAGCCTTGACTGTTATATAGTCCAGACAAGTCCAAGCACTTCCCCCCTCTCCCTCCCTACCTCCTCCTCTCCCTCAATCCTCCCACTCTCCCTCCTCACCTCCCCAGGATCTCGAGGGTGCCGCTCCTTTCCCTTTTGTGCGCCTGGAGCAACAGCGACGCCGCCCTCAGAGCTAGGCTCAGTACCCAGGCCTCATATCCTTGGTACGGCCTCTCCCAACCCTGGATCCCGTCGCGCGGGCACAGAGCAGCAGCAGCCATTGGCCTCAGAGCCAGCCTCAGCGGCCAGGCCCCAGATCGTCGGCCTTGCCTCTTCCCACCGGAGCCGCAGCCTCAGTAAAGACGCACACGGGAACCCTTCCCCAACTGTGCATGCGTGGGTGGGGGCGCTGTTTTAAGTTAATTTTGTTTAAATGTTAATCATTTTAAAAATACACCATCAATTTGAACAAAACTTGTTTCATTTACAGCACAAGGCAATATTGAGTAAGGTGGGGCAAACATTTTAGTGCTACCCTGTACCGTTTTTGCGCAGATAGAGGTACAACACAAACCAGCAAACAAACAAGATTTTAGTAATCTTTAGTAAAACAAGTTTTAGTAATATACTAGACCAAGTGCAGACCTGTTGGGTCTGTTTCCCCAACTCGCGTTTGCGGAGGCGGGGGGGGGGGGCTGCGTCATCACACTCACACTAACCACCCCCCAAACACACAGGTGGGGGGAGGGGGGGAGAAGGAGACGGGGTGGGGAGAGGGGAGGGAGGTGAGAGGGGGAGGAAGAAACAGGAGAGATTTGGGAGAGGAGAGCGGGGTAGGGGGGGTAGGGGGGGTTGGGGAGGGGTGCCGGGCGGGTTACAAGAGAGAGGGAAGGCGTCGGGGGGAGAGGTGGGTGAAAGGGTGGTGGGAGGGGTGGAGAGATGGGGTGGAGGGGAGGAGGGAGAGGGGTGAGGAGAGAGGATAAGGAGAGGGGGAGAGAGGGGGGAAGGGGAGGAGGAGAGAGGAGAGTGGGGTGGGGCGAGGAGTGAGGAGAGGGGGGTTGGAAGGGGAGAGAGGGAGGGGGGGGAGGAGGGAGGGAAGGAGGAGGGAGAAGGGGAAGGGGAGCGAGAGAGGGGGAAGAGTGTGAGGAGTGGGAAAGTGGTAGGTGGGCGGGGAAGAGTGGGTGGGAGGGGAGGAGGGTTAGGGGGAGAGGGGAAATAGTGGTGAGGGAGGGGGGAGGGTAAGAGTAGGGAAGAGGGGCAGAGGGATAGGGGGAGTGGTGGAAGAGGCAGAGATGGGTAGGGGGAGGGGTGGGGGGGAGAGAGGGGTGGGGGTGGGGGTGGGAGGGGAGGAGGGAGAGCGGTGAGGAGAGAGGGAGAGGGGAGATAGGGGGAAAGGGAGGAGGAGAGAGGGGTGCGGGAGGGGTTGAGAGAGGGTGGGGGGAGGAGGGAAAGAGGGTGGGGGAGGGGAAGAGAGGAGAGAGAGAGGGGAGGATGGAGAGGAGGGAGGAGGGAGAGGGGGCAGTGTGTGGAGGAAGGGGGAGAAGGGTAGGGGGGAGAGAAGGGGAAGAGTGTGGATGGAGGGGGAGAGCGGAGAGAGTGGGAAGAGTGGGGAGGGAGAGGGAAGGGAGGGGGGGACAGAGAGGGGTGGGGGAGGGAGAGGGGTGGAGTAAGCGGGAGAGAAGGGGAAGAGTGATGAGGGAGGGGGAGAGGGGTAGGGGGGTGGTGGAAGAGGGACAGGGGTAGAGATGGAGGGGGTGCGGGAGAGAGGGAAGGGGGGTGGGGGAGAGAGGGATGGGGTGGGAGCAGGAGGTGGAGGTGAGGGAGAGGGGTGAGGAGAGGGAGATGAAGAGGGAGGAGGAGAGAGGGGTGGGGGAGGGGGAGGAGAGAGGAGGGGGAGAGGTGTGGGGGAGGGGGGGAGGGAGGGGAGGAATTAGATGGGGTGGGGGAGAGAGGGGGAAGAGTGTGGAGGTTGGGGGAAGAGTGGAGAGGGATAAGGGGGGTGGGGGAGAGAGGGATGGGGTGAGAGGAGGAGGGGAGGAGAGGGAGAGGTGAGAGGGGTGGGTGAGGGGGAGGAGAGAGGAGAGGGGGGAGAGGTGTGGGGGAGGGGGGAGGGAGATGGGGTAGGGGGGAGAGGGGGTAGAGTGTGGAGGGAGGGAGAAGGGGGTGGGGGAGAGAGGGATGGGGGTGAGAGGAGGAAGGGGAGAGGGGTGAGGAGAGGGAGATGGAGAGGGGGAGGAGAGAGGGGTGGGGGAGGAGGGAGATGGGGTAGGGGAGGGAGGGGGAAGAGTGTGGAGGGAAGGGGAGAGGGGTGGGGGGAGAGAGGGGAAATAGTGGGGAGGGAGAGTGGAAGGGAGAGGGGTAGGGTCAGTCCATCTGTTCCCCATTCCCTATCACCCCCAATCCTCTTTCTCTATTCCCACACACATGATGACGCGCTTCGACACAGGCTGCGGGGGAGGGGGCGAGGAGCTGGGGCTGGGGCTGCTGCAAAGGCATATGTAAATGAATCCATTCCGATTGGACATCTGTGAGCATTGGGCATTGTGACATCACACGATTGAACGTTCACCAACATGTTATGGGTGAGAGCTGTTTTATTATCAAATTTTTTGGGGGGGGAGAAGGATTTTATTAAAAATGTGTACATAAACACGACAAAATTTAATCAGGAGTGGATACTTGGAATGAAAAGTGAAATCTCTACCGAAATGGAAAAAATCTTGCCGTTTCTGCGTGTGATGATGGTGTAGCAACGAATCAAAGGCTGGCAACCACAAGTCAGGCAGAAACACACACACACACACACACACACACACACACACACACACACACACACACACACACACACACACACACACACACACACACACACACACACACACACACACACACACACACACACACACACACACACACACACACACACACACACACACACTCACACACACACACACAGAGTTTTATATTATAACTAGACCAACTGTTTCCCCAACGGCGTTTGCGGGGGGGGGGGGGGGGGGAGAAGAGGGGGGGGGGGGGAGAGGAGGAGGAGGAGGAGGAGGAAACGGGATAGATTTGGGAGGGAAAGGAGAGCGGGGTAGGGGGGGTGAGATGGGGAGAGAGATGTGGGGGAGGGGGGATGGGGAAGATGGGGAGGAGGGAGGGAGGGGGAGAGGGGTGGGGAGAGAGGGGAAAGAGTGGGGAGGGAGAGTGGAGGGGAAGGGGGAGAGAAGTGGAAGAGTGGGGAGGGAGGAGGAGAGGGGTAGGGGGAGTGATGGAAGAGGGACAGAGGGATAGGGGAAGGGGGTGGGGGGGAGAGGGAAGGGGGTGGGGTAGAGAGGGAAGGGGGGTGGGGGAGAGAGGGATGGGAGAGGGAGAGGGGTGAGGAGAGGGAGAGGGGGAGGAGAGAAGGGGGAGAGAAGTGGAAGAGTGGGAGGGAGGGAGGGGTAGAGGGGTAGCAGGAGTGGAGGAAGAGAGATGGGGGAGTGGTGGAAGAGGGACAGAGGGGTAGGGGAAGGGGTGGGGGAGAGAGGGGAAGGGAGGGGAAGAGAGAGGGGTGGGGGTGGGAGAGGCATGGTGTAAGGGGATAGAAGTGGAAGAGTGGGGAGGGAGGGGTAGAGGAAGTGGTGAAAGAGGGACAGAGGGGTAGGGGAAGGGGGTGGTGGTAGAGAGGGAAGGGGGGTGGGGGAGAGAGGGATGGGTGAGAGAGGGAGTGGGGTGATGAGAGGGAAACATAGAAGCATAGAAATTAAGTGCAGGAGTAGGCCATTTAGCCCTTTGAGCCTGCACTACCATTCAATATGATCATGGCTGATCATCCAACTCAGTATCCTATACCTGCCTTCTCTCCATACCCCCTGATCCCTTTAGTCACAAGGGCCACATCTAACTCCCTCTTAAATATAGCCAATGAACTGGCCTCAACTTCTGTGGCAGAGAGTTCCAGAGACTCACCACTATCTGTGTGAAAAATGTTTTCCTCATCTCAGTACTAAAAGATTTCCCCTTTATCCTTAAACTGTGACCCAACATCGGGAACAATCTTCCTGCATCAGACAAATGTAATTCAGGACTTTTCTCTTCACAAGCAAAGTCAGAATGACGGTCAGTGAAGAATTCGAATAATCGCTGAGCGTTCAGATGCTGCGCGCGCCTCCTGCACCAAAGCGGGGGGGGGGGGGGGGAGCGTGTGTCGTCACACACAAAGATCTTGTAGCGGAGAGCTCCGCTATAAGATCTTTGGTCACATACTAAGCACGCGCCTCCACAAACAGATGAGCATCTTCTTGAATGTAGAGCGCGTGGCCGCCTCCACAAACAGTCACACACACTGAGGACCCGCCCCCACAAAAAATATTTTGTGAGGAAGGGGAGGAGGAGGGTGGAGAGGGAGAGGGGGAGGGGGGGGGTGGGGGTGGAGAAGAGAGGGAGGAGAGGATGGGGGAGAGAGGTGAAGGGGGGGGAGGGGTTGGAGCGGGCGTGCATGAGTCAAGAGAAGAGAAAAGGGCAGAGAGAGAGAGAGGCTGGTACAACAACAAAAAAGCTGGATAAACCCAGCGGGTGCAGCAGCATCTATGGACCGAAGGAAAAGGGCAAAATTTTTGGCCGAAACCCTTCTTCCGGGTTTCGGCCAAAAACGTTGACCATTCAATTCGCTCCATAGATGCTGCCGCATCCGCTGAGTTTATCCAGCTTTTTTTATGTCTACCTTCGATTTTCCAGCATCTGTAGTTCCTTCTTAAAGACAGAGACTGTGCACGGTAAGGGAATGAGGAGGGAGAGGGGGAAGAGTGTGGAGGGAGGGGGAGAGTGGGATGGGAGGGGGAGAGGGGTGGGGGGAGAGAGGGGAAAGAGTGTTGGGGGGAGAAGGGGGAGAGAAGTGGAAGAGTGGGGAGGGAGGGAGGGAGGGAGGGAGGGAGGGAGGGAGGGAGGGAGGGGGAGAGGGGTAGCAGGAGTGGTGGAAGAGGGACAGGGGGAGTGGTGGAAGAGGGACAGAGGGGTAGGGGAAGGGTGGGGGAGAGAGGAGAAGGGAGGGGGAGACAGGGGTGGAGGAGGGAGAGGGGTGGGGTAAGGGGAGAGAAGTGGGAGAGGGGGGGTAGGGAGAGTGGTGGAAGAGGGACAGAGGGGAAGGGGGCGGGGGAGAGAGGGAAGGGGGTGGGGTAGAGAGGGAAGGGGTGGGGGAGAGAGGGATGGAAGAGGGGTGAGGAGAGGGAGAGGGGGAGGAGAGAAGGGGGAGAGAAGTGGAAGAGTGGGGGAGGGAGGGAGGGGTAGCGGGAGTGGTGGAAGAGGGACGGGGGAGTGGTAGAAGAGGGACAGAGGGGTAGGGTAAGGGGTGGGACATGGAGGGGAAGAGAGAGGGGTGAGGGAGGGAGAGGGGTGGGGTAAGGGGAGAGAAGTGGCAGAGTGGGGAGGGAGGGGTAGAGGGAGTGGTGGAAGAGGGACAGAGGGGTAGGGGAAGGCGGCGGGGGGAGAGAGGGAAGGGGGTGGGGTATAGAGGGAAGGGGGTGGGGGTAGAGAGGGAAGGGGGGTGGGGGAGCGAGTGATGGGTGGGAGAGGGAGAGGGGTGAGGAGAGGGAGACATAGAAATTAAGTGCAGGAGTAGGCCATTCGGCCCTTCGAGCCTGCACCACCATTCAATATGATCATGGCTGATCATCCAACTCAGTATCCTGTACCTGCCTTCTCTCCATACCCCCTAATCCCTTTAGCCACAGGGGCCACATCTAACTCCCTCTTAAATACCGCCAATGAACAGGCCTCAACTACCTTCTGTGCCAGTGAATTCCAGAGATTCACCACTCTCTGTGTGAAAAATGTTTTTCTCATCTCGGTCCTAAAAGATTTACCCCTTATCCTTAAACTGTGACCCCTTGTTCTGGACTTCCCCAACATCTGGAACAATCTTCCTGCATCTAGCCTGTCCAACCCCTTAAGAAGTTTGTAAGTTTCTATAATCTTCTAAAATCTAGCGAGTACAAGCCGAGTCTATCCAGTCTTTATTTATATGAAAGTCCTGACATCCCAGGAATCAGTCTGGTGAACCTTCTCTGTACTCCATCTATGTCAACAATGTCTTTGAGCATTGGGCATTGTGACATCACACGATGGAACGTTCACCAGGGGCTGGGGCTCCTGCAAAGGCATATGTAAATGGATCCATTCCGATTGGACATATGTGAACATCGGGCATTGTGACATCACACAATGGAACGTTCACCAGGGGCTGGGGCTGGTGCTGCTTCTATGGGTGAGAAGCCAGTTTATTTTTGAAATATTGGGGGTGGGGGGGGGGGGGGGGAAGGAGTTGATTAAAAACGTGTACTTAAACACGACGAAATGTAATGAGGAGCGGATACTTAGAAAGAAAAGTGAAATCTCTACCGAAATGGAAAAGATGTCGGCGATTCTGCGTCTGGTTTCGGAGTTGCAATGAATCAAAGGAAGAAATGCAGTCGGAAGCCGTACATGTAAATGGATCCATTCCGATTGGACATCTGCGAGCATTGGGCATTGTGATTGGACATCTGCGAGCATTGGGCATTGTGACATCACACGATGGAAACAAATCAAAAGGCAGAAAGGCAGCCGGACGGCAGCCGAACGGATAGCACGAGAGTTTTATATATTAATAGAAGATAGATAGATAGATACTAGACCAAGTGGGACCCTTTGGGTCCCTGGCACACAGGAGGTCTGGTCCCCCAACGCAACCCGTTCCCCAACATAAGTTTCCACCACTCACCCATTCCTCCAATGCAACATGTTCCCCAAATGCAATATTCCACCACTTACCCATATCCCCTAACTGTAAGTAAGTAAGTAAATTTTATTTATATAGCGTTGAAACCAAATTGCTTTACATAAAAGAAATAATTAAGTTTCCGTACATCCATAGAAAAATTAAAAAAAAGAAAAATGACACAACACATTGCAGAGTTTAACTTGAACATCCCCACAGAACAGAATAAAAAATGTTCCACTGTGGGGAAAGGCACCAGAACGTTCAGTCCTCTTCCTCTGTGATCACCCAAGGTCGGGGCCTATTTGTAGCCTCGGCAGCCAGTCCGAACACTCCTCAGTGGCTTGGAATGTCTGGAGCGGCTGCTTCCTCCCCGGAGGCCGCGGCACCCGAAGTCCTCAGGCCACGCTGGTTGGAGCTCCGACTCTGGCGATCTCGGATCCCAGGCTCCGCGGTGTTTTAAATCCAGCGCCACCCGTGGCCTGACGCCCGCAGCCACAGCTCCTCGGATGTTAGAGTCGGCGGTCACAGCACTCCGGAGCTTACCGCACAGCGACCCGGTAAGGCATCGCCCGCTCTGTTATGGTGTCCCAGTGCATTGCCGCCACCAAAACTTCCTCCCGGCCAGTCCCAACAGGAAACGCCACTCCAGTCCAATGGTAGGCCGCGAGGAAGGGGTGAAGAAGCAGTTCGGAGGGAAGCCGCCTCTCCGACCAGGTAGGGGACAAAGAAATAAAGTTTCCCCCTTCCCGTCCCCCACCCCCCTCATAAAAGACCTCCAATTAACATTTTGTTTTTTAACAGGACAAAAAATAAAAAGGGTGAAAGGACGGACTGCAGGGCGAACTGCCATACACAACGGCGATCCACACCTGCAGTCCGCCATTCTTTGCAGATCGCAACTGTGCAGATCAGCTCATTTTTCACCCTCCCTCATTTTATACTTTTAAAAAAATGCAATCGCACAATGTTTTTTTATTCTTTAATGTGATATAGGTGCCACTGACAAGGCCATTAAACTTTGCTGTAGCTTTGCAATCACATATGTGCTGGGTTAGGCTGGCAGATTCTTCCCCTGAAGGACATTTCCTGTCAAGGACTCAATGGCGTGGGATAGCAACATTGTAGCTCGGGCATTGTGACATCATATCTGAAAACTGCCAGTTCAGATTTTAAGATTCCTTCTCAATGTAGGATTTTGTAAATTTTGAAATGTCAATAACTTGTGAAATAAAACATCAATCTGAACGAAACTTGATACAAACGACCACAGGCCAATGTTGAGTAAGGTAGTGCAAAATCTTTAGCGATACCATGTGCCGTTTTGGCGTAATTCCGGGATCACATGGATACGCGCCCACGCATAGATAGATAGAAACAAACAAGATGAGAGTTTTAATAATATATATACTAGACCGCTTGGGACCCATTGGGCCTGGTCCCCCAACGCAACCCGTTCCCCAAGGCAATATTCCAGCACTCACCCGTTTCTCCAACACAACCCATTCCCCCAATGCAAAATTCTACTACTCACCTATAGCCCACAACTGCTCAGGGGCTGCTCATTTTGCCTTATTCACCCTTCCTCATTCTTAAACTTAAAAAAAAATGCAATTGCACTTGCTAGCTTGCAGAACTCAGTATACTGTGACTTAAAAAAATGCATTTGCACTTGCTAGGGCTAGCAGGACTCAGTGTACTTGGATAGCAACAATGTTGTGAGTAGGGCTACAATCCCATAGTGACGTCATAGCTGTAAGCACAGGGAATAATATTTTCTCAAATTGGGGATTTGTAAATCTAGAACTGTTAATAACTTGTAAAATATGACATCAATCTGAACGAAACTTGACACAAACCACCACAGGACAATTCTGAGTAAGATGGTTTAAAATCTTTAGCACTATCATGTACCATTTTACCACCAAATTCAGTTTCATAGCATTTCAAACAGGCAGGCCACCAAATTCAGTTTCATAGCATTTCAAGCGGCGTGCAGGTCACCGAATTCAATTTCATAGCATTTCAAGCTGAGTGCAGGCCACCAAATTCAGTTTCATAGCATTTCAAGCTGAGTGCAGGCCACCAAATTTAGTTTCATAGCATTTCAAGCAGGCTGCAGGCCATCAAATTCAGTTTCATAGCATTTCAAGCAGGCTGCAGGCCATCAAATTCAGTTTCATAGCATTTCAACCAGAGTGCAGGCCATCAAATTCAGTTTCATAGCATTTCAACCAGAGTGCAGGCCACCAAAATCAGTTTCATAGCATTTCAAGCAGAATACAGGGCACCAAATTCAATTTCATAGCATTTCAAGCAGGCCACTAAATTGCCAAACAACTCATTGTATTGTCATTAAGGGCTAACAAATCATTTATTGCAAGTACATTGCAGATTCACAGTTCAGTTGATTCACTGCTTAGAATCACAGTTGTGGACTCTCCCTCGCGATCTTTCAGAGTGACTGACTCATGCCCAGGCATCCGGGGTTTTTATTGTCCTGCCTCCCCCCCCCCCCCTGGAAGGGGCTTTACCTTAATCGTGGTGATTGACAAGCGAGAGGAACAATCAGCTGATCTCAAGATTTTTTAAATACCTGTACCGATAATTTTTTTATTTTATTTTATTTTTCATCGATCGGAAAAATCGTCAGGACTGCCTCAGCGTAGGAGGACTGTGAGTAAGATGGCCAAAAATCATAGTGATATATGATAGCGTTTTTTCTAAAATCAATATACAGCGCAGACAGGAAATGGTCAAGATGAGACTTTTAGTTATATAGATACTGTAGATAGATAGATGTCTTAATCAGTCACTATTCTGCTAGAACTGAAAGCTGTTAACATTCTGTAGTCTTGCCTCTGTTGTTGGCAATGTGCAACGGTGTCTGTTGTCATCATTGGCTCATGTTTGGCTTGGGCTGTGAAGGTTTAATTAACTTGTGCTTGTGACAAGTTTTCGTTTAGGTTTATTATTGTCACGTGTAGCGAGGTGCAGTGTTATTCGGATAATATTACACATGAATAAAATCAAGCCAAACTCAAATCGGGTCTCGACTCGAAATGTCACCTATCCAGGTTCTCCAGAGAAGATTCCCGACCCTCTGAGTTACTCCAGAACTTTGTGTCTTTTTGTGTGTTAACTAGCATTTGCAGTTCTTTGTTTCTACACACTCATTACAATAACAGAGGGCAGAATATAGAATATAGTTCTCAACATTGTAGTGCACCAATTCCAAAGTCCAGTGCCCATAATGGGGATAGATGTGAATTGGGCAGTACCCGGCTTATGGAAGAACCTTTCAGAAGCTGGGAACAGATGGAAATAAGCTATTGCCGAGTTTGGTGGTTTATGCTTTCAAGCTTCTGTACCTTCTGCCAGACGGGAGCAGGGCGAAGGAATGGGACAAGTGTTGACATCTTTCAATTCCTTATCGCTCAAGTAGATAAATGTTTCTAAGTTTGCGTAAAAGGGATACTTCCTCATTCATTAGTATTTTGAATGGTCTGGTTTGAAACAAGTTTTGAACTAAAGATTAACAAGTAAAACTTTAATTGATACTGGTATTTTTAACAGCGAACTTTATGGCGACAGCTAAAAGTGTTTCTGAGGTGAGAGGTAGAGGTGAAGGCTGAATTACATGTGGTGCCATTTAGGCAATAGCTGGAGACGTTCTCATTTCATTAAGTTTTAATTACAGGGAATGAGTCAGATGTAATTTTCTCCAGAATGTTCTCACAGTTTGTTCCTACACCTTAGATATCACCACTGTGCCTGCAGGGAGTGGAGCCACAGGTTGTAAGTTGCTGGGTTGTTTACAGGCACATACTGGCCTGGAAGTGGGGGAGCAGCTGTAGCGGCCCTTGCTCATGCCCTGAAGCCTAGAGTCTGTGAGGTTGGAGGCAGCAACGACGGACGCGATGAGTGAGGAGCGTGGCTGGTAGGAGAGGAGATGGAACCGGGGTCATGGTCGGCTGCAGGAGGCTCCCACCCCTCGGGGAAAAGTGGTCGGACGAGGAGAGGGACGTGGTGTCCAAGGAAGGAGACGGCTGGAGGCCTTCAACAGCCTGGGACTTGCCTGGTACAGGCACCGCTAGTAAGAACTGGAGCGCGGACTTTGAAAATGGTGCCAAAACATGGCGCCTCTTTTGAATACAGTTCAGTAGACTATTTCTATACACTTGCTAATCGGGGATCGGGGGAGTGACAATACTCTACTGAACTGATTGCAAGGAAAATAATTTCACCGTGTTAGCACTTTGCAAATATTACAATAAAAGCACCATTGACCCATTGAACGTCTAACCTCATGATAGGAGGAAGGTCGGAGATGAAGCAGCTGAACCCGGTGATCTCAGGACGCAGTGCTGAGCAGCTCCTGTCGTGATGACCTGGGATGGGATAATGGACCATCAGCAACCACACCCATCGCCCGTTGTGTGAGCTCTGACTACAAATAATCGCCTCTTTCCCCCTCAACCTTCCTTTCACTGTGGCTCCTTGAACCCACAGCCAGGCAAGAGCTGTCCTGATATCGAGGGCAGTCACTCTCTCCTCCACCCTGGAATTCACAAACTGTGATGGGGTCTGGATGTGAGAGACTCTGGCAAAATGCCACCTACAAGTGCTACCTGATAGCGCAATAATTACATCAAAAAACACTGTCCGTAACATAGTCATAGAGTCATAGTGATACAGCGTGGAAACAAGCCCTTCGCCCAACTTGCCCGCACCGGCCAATATGTCCCAGCTACACTAGACCCATCTGCCTGCGTTTGGTCCATTTCCCTCCAAATCTGACCTATCTATGTATTTGTCTAACTTAAACGTTGGGATAGTCGCTGCCTCAACTACCTCCTCTGTCAGCTTGTTCCATACACCCACCACACTTTGTGTGAAAAAGTTACCCCTCGGATTCCTGTCAAACCTTCACCTTAAACCTAATTCCTCTGGTCCTTGATTCACCTGCTCTGGGACAAAGACTCCGTGCATCTACCTGATCTATTCCTCTCATGATTTTATACACCTCTATAAGATCACCCTCATCCTTTTGCGCTCCATGGAATAGAGTCCCAGCCTACTCAACCTCTCCCTCTCACACCCTCTAGTCCTGGCAACATCCTTGCAAATCTTCTCTGTACCCTTTCCAGTTTGATAACATATTTCCTATAACATGGTGCCCTGAACGGAACACAATACTCTAAATGCGGCCTCACCAATGTCTTATACAACTGCAACATGACCTCGCAACTTCTAAACTCAATACTCTGACTGATGAAGACCAGTGTGCCAAATGCCTTTTTGACCACCTGCGGCTCCACCTTCAAAGAACCATGCACCTGCACTTCTAGATTCCCTCTGCTCTACAACACTGTGTAGGTCCTGCCCATGTTAGACTTCCCCAAATGCAACACCTCACATTTCGCTGTATTAAATTCCATCAACCATTCCTCAGCCCACCTGGCCAATCAATCCCGATCCTGCTGCAATTCTTCACAACCATCTTCACTATCTGCAAATCCACCTACTTTTGTATCATCATCAGCTTATCTTGCCATGTATGTTCTCATCCAAATTTTCGATATAGTTGACAAACAGTAACAGGCCCAACACCAAACCCTGAGGCACACCAGTAGTCACGAGCAGTAGAGGCCAATTCACTGGATGAATTAAAAATAGAGTTAGATAGAGCTCTCGGGGCTAGCGGAATCAAGGGGTATGGGGAGAAGCTAGGCACGGGTTACAGATTGTGGATGATCAGCCATGATCATAATGAATGGCGGTGCTGGCTCGAAGGGCCAAATGGCCTCCTCCTGCACCTATTTTCTATGTTTCTATGAGCCTGCATTCTGAGAAGCAACCTTCCACCATCACTCACTGCTTCCTTCCATGAAGCCAATTTTCAGCTATCTCTCCTTGGATTCCATGCGATCTGACCTAGCAGATCATCTTCCATTTTCATGGGTTGGGTAGATGCCAATGTTGTAACTCTACTTGAATAGTGTGGCCTCAGGCACGGCTAGTTCTGGGCGCAGGTCTTCATTACTGGAGCTCAGATGTTTGGTCCCATAACCTTTGTTGTAGCCAGTGTTCACAGCTGTTTTTTGATGTTGTATGAATTAACTAAATGGGTGGCGATGGGCCTCTGTGGTGGTAGCAAGGGGAAGCTACTCTGCACCTCTGGATGAACATGGTGCAAATGCTCCAGTTTTACCTTCAGCACACAAACTGGAGCCTGCGCCACTAAGGGTGGAGATGTTCCTGGAATTTCTTCCTGCTGTTTCCTGTTGAATTGTCCCCCACCATTTATTTTGAGAGGGCTAGAATACAAAAAATGGGAGTATTGTGAGCAATTTTAGGCATCTTATCTGAGGAAGGATGTGCTGGTTGAGGAAAGGGTCCAGAGGAGGTTTACAAGAATGATCCCAGGAATGAGTGGGTTAACCTATGATGAGCTTTTGACAGCACAGGGCCAGTACTCGCTGGCATTTAGAAGAATGAGAGGGGACCTCATTGAAAGTACAGAATTGTGAAAGGCTTGGATAGAGTGGATGTGGAGAGGTCTCCACTAGTGGGAGAGTCTAGGACTAGAGGTCATAGCCTCCAAATTAAAGGACGTTCTTTTAGGAAGGAAATGGGGAGGAATTTCTTTAGTTTGGAGGGTGGTGAATCTGTAGAATTCTTTGCCAGAGAAGGCTATAGAGGCCGTCAATGGATATTTTTAAGGTAGAGATAGATAGATTCTTGATTAGTATGGGTGTCAGGGGTTAAGGGTAAAAGGCAGGAGGAAAGGGTTAGGAAGGAGAGATTCGTCAGCCATGATTGAACGGCGGAGTAGACTTGATGGGCCGATTGGCCTAATACTGCTCCTATCACTTATGACCTTATAACCATGCATGACCAGATGTGATAGGACTGCAGAACTTTAATCTGATGCATGGGGCGTGGAATCACTTAGGTTGATCTGTTGCACCCATAGTACACATGCTCAGAGGTATGGCATCACTAGGCTGGCACCAGGACATTTTTAGGTAAGCCTATTGCAGTTCATGTCTCATAACTGCATTGTTTTAAAATCCCAATGTTTTCAAAGAGGTGGCTGTAGAGATAACAGCCCTGGTTATCATCTTCCAAACATTTTATGGATTCTGAAATGATTACTGTGGATTGGAGGATAGTAAATGTGATCCCACTATTAATGACAGAAAGGAGATTTAAAACATAGAACTACTGGCCAATCAGCCTAATGGCCATCACAGGGAAATACTGGACAAGTGTAATGAAATATGCAGAAACAGAACACTTTGAGATGAATTCTTCCGAGTGTGTAGGATAGCGCTGGTGTATGGGGTTATCATTGGCTCGGTGCGGACTCAGCGGGCCAAAGGGCCTGACTCCACGCTGCATCTCTAAAGTCTAAAATAAAGTGCTTCACTTCGATTTAAGATTCTGATCTTGTATGGAATTAAATCACTTCCAGTCTTAATGTCAACTTCCCCAATGTTATGATCACTTTCTGTGAAAGGTCCCTTCAATACAAGAGTAATAGCTAATTATTTGTTTACTTCACACCATCTATGTAACTAAAAATCTCATCTTGACCACTTCCTATCTGCACTGTATATTGATTTTAGAAATAACGCTACCATAAATCGCTATGATTTTTGGCCGTCTTACTCACAGTCCTCCTCTGCGGCAGCAGCCCCGACGATTTTTCGAATCCATGAAAAATAAAAAAGTTATGAATGTTGAGATCTTGAGATCAGCTGATTGGTCCTCTCGCCTGTCAATCACCATGATGAAGGTAGCGCCCCTTCGGGGGTGGGGGGGGGGGGGAGGACTATAAAACCCCGGATGCCTGGACATGAGGCAATCACTCTGGAAGATCGCGAGGGTGAGTCCACAACTGTGATTCTAAGCTGTGAATCAACTGAACTGTGAGTCTGCAATGTACTTGCAATAAATGATTTGCTAGGCCTTAATGACAATGCAATGAGTTGTTTGGCAATTTGGTGGCATGCACTCTGCTTGAAATGATATGAAATCGAGTTTGGCGGCTTGCACTCTGCCTGGAATGATACGAAATTGAGTTTGGCGGCCTGCACTCTGCCATGAATGCTACGAAATTGAGTTTGGCGGCCTGCACTGTGCCTGAAATGCTACGAAATTGAGTTTGGCTGCCTGCACTCTGCCTGGAACACTACCAAATTGAGTTTGGCGGGCTGCACTCTGCCTGCAATGCTACAAATTTGAATTTGGTGGCCTGCACTCTGCTTGACATGGAATTTCAAGGAAAAGCCGTGATGGAACTGCCAGTCCACCAGCCCTGAGTGACTGAGCTGCCAGCCCACCTGCCCTGAGTGACTGAGCTGCCAGCCCACCAGCCCTGACTGACTGAGCTGCCAGCCCACCAGGCCTGAGTGACTGAGCTGCCAGCCTACCAGGCCTGAGTGACTGAGCTGCCAGCCCACCAGGCCTGAGTGACTGAGCTGCCAGCCCAAGAATCCATTTGGCCCACATTGTCCATACTAGCCCTCTGGAAACCAGTCCGTTCGGCCTAAAACACGCATACTAGCGCTCCAGAAAGCCCCCCCACTGGCCACCAATATTGGAATTGGTGGAGAGGTGGAATATTGTGTTGGGGGACCAGCCCTTCAGTGTGAACATGGGACTCAACGTGTTCCACTTAGTCTAGTATACTATTAAACGTCTCATCTTGTATGTATGTATACGTGTGTGTGTGCGTGTGTGTGTGTGTGTGTGTGTGTGTGCGTGCGCGTGTGTGTGTGTGTGCGCGCGTGTGTGTGTGTGTGTGTGTGTGTGTGTGTGTGTGTGTGTGTGTGTGTGTGTGTGTGTGTGTGTGTGTGTGTGTGTGTGTGTGTGCGTGTGTGTGTGTGTGTGCCTGTTTCCGTATGTTCTTCTACTTTCATCAAAACGCTATGCGCTACAGTTTAAATTTTTACAGATTATTACTCACATTATCCCGGTTGACGCAATAAACATGTTCCCTTCACATTTCATGCTATATTTCACGTTATTGACGATTCAAGTTTGAAAAGAAAGGCAAAAAACGGTTCTCACACACAGTCTTTTTCCAGGACTTTCCACTGATGATGTCACAATACCACTCACAGTGCACCAATCACAATGGGCTCTCAAGCTGCCCAGTGCCAACGACATCACAATGGGACATTGCCAACGGTAACCGCAGCTTCTCACAGACATCCTTTTTTCCAGGAGCTTCCAGTGATGATAATCACAATGGGCTCTCAAGCTGTCGAGTGCCACACCCCCCTCCCTTCCTCCCCCTTGGTTATTCACACCCCCCACCCCCTCCCCCCTGGGTTATTCACACCCCCCACCCCCCCTCACATTATTCCTGATTAAAGTTTCAAAAAAAGCCAAAACCACCTTTTAAAACACCAACTTCCAGTGACGTCACAGTCCCCCCCCCTCCCCCCCACCAACGGCACAGTGAAACAGAATATTCCACCACCTTCCAGTGACGTCAGGGGGAGGGCCTCATTTCATAAACACACCATTGGGGAAGCATTTATGGGCCTGTCACACTTGGGCGACCTAATCTGCGAGTTTAGAAGAGTGTCTTCGACCTTCAAACTCGCAGCATGGTCGACACGTGGTCCTAGGAAGTCCTATGGGGTCACTGGAACTCTCTTTCATGCTCGAGGGAAGCTCCCAAATACTCACGGCCTCAGCTAAGTCGCGGAAATTTTTTCAACATGTTGAAAATTTTACCGTGAGTAAAATTTGGTCGGCATGGTTTTTTTGAACTCGTAGTGCAGTGCAGTGGGGTCGCTATTTAGTTACAGGCAGTCGAGGGCAGCCATAGGCAATCTCCTTCACTGACCGGGCATTTTGATTGGCTCATTGGAGTTTTCAGGACCAAGGAAAACCGACCGGTAGGTAAAATGCCCTCTAAACTTTATTAAATTTCTTAAATGTGCCTCCACTCTGTCTCCCCCCTTCTCCCCCTTTCTCTCCCCCTCTTTCCCCTTCTCTCCCTTTCTCCCCTCCCTCCACCTCTGCACTCCCTAAAGGACTTACCGTACACTGTGCAGCCGTTTTACCTTCCTCTTCATCGAGGGTGTGAATTTCAGACAGCGCTCCCTCGCTTTCCCTGGCCCCCACCTTTGCGATATGTTTGTGTGTGTGTGTATGTGTGTGTATGTGTGTGTGTGTATGCGTATGTGTGTATGTGTATGTGTGTGTATGTGTGTGTGTAAGTGTGTGTAAGTGTGTGTAAGTGTGTAAGTGTGTGTGTGTGTGTGTGTGTGTGTGTGTGTGTGTGTGTGTGTGTGTGTGTAAGTGTGTGTAAGTGTATAAGTGTGTGTGTGTGTGTGTGTGTGTGTGTGTGTGTGTGTGTGTGTGTGTGTGTGTGTGTGTGTGTGTGTGTGTGTGTGTGTGTGTGTGTGTGTGTGTGTGTGCAGTCGGTCGATTCAGCTCGCGGTTTCAACGCGGACGGTCGATCCAGCTTGAGATTTTCCAGGCGAGTGCTCTCGAGCTTGAAGGTCGAAAACACTCTTCTGAACTCATGGATTAGGTTGCCCAAGTGGGACAGCCCCTTTATTCTAGTATACCTATAAAAGTATCATCTTGACTGTCTGTATGTGTGTTGTATGTTTTGTATCTTCCTCAAAACGCGACGAGCTAGCGCGTAAATATTTACAAATTCTGACACATTTTTTACCTCCACGCCATTATCAGGTTCACTTAACTTTTGATGCTATATTTCATGTTATTGATGATCAAAGCTTTAAAAAAAAGCCAAATTTAACATGAATCTTCCTGTTAAAATCCTTCCTGCCAGCTTCCAACACACTTCGATACAAAGTTGCAAGACAGGAACACTCTGAACTTTTCACCTCAATGGGATATCACAGCTTGAACAGGAGGGGCAGGGCAAATTGGTATTGCAATTGGAACTACTGCGGCAGGCAGGGGAAGTGCAATTGGATTTTTTTTTAAAGTCCACTGTGCCATCATAGCTCCTGGCAGGACAGGAGGGGGAGGGTCAATTGGTATTGCAATTGGGAAAGTGCAATTTTTTTTTAAAGTCCAGTGCCTGGGGAGGCAGGGGAGTGCTGGAATCTTATATTCGGCAATGGGTTGAGTTGGGGGCAATGCCTCCCATGGGGGCTACAGGTTAATGGTGCAATACTGCATTGGGGAAAGGTTTGCGTTGGGGGACCAGGCCTCCCGTGTGTCACAGACCCAACGGGTCCCACTTGATCTAGTAAGATCTAAAACTGCCTTTCTCAAGATAGTTCCTCACTTATCAAAAAAAAACGTCAGCATGCACCACATTAGTACCATTAACAACTTATGCAGTCTACAGATATTTGAGCCATTGATTTTTATATCTTGTTTAAAGTTCTGTGTGCATTCAAGTAAAGAGTCTCCAGTTTCAGTGTAATAAGGAGCAGTGCTACTTACACCCCTTCCTTCCAGAAAACCTGCTTCTAGTGCCTACCTCCCCCCCCCCCCCCCCCCCCCCCCCCCACTGACCCGCTTCTGACATGGACGATGACAGCCAGATTCTCCCTCCCCTCCCACATTGTTTCCACTCCAGCCCCAAGGAGATGACATAAACCCTGGCATTGAACAGAGGCCCCGAACTTCACCACATCCCTTTTCCCTCCTCTAATCTGAATGGCACCCTAGACACAGAACAGCACAGTAAAGACACAAAATGCTGGAGTAACAGCGGGACAGGCAGTATCGATGGAGAGAAGGAATGGGTGACGTTTCGGGTCGAGACGCTTCTTCAGATCCCTGTACTGGGTGGACAGGGACAAGTACTGACCCTCAACACGGCCCTCTCACTGCCCAGACCTGCTTCACTCACAGCCACCACCCCCTGCCCCTCCTGACACAACACTGCTGGACACCAAGTCACAACTGAAGGGAAATGAAGCACATATTTAATCAAAAATGAAAGAACCGATGATTGCACAGATGAAATCAATAGTACTGGAACAGCGACTTTAGCAGAATAATACACAATATTTTATTTAAATCTCCCTTATACACAGAGCATTGGTTCCCAGCTCGCATTAAATTAAGGTCATTATTTACATGCTGTGATATGCGGGCAGCAGGCTGGTACTCCTGCATTCCCTCGCCACCACTGCAGCCAGTGCCCACGGTGCCAGGGCACTCGCAGAGTGAAAGAACGTTGTCTGATCCTCGTCCCTCAGGTTAGGCATGGTTGCTGCTCCTGTGCTGACCTGGCCTCTTCCTCAGCCTCCACCTCCTCTGTTGTGGGGATGGAGTTTTTCTTTGGCCTCCCCTTGGGTTTGGTCGGAGCCTCCTGCCCTCCTCTCAGCACCTGCAAGGAAGAAATGTGGTCCAACATCAGGCAAGTGATAGAAGGTAATCGGGGGACATGTAAAGCCCATCCATACACTCCCCGGGTGAACATCTAATGTGCACAGAGCAGGCAGGCTGGGTGGGGCACACAGTGTCTGTTCATCTGGACAATACTGCTGTTACTTCCTGATATTGCAGCAAAGAAATCCACCCAGTCTCAGTTGCCCAGAGCCAAACCTGAGCGTAATTAATGATAAAACTTTAAGAACCAGAACTTTAAAATATTGGAGGAATTGTGGACGCAATTGGTAAGAAAGTTGGACAGGATTGAGTGGACGCCAAGTGCCCCATTGGTACCATAAAGTTGGTGGAGGAGGGTGACGAGAAAGAAACTCCAGAGGCAGCCATCCCATCAGCTGCAGAAGAACATTCAGTGTACACCACTGACTGGCATCATGGACACGGCTGTACTGACAATAAATGTAGTGACTATTGCTAAAAAACAGCACAGAAGCAGGCCCTTCAGCCCACCTCATCCATTCCGACCGTGATGTCTGTCTACACTCATCCTAATTGCTTGCATGAAGCCCATATTCCTTTGCCTTGTGTCTGAAGAAGGGTCCCGATCCAAAACGTCGTCTGTCCATGCCCTCCACAAATGCTGCCTGACCTGCTGAATTCTTACAGCACTTTGTGCCTTGCAAGATCCCAGCATCTGATGTTTCTTGTACCTACTTCCCTACATTTCTTACCAAATACCTGTCCAATGCCTTTTAAACTTTTGTCATTTTATCTGCCTCTGAAACCTCCTCTGACAGCTCTTGCAAAATAATCACCACCCTCTGTGAGAAAAAATGTACCCCTCAGATCTCCTTTAAATGTTTTCCCTCTCACCCTAAACCCGTGCCCTCTACTAGAGTCCCTGCCCTGGGGATTAGGCTCTGATTATCTATCTATGCGCGGCTGATGGCAACTCATGTCACCCACTCAACCTCACACACCGGGGTTGCTGCCATTCACTGACATTTGGCATCTCTCCCTTAACTTTTCCACCCGAGAGCCACGATCTCAAGCACCATCCCCTCAATGAGGAAGGTCATTCATAGCCTAGGATAATGCCCTGCCGCTGAGAGTGGACAATCAGAGATACAGCACGGAAGCAGGCACTTCGGCCCACCGAAACCAGTAATCACTCCATACACATGCACTATCCTACACACAATTTTACCAAAGCCAATTAATCTACAAACCTGTATGTCTTTGGAATGTTGGAGGAAACGAGATCCCGGAGAAAACCCGTGCAGTTACAGGGAGAACGTACAAACTCCGTACAGACAGCACCCGAAGTCAGGATCAAACCTGGATCTCTGACGCTGTAAGGCAGCAGCTCCACTGCTGCACCACCGTGCCATCCTACTCCTGGCCCCAGGCCACTCCTGAAAGGCCTTTTGCTCCTTCAGTGAGGGAGTGCTGTCTCTGGTGAGCTGGGACTGACTCAGCTGGACTGGAGGAGATCCTCGTGTTAAGGAGAATGAGGAAAGATTGTGGGACAGCGGGTAACAGGGATAAGAGCACTGTCTCAGCAGCCACCTCCTCCTTCTCGGCTCTGACTCAATTTGCCCAGTTGTAGCTGCATGAAAAACCAGGATGTATGTAGTTCCTGAAGGAATCTCCAGGATCCTCCACTGATCCTGGACTGGCATTTATGCAGGAAGCCAGTCAGTTGGTGGGACATGTCCTTCCCTGACAGAATGTGTGGGTCAAGTGGTGGTGAGCCCAGTGCTGGGGGCAGAGAGGGAAGGGTAAAGACAGCACAGGAGGACAGGAGTTCCCTGAGGATATCTTAACCGGCATTCAGTTGGGAATACGTGGGCAGAGCGATGATTCCAGGACAGGATGTCCTCCCTGGTGCCAGGGAGATGTCAGCCAGTGGAGCAGAACCTCCAAAGGCTAAAGGGCCTGTCCCACTTGGGTGTCATTTGCACATCACGCAGGTGGCGCACGAAGATTTTGTGAATCCCAAAATCCTGGGGCGCCGCGCGCGACCGCGCGTCACTGACCACGCCACCACTAACCACGCCACCACGTCTCACCACACGCCATGCGCGCATAATGCACACCATGCGAGCTTCACACGTAAATTATGTCATATCGTGCGTCGTGATGCGTAAATGATGTCGCGTAAATGACGCGCAAATAACGCCTGAGCGGGGAAGGTCCTTTAGGCCTCCTGTGGCCACTCTCAGATTAGAATGAGGTCCAGCAGGCACATTATAGGAAGGGTGGAAAGGGATTACACTGCAGGTTGTCAAAGGTGGCAATTAGCAGATACTGGCTGGTGCCACAGACCAGTCACCACAAAGACCAGGACAGAGTCAGGGTGGAGCAGTCAGTTGGTGCGGGGGGGAAGCTCCTGATTCCAGGTTCATTGTCACCTCTCTGGGGAAACCTTGTGGACGCATTAATGCTGCGACACGCCAGTGTGCCAGGAGCATGGGCAATGGTGCAGAACTTGTAGTGAGAAACGAGGCTTGTAGTGAATTGGAAGATAGCACCAGAGCAAGAAATAGTGATAAGTGCAGTCAATAGTTAAGAGTGCTTTATTATCATATGTACTGAAAACAGACCAATGGATTTCTTACTTGCATCAGCATAGCAGGTCTGTAAACACAGTACTCAAAAATAACACAATAAACAAAAGATAATTAAATAAATGTAAATAAACAATATTAGTGCAAAACAAAAGCCCAAAGTCCCTTGTGCAACCAAGACGTTTTGTAGTTCATCGTTTAGTTGGGTCAAGTTAGTGTAAAATACTTTGTACATTGTTCAAATGTAATAAATGGGGCAAATAAGGAAGACCTGAGTATGTCTCGTTGGAAATTGATATAATATTGATATTGATTTCCTTTAAAGAGACAAATTGGATACAAGAGTCAAGAGAGTCTAGTGTTTTATTGGCATACTAGACAAAGTGGGACCAGTCACGTGGGACGCCTGGTCCCCCAATGCAAGGGGGTGTGGATGAGGGGGTGTGGGGGAGGGGGGGCATGGGGGAGGGGGTGTGTGGGAGGGAGAGGTGGTGTGGGGGGGAGGGGGTGGTGTGGGCCCGGAGTGGTGGTGTGAGGGGAGGGGGTGGTGTGGGGGGGTGAGGTGGTGTGGGGAGAGGGGGTGGGGTGGGGGGAGGCGGTGGTGTGGGGGGAGGGGGTGGTGTGAGGGGAGGGGGTGGTGTGGGGGGGTGAGGTGGTGTGGGAGAGGGGGTGGGGTGTGGGGGAGGCGGTGGTGTGAGGGGGAGGGGATGGTGTAGGGGGTAGGGGGTGGTGTGGGGGGGAGGGGGTGATGTGGGGGGAGGGGTGGTGAGGTGGGGGTGGGGTGGTGTGGGTGGGTGGGGGAAAGGGGGAGGAATGGGGGAGGGGTAAAGGGGGGAGGGGGGTGTGCGGGGAGGGGGTTGTGTGGAAGGGAGGGACTCCACTCAGTGGCCACCGAACACAGCACCACACAGTACCTCCCATACTCCACACATCGGCTTTCCTGACTCCACACAGCGGCTTTCCCGACACCACACAGTGGCTTTCCCGATTCCACTCTTGCGGACTCAATCGGCACGGCTTGTTTACTCAGCCCCGCCTCCGGGACTTTATTCTCCAGCGGGCGCCGGAAGGGGCGTTACCTTAATGGTGACTGACAGGCGAGAAGACCAATCTGCTGTTCTCAGGATTTTTTAAACCTTCATATGTTTTCTCATATTTCTCCGATCGGAACAAAACATGGTGGGTTGGAGCAGAGGAGGACGGTGAGTAGGGTGGCAAAAAAATATTGGGTAGCGTTTTCGCGCAAATTTAATTTCAAATGAAGGCGTTGAAGAAAGGCTGTGATGGTGTTTAGTTTTGAGTGGTCAAGATGAGAATTTTAGTAATAGTATAGATGTCCTGAAACGATGAATTACAGATATGTAAACATAGTAATCTGTAAATACCATAATAAATGACAAAAAAAAGCTCAGTAATAAACAAACTAAATATTGCCAATTAAGGGTTCTTGAAGAGAAGTGGGGGAGCCAAAAATGAAGGCGTTGAAGAAAGGCTGTGATGGTGTTTAGTTTTGAGATACAGCGTGGAAACAGGCCCTTCGGCCCACCGAGTCCGCGCCGACCAGCAATCATCTCGTACACTACCACTATCCAAGACACACTCGGGACAATTTACAATTTTACCAAAGCCAATTAACCTACAATCCTATATGTCTTTGGAGCGGAAACTGGAGATTCCAGAGAAACACAGGTCATGGGGAGAACGCACAAACTCCACACAGACAACACCCATAGTCAGGATCGAACCTGGGTCTCTGGCGCTGTAAGGCAGCAACTCTACCGCTGTGTCTCCGTGCCACCCAGTGTTGGTTGAGCAGCACATTGTAGTCTTGTGCAGATGTACACCCACTTAAGCTCTTTCCTCCTTTCTTTGTATTCCTCAACGGCCACCTCTGATTCTATCCGCTTAAAACTTGCATGTGCTTCCTTTTTCTTTTTGACCAAATTTACATTTTTGGTAATCCAAGGTTCCCTTGTTGGTTCTAAACTTCAATCAACTGGCATTTAAACAACTCCCACACGTTAGATGTGGACTTATCGAATAACAACTGCTCCGAGTGTACCCTCCTGGGCTCCTGCCTAATAGCGAGAGCCAGGATATTTAGGCGCTAAAAATCTCTGAAATAGGCAGGCAAAAAGGCATAATAAAATTACAAAAAGGGCACGAAAAAGGCATTTATTGACAAAAAAAGGCATAAAAAGGCATTTATTTCCACCACCAAAATATGGTTAAATATGATAATTATAAAGGTATATTACATTATATGACCAAAGTTGCCTGGTTGCACATAACTACCAGCATTTTTTTCAAATTATCTGGTGTTAAACTATGCCGTCTGTCAGACAGAATATGCTACAGTTGAGAAAAACTTATTTCAGCTGAGGTCACTGGTGCATACCTGAAACAAGCTACAAACTCTACATTCATGTCGATATCTTGTGCATTACAACTACCTTTGAGAACTTTAGCTATGTTTTGTATTTCTTCAAGATCTTTGTTAGCTAAAATCACCCTCTCACATTTTCCTTGTATGTCTTCGCCTACATCGCCAGGAACTTTAAGTACAAAGTACAGCAAGTGAAGATGTAAACAACTGAGCAATAGTTCAGCTCTTTGACTTCTCCAATACTTCCGATGTCAAGAAATACTCCTTTGATGGTTGACCTGCCTCCAGTGTACCAATGACCACATTGGCAATAAATCTTCCCACAGCATCAGTTATCTCGTCTATTCAGATCGATATTTTGTTGCATCCAACTTCTTCTCTAATTTTCTGCACAACAATGTTGAAGTTGCTGTCAACATAATTTTTCCATTACGATGACTCGCTTGGTATATGTTCCTCTGTGCACTTCCCTAAAAAACCTCTGAGAGATTTGTTTTCCAATTTCCACAGTGGAATTCCAGCATCAATGAATGCGTTGCACAGATCACTCAAACTCAGATTTGCGATTGGAGCCAGCAGTAAATGTTGTGAGGAGACAAGCTTGAGCATTTCCTACCTTCTGTTTCTCTGCCGCCAACTTGTGTTTAGCTGTCTGGAGATGAAATATTTTTTCTCATGATTCACTGCTTTCTCACATGCGTTGCAAAACAGCACACAATTGTCTATGGAGAATATATTACTCCCGTACACTCTCACCAAATCGTTCAGTTTTTTACAAGGCGTTGACTTGACTTTAGGCATTTTGACGCTTGCAGGGTTAGATCCTACAGGAGCGGGGATGCAGACCTCTACAGGCAGGCCAAGTACCAGCTAAGGAGAGGAATCAGAGCAGCCAAGGAAAGGTACTCTGAGAAGTTGAGGAGCAAGTTCTCAGCAAATATTCAAAACAATCATAACATTTGGAAACATGCATTCGGAAAAACAGGGATCGTCAAGAGAGTTTTATTGTCATGTGTCCCAGATAGGACAATGAAATTCTTGCTTGCTGCAGCACAACAGAATATGTAAACATAGTACATAACAGGAGATATTGTTAACAGGGAATTTGTTGAAGCAATTTTTCCCTTGTTTCCCACAATGTCCTAGAATACACTTGATCAGGTTTCCAGAATGTATCTTTCTTTATGCATCTTAAGACACTAATACCTCCTCTTCTACAACCATCTTTCCATCAATACCCTCACTATCTAGAAATGTATTGATCACTTTCTTGAAGATAACCGACAAAGGATTCTCCAGAGCCTGACCTAGTGGAGGTCCAAGGATTTGCCATCTGCTGGAGAAGTGCTGCATCCAAGGTCTCAGCCCCATTATGCTGATCCTGACCCACCAACATTAATGTACACTTCCTTTGATGGCCACTTCCTGCGGAGCCTCAGTGTCCAGCGCTCCAAGCTCTTGTTCCTGGCCAAACACTGAGTTACTGCCGCTTCTTTCAATGCAATGTTTGGCATTTTCTGTCTTCCTCACACCAGGGACACCAAGTACACACAGCTCTGTGAGGCAGTGTCGCTTGGCATTGGCATATTGGATAGGTACCTGCATGTGGATGGGACAGTGCTAGTTGGCCACGTGTACATCAGTTCAGGCACTCTATTTTCAGAGAGTTTCACCAGCCCAGGCCAGTCCAGATCTCGCTGACCCTCACCCTATGCTTGTCCGGCGCCACAGGGCTTGTGCTTGGTCGTTTGAGGGCCACAAGTGGTGACCACTGAAGTCCCAATTGCCCGGTGTAAAGCCAGTGGGAACCTTCTATCTGGAGGCATCACAGCTTGGTTTGGCAACTGCTCTGCCAAGGACTACCAGAAATTGCACAGCCCACTCCACTGCACAAACCAGCCTCCCTCCCACCGACTCCATCTACACCTCACATGGCCTCAGGAAAGCAGCTAACATAACCAAGTTCACCCCAGTCATCACCCCTTCTCCCCCACTCCCATCATCAAAAGATCAAAAAGCTTGAATATGCACCACCCGATTTAGTAACAAATTCTTCCCCACTGTTGTCAGATTACTGAATTGAAGTGCCATTAGCTCATGTGTAGTCCTGATCTACCAAATCGTGGACCTTGCACTGTTTTTTAAACTTTACTTTCTCTATAACTGTAACGCTACAAAGCTGTAACACAATATTCTGCACTCTGGTATTTTCTCTTTGTACTTGAGTATGGCTTGATTGTAATCATGTATGACATGATTTGTCTGAAGTCTAAAGAAGGGTCCCCACCCAAAATATCACCTATCCATGTTCTCCAGGGATGCAGCCTGACCCACTTAGTTACTCCAGCACTTTGCATCTTTTCATGTAAATCAGCATCCGCAGTTCTTTGTTTCTCTGCAGTATGATTTGACTGGATACCACACAAACAACGTTTTTCACTGTATCTTGGTACATGTGACAATGATAAACAATACATTTACATAGAAACATAGAAACATAGAAAATAGGTGCAGGAGGAGGACATTCGGCCCTTCGAGCCAGCACCACCATCCATTGTGATCATGGCTGATCGTACCCAATCAATAGCCCGTGCCTGCCTTCTCCCCATATCCTTTGATTCCACTAGCCCCTAGAGCTCTATCTAACTCTCTCTTAAATCCATCCAGCGATTTGGCCTCCACTGCCCTCCGTGGCAGGGAATTCTACAAATTCACAACTCTCTGGGTGAAAAAGTTTTTCTCACCTCAGTCTTAAATGGCTTCCCCTTTATTCTAAGACTGTGGCCCCTGGTTCTGAACTTGCCCAACATTGGGAACATTTTTCCTGCATCTAGCTTGTCCAGTCCTTTTATAATTTTACATGTTTCTATAAGATCCCCCTCATTCTTCTAAACTCCAGTGAATACAAGCCTAGTCTTTTCAATCTTTCCTCATATGACAGTCCCGCCATCCCATGAACCTATGCTGCACTGCCTCAATCACAAGGATGTCCTTCCTCAAATTAGGAGACCAAAACTGTACACAATACTCCATATGTGATCTTACCAGAGCCCTATACAACTGCAGAAGGACCTCTTCACTCCGATACTGAAATCCTCTTGTTATGAAGGCCAACATTCCATTAGCTTTCTTCACTGCCTGCTGTACCTGCACGCCAACTTTCAGTGACTGGTGTACAATGACACCCAGGTCTCGCTGTACCTCCCCCTTACCTAACCTAACCCCGTTGAGATAATAATCTGCCCCCTTGTTTTTGCAACCAAAGTGGATAACCTCACATTTATCTATATTATACTTCATCTGCCACGCATCTGCCCACTCACTCAACCTGTCCAGGCCACCCTGCAACCTCCTAACATCCTCTTCACAGTTCACACTGCCACCCAGCTTTGTGTCATCCGCAAACTTGCTAATGTTGCTCCTAATTCCCTCTTCCAAATCATTAATATATGTGGTAAACAGTTGTGGCCCTAACACCGAGCCTTGCGGCACTCCACTCGCCACTGCCTGCCATTCTGAAAAGGACCTGTTCACTCCTACTCTTTGTTTCCTGTCCGCCAACCAATTTTCTATCCATGTCAACACCCTACCCCCAATACCATGTGCTCTAATTTTAGTCACCAGTCTCCCGTGCGGGACCTTATCAAAGGCTTTCTGAAAGTCTAGATACACTACATCCACTGGCTTCCCTTCATCCATTTTACTTGTCACATCCTCAAAAAATCCAGAAGATTAGTCAAGCATGATTTCCCTTTCATACATCCATGTTGACTTGGACTAATCCTTTTACTGCTATCCAAATGCCCCATTATTACCTCTTTAATAATTGACTCCAGCATCTTTCCCACCACGGAAATCAGGCAAACTGGTCTGTAATTCCCCGTTTTCTCTCTCGCTCCTTTCTTGAAAAGTGGGATAACATTAGCTATCCTCCAATCCACAGGAACTGATCCTGAATCTATTGAACATTTGAAAATGATCACCAATGCCACCTCCCTGAAGACCCTGGGATGCAGACCATCAGGCCCAGGGGATTTATCCCAGGGAATTGCTCTGTCTCCGACCGGAAAGCACTGCAGAGGGTGGTGAAAATTGCCCAACGCTTCACCGATTCCTCGCTCCCCTCCATTGAGTCTGTCCAGAGCAAGCGTTGTCTGCGAAGGACGCTCAGCATCGCCAAGGACTGCTCTCACCCCAACCATGGACTGTTTACCCTCCTACCATCTGGGAGGCGCTACAGGTCTCTCCGTTGCCGGACCAGCAGGTCCAGGAACAGCTTCTTCCCTGCGGCTGTCACACTACTCAACAATGTACCTCGGTGACTGCCAATCACCCCCCCCCCCCCCCCCGGACACTCCTCCCACAGGAAATACACAATGACTGTATGCTTGTAAATTGATTTATTTATTGAAATCATATTCTATGTCGCTCTTCCAGGGAGATGCTAACTGCATTTCGTTGTCTCTGTACTGTACACTGACAATGACAATTAAAGTTGAATCTGAATCTGAATCTGAATCCTTCAGTCCCATCAGCCTACCCAATACTATTTCTCGCCTAATGAAAATTTCTTTCAGTTCCTCTACCCCCTTAGATCCTTTGTCCTCCAGTACTTCTGGGAGATTGTTTGTGTCTTACTTAGTGAAGACAGATCCAAAGTACCTGTTCAACTCTTCTGCCATTTCCTTGTTCCCTATGATAATTTCACCCGTGTCTGCCTTCAAGGGACCCACATTTTTCCCTTAACATCTCTAAAGAAGATTTTACTGTCCTTCTTTATATTTCTGGGCAGCTTCCTCTCCTACGTCATCTTTTCAGCCCGTATTGCCCGTTTTGTTTCCTTTTGTTCGAATGAAAGTTTCCCAATCCTCTGGCTTCCAGCTACTCTTTGCTGTGTTATACATCTTTTCTTTTAGTTTTATTCTATTCCTAACATCTCTTGTCAGCCACAGTTGCCTCCTAATACCCTTAGAATCTTTCTTCCTTTTTGGAATGAAAAGATCCTGCATCTTCTGGATTATGCCCAGAAATTCCTGCCATTGCTGTTCCACCGTCATTCCTGCTAGGATCCCTTTCCAGTCTACCTTGTCCAACTCCTCCCTCATGCCTTCATAGTTCCCTTTTTTTCAACTGCATCACTGACACTTCCGATTAAACCTTCTCCTTCTCAAATTGCAGATTAAAACTAATCATATTATGATCACGACCTCCAAGCGGGTCCTTTACCTCTAGTTCTCTAGTTAGGACTTTAGGAGGAGAGGAACACCCCTGTCCCCTGTCTCCATCAAGGGTGTAGATGTGCAGTTTACCAAGGAGTACAAGTACCTTGGAGTTTGCCTGGCTGGTAAACTGGTCTGGTCCAGGAACGCTGAGGCAGTGTATAAGAAGGGACAGAGCCATCTGTACTTTCTGAGGAGGCCCCGCTCTTTCAACATCTGCAGTAAGATGCTGCATATGTTCTATCAATCGGTAGTGGCTCATGCCATCTTCTACGCTGCTGTGTGCTGGGGCAGCAGGGCGACGGCCACAGATGCCAACAGAATCAACAATCTCATCAGGAAGGCTGGCTCCGTCCTGGGGCGGGAGTTGGATTCATGGGAGGAGGTCTTGGAGGTGAGGATGCTCCTCAAACTGCGGAACATCTTGGACAATACAGCTCACCCCCTCCATGACACACTGGTCAACCTGAGGAGCACCTTCAGCAACAGACTGGTTCCACCAAGATGCAGCACAGAACACCACAGGAGATCCTTTTCCCCTGTGGCTATCAAACTGTACACTCCTCCTCCCCCCCCCCCCCCCTCCCCACCTCCACAATCTTTACACATCCACAATCCTCTCGTCACTTTAATTTCATGTTTCATGTATCTTGTTGTTTTTTATTACTGTTGGCAGACCAATTTCCCACCTGGGATCAAATAAAGTTCTATCATATCATATCGTATCATATTGTAATAATGCCGCCCTCCACATGTAACCCACTGGGCTTGGTGCCAACGTCAGCCTCAGCCTCCCAGTCTGGCTTCGACCAGGTTCTGTCTCTGTGCAGAGTCCACGCTCTGATCCTCGGTAACGGCAGGTAATGAGCCCACTCTACACCCTGGACCCTGAGTTCACCACTACCGATGTAAATTCCCCACATGATGGGTGGTCAGACCCCAGACCTGGGAGACTGGTGAAGGAGCCGCCCGCCTCCTGTTCCCCAGCACTAAAGGTAACAGAGAGTGCTCTACTGCAGCCCTCCCGTCCAGAACACAAGGTCAGTCTGCGGAGAAGGTGCAGGTCTGTGAATGGTGTCACCACTGTAACCTGGCCCCAAGGTGGCTTCAAACCCAGATTGGATGGGAAAGTTGAACGTCCTCACAGGGTGGACTCAAGGACTCCTACTGCTCTTCCTCTGTGTCTTTTCGTGAACAAACGAGACGGTGAGTGAGTGTGAGGTGATGCTGCCAGTGTGTGAGCACGTCCATGCGTGTGAGTGCTCTCTTGCCCATCGGTGACCCTGCATGTTCGCAGGTCCATGCAAGGAGTGATGGGAGCAGGGCTCACCTGAACCGAGCTGGAGAGCTTGTTATTTCCGGGGACCACATTAATAGACAGCACATCCCATACCATAACCCTGCAAACCACAGGATTTATTCAACAGCTCCCTCTCAAGAAGGCAGTGGCAGGAACGTAGGAACAGGAATGAACTAGTTGAACCTTCCAACCCTCACCCATTCATTGGGTTACAGTACGTGGATAGGCAAGTGTTAGAGAGATGTGGGCCTAGTGTAGATGGGGCATCTTGGTCAGCGTGGACACGTTGGGCTGAGGGGTGTGTTTCCGTGCTGCGTGACTCGTGCACCTTTCTTCCTCAACACCATTTTTCACCTGTCAGGACCTTTACCAATTTTCTATAAAGGTATGAAAATGCCAGCAACACTCAGCAGATCAATATCTGAGATTCAGAAACATCTGTTAACACTTCAGGCCACAGAGCCCTTGGCAGAACTGAGAAAAGGAGAAACCAAGTGACCTAATGTTCTAAGGTGGGGGAGGGAAGGATGATCCGGTCAAAGGCAGGATTGCTGGGAGGGTGGGGCCAGGGGAAGTGTGCTTTGCTTGGGAATTCTCCTCTCATTCTCCTCTAATGAACACAGTCCTCGTCTCCTCAACCTTGGCACGGCATGGTGGTGCATCGATAGAGTTGCTACCTTACAGCGCAAGAGGCCTGGGTTCGATCCTGACTATGGTTGCTGTCTGCACGGAGTTTGTACGTTCCTGCCGTGACCCTGAGGGTTTTCTCCGGGTGCTCCAGTTTACTCCCATATTCCAAAGACATACAGGTTTGCAGGTTAATAGGCTTTGGTAAAGATTGTAAATTGTCCCTAGAGTGTAGGATAGTGATAGTGAATGAGGATCGCTGGTAGGCACGGACTTAGAGGGCTGGAAGGCCTGTTTCCACGCTGTATCTCTAAACTAAACCAAACTCTCCTCATATGGCAAAGGTGCCACCCCTGGAACCAGTCTTAGAGTCATAGAGTCAGGGCCAGTGAGAAAACAGGCCCTTCGGCCCAACTTGGCCACACTAGCCAATAGGTCCCAGCTGCAATAGTCCACATGCCTGTGCTTGATCCATATCCCTACAGACCTGACCTATCCTGTCTCACTGTTTCTTAAATGTTGGGATAGTCCCAGCCTCAACTACCTCCTCTGGCAGCTTGTTCCGTATCAGCTATTTCTCATTGGATCCCATGCGATTTAACCTTCCAGAGCAGCCGACCATGCGGAACCTTGTCGAACGCCTTCCTGAAGTCCATGTATACAACATCTACAGCTCTGCCCTCATCGTCCTTATTGGTCACGTCTTCAAAAAACTCAATCAGATTTGTGAGACAATCAGCCCTTGCCCATCCAAATGGCTATATAGCCTATCCCTCAGAATACTCTCTAGTAACTTTCCAGCTACTAATGTTGAGCTTTCCGGCATTTTCCCTGCAGCCCTTCTTGAAAAGAGGCAAAACATTTGCCACCCTCCAGTCTTCCGACACCTCTCCTGTATTTAAGGACAACACATGAATTTCATCCAGGGCTCCCGCAATTTCCTTTCCCACAATGTCCTCGGATATATCTGATCAGGCCCTGGAGATTTGTCTACCTTCATACGCGATATTACCTTCAGTACTTCTTTGACGGTAACACTGACATCCCGTGTTCCTATAACAGTCCCGTGAATCTTCGCTGCACTCCCTCTGTGGCACATACGTCCTTCTCTGGGAATCATTCCGTGTATCTACACTATCTATACGTATCTATATGTATCCCTATCGGGTCACACCTCAGCCTCCTTCACTCCAGGGAAAGCAATCCCAGCAGATCCAACCTCTCCTCTTAGCCAAAGTCCAACATCCGTGTGTCACCCTGGTAAATCTCCTCCACATTCCCAGCACAGTCACATCCTCCTGAAAGAATGGCGATCGGAACAGCGCGCAGAACTCAAGGTAAGTTTTACCAGTGTTTTACAAACGTTTATATTCTATACCCCAACCCATGAAGGCAAGCATTACAAATGCCTTCTTCAAAACCAGCCTAACTGTGTTGTCACACTCGGGGAACTGTGGACTTGAACTCCAAGGTCTCTCTATTCATCAACATTTCTTGCATCCTACCATTTACTGTATATGTCCTTACTCTATGTCATATTCTACTTGGGTAGTTTATAAGCCAATGGTATGAACATTAAACTCTCCAATTTTAGATATCTAACCTACTAAACCCCTCTCCCACCACGCCCCCCCCCCCCTATTATCCCCCTCTTTTCCCTGTGCCCGACCTGGATGTGCACCCATTTCTCCCCTCTCCCTGTCCTCTTCCTCCCATATTCCTTCATCTGGCTTCACAATTTACGCCTCTCCTATCTATTTCTCCTTATCTCGCACTTTTGGTCTTTTCATCTCCGGCCTTTGTCCAATCATTTGCCAGTCAATACCTCCTCATCTGTATCCACCTATCACTTGCCAGATATTGTCTTGCCTCCACCTCTCTTCCAGGAGACTGAAGAAGTGCCTCAACGTGAAATGGTCCACAAGGGTCCACAATTGACCATTGTGGGCTCCATCTTTCCTGAGTCATTGATGCAGGCTCTGCTTCATTCCGTACCTTCTCATACTTCTAGTTTCCCTCTCCCTGACTCTCGGTCTGATGAAGGCTCTAAACCCGAAACCTTACCCATTCCTTTTCTCCAATGATGCTATCTGACTCACGGAGTTACTCCAGCATTTTGTGCCTATTCTCGACCCAAAACGTTGCCTATCCATGTTCACATTCACATTATAGGAGTAGAATTAGGCCATTTGGCCCATCAAGTCTATGCCATTCAATCCTGGCTGATCTCTGCCTCCCAATCGCATCTTCCTGCCTTCTCCCCATAACCCTTGACACCCATTCTAATCAAGAATTTGTTCATCTTTGCCTTAAAAAATATCGACTGACTTGGCCTCCAAAGCCCTCTGTGGCAAAGAGTTCCACAGATTAACTACCCTCTGGCTAAAGAGGTTCCCCCTCACCTCCTTTCTAAAAGAGCGCCCTTTAATTCTGATCTTTGACTTCTGGTCCTAGACTCTCCCACCAGTGGAAACATCCTTTCCACTTCCACTCTATCTATGCCTTTCATTATTCTGTACGCTCCAATGAAGTCCCTCCTCAACAGTCTAAACTCCAGCGAGTACAGGCCCAGGGCTGTCAAGTGCTCATCATATGCTAACCTACTCATTCCTGGAATCATTCTTATAAACTGTTACCCCAAAATGCATGACTCCGCACTTTGCTACACTGAATTTCATCTGCCACTTCTCTGCCCACTCTCCTAACCTGCCCAAGTTCTTCTGCAGTCCTTGCTTCCTCTACACTGAATGCGCCTCCACCTATCTTAGCATCATCTGCAAACATGGCCACAAAGCCCTCAATCCCCTTATCCAAATCATAAATCAACAACGTGAAGATAAGCAGCCTCAGCACCGACACTTGTGGAACTCCACTAGTCACTGGCAGCCAACCTGAAAAAGCGCCTTTTATTGCATCTCTTTGCCCTCTGCCATCCAGCCAACCCACTATCCATGCTAGTATCTTCCCTAGCAGCCTGATGTGCAACACCTTATCGAAGGCATTTTAAAAATCTCCAGTGATGCTGCTTGACGCGCTGAGTTACTCCAGCACTTTATGTCTTTATTTGCAAACCAGCATCTGCAGTTCCGGGTGTCAACATTCTGAAGATGGTTCTCTTCAAAAATCATAATTAAATCAATGTATACATTGACAACACTGTAGCCATGGAACCAATGGGTATAAAAAAGCTCACAGCAAATCTAAAGATGAAGTTCCAAAGTACTTCTGGCTAATTTGATAATGGTGTTTTCCTCGAATTACTGTGGTGCCTTTGGGAACCACATAATCAACGAATGCACGACCTAGTTTAACACATTCCAGCATCAGTAATTTGTTGAAGTTATGATTTATTATCACTCAGTAACTTGTATCTTCTTGCCTCTTATGAAAACGGCGACCACAACAAATTCCAGAGCGCTTCAGCATTGCACCAGTTATCATGGAATGTTACAGCTGACCCTGGTTCCTTCCTCTCCTTTATAATCATGCAGCACAGAAACAGCTCCCTCAGCCCACCCCTCCATGATGCCCATCTATACTAACCTCGTTCGCCTGCGTTAGGTCTGCTCTCTACAACTTTCCTAACCACATACCCGTCCAAATGCTTTTTAAACAGTAATTTTACCTGCCTCTATCACCACCTCTGGCAGCTTATACCAAATAATCACCACCAAATGACAGTGATAAAGCTTTACCACTCAAATCTTCTCTTCTCACCTTAAACTGCCCTCTATTTCAGACTGAAGAATCTCGACCCAAAACGTCACCTATTCCTTTTCGCCAGAGATGCTACCTCTCAGCTTTTTGTGTCTATCTTTTTGTGTAAACCAGCATCTGCAGTCCCTTCCTACTCCCTCTATTTCAAAGCTCCCTTTGCATGAAGAAAAGACCCTGACTATCTATCCTATGTCTGCCCATCATAATTTTATAAAACTCTTAAATTCATACAATGGGCTGTGTCCCAGGTTATTCTAGGAACCCCGAAGATCTTTGTATCCTCTCTGGCCACAGGCAAGGTCCTGGGGGACTGGGGAGTAGCTAACGTAGTTCCTTTGCTTAAGAAGGGAAATAGGGAAAATTTCTGGAAATCATAGTCCGGTGATCCGGTGATCCTCACTGCAGTACAAGAGAAGCAGCTTGGAGAGGATTCTAGGATATAAATTACTTGCATTTTGAATATGACTGATGGCTTTGTCCAGGACAGGACATGTATTATGAACTAGATTTTTTTTGAGGCTGTGAAGGTGGTGATGTTAGGGCAGTGGATGTTGTTTACATGAACATTAGAAAGGCTTTTAATAAGTTCCCTCATGGAAGACTGATCCAGAAAATTAAGATGGTGTATGGAATCCATGGTGCAAGGGATCAGTGCTGAGACCCATGTTGTCTGTGATATATATATAAATTAATTTGAGGATGTAGATCTGTTGGTTTGTAAGTTTGCAGACAACACCATACACGAGGTTAAGTATAGGAAAACACTGCAGATGCTGGTTCATTGAATTGAATACTTAATTATCACATGTCACAGTAAAAATCTTTGCTTACATACTCAAGGCATGCAAATAGTCGCCCATAAAGGGAGCTTACAAAGTTACAAATCAACCCCCGCATCAGGACTTTTTGTTCTTCCACCCCTCCCTCAGGCGGTCCCCTCACGCCAGGTCCTCCTTTACATCGCAGATAGACACAAAAAGCTGGAGTAACTCAGCGGGTCAGGAACTTTTCTGGGGAGAAGGAATGAGTGACGTTTCAGGTCGAGATCCTGCAGACCCTTGCGTATGTCAGATGGTATGTAGGTCAGAAACGGAGGTGTTACTGCGCACATGTAAATTTACTGTTTATACTGTGTAATACCAGTGGGAGACCACAGGAGGAGCTCCAACATGGAGACCGCGTGGGGAGCTCCAAGGTGAAGACCACGGGTGGAGCTCCAACATGGAGTCCACGGGTGGAGCTACAGCATGGAGAGCATGGGGGGAGCTCCAAGGTGGAGATCACAGGGGGAGCTCCAACGTGGGGACCATGTAGGAGCATCCATGAGAGCAGCTGTCTGGCTTGTGGAAATGGCCTCATGCAACGGCAGTAACACACTACTACTGAGACATGTAACTTGGAAATAAAGCAGTGGGCTTAAGGAATTGCTTAAAGAAGCGTGAGTCGCCAATTATGCATGTCGGGGAGTGCCTGTAATTGATGTAGAGGACACTGAGGAAGTCTGTCAAAAGGTATAGATTAGCTACAGATATGGGTGGAGAAATGACAGATGGAGCTTCATCTAGTAAGTGTGAAGTGTTGAACTTTGGGAGGTCAAATATAAGGGGAAAGCATACAGTAATGGCAGAACTCCTAACTGCACGGATGTACAGAGAAATCTTGGGCCCAAGTCCGTAGTTCCCCGAAAGTGGCAACACGTGGATCTAGTGGTAAAGAGGGCATATGGGTCATTGATCAGGGTATTGAGTATAGGCATCAGGAAGTCATGGTATAGCTTTATAAAACTTTGGTTAGGTCATTTTTGTAGTGAGGAGTTCTAGTCGCCCCATTAGAGGGAGGATGTGGAGGAATTGGAGAGGGTGTTGTAGAGCAAGGGGTTCCCAACCTTTTTCATCCCGTTTGCCCCGGCAACTTTAATAGCACATAACAATGTTATTTCACTTATTTACGAACAACTAATGATGAACAGATACCGGTATATCAGAACCAAACACAGTCTGTCAATGAGAGCAAATATGTACAAATCCAGAATCAACAAATTTACCCCCTGGGTAGGCGAAATTTACCCTAGGTTGGGAATCCTTGCTGTAGAGGATGACCAGGACACTGCCTGGATTAAAGGATATACTGTATGTATAGGAGAGGTTTGACAAACGTGAATAGTTTTCGCCGAAGTGTCAGAGGCTGAGCGGTGACCGATAGAAGTATATAAAATCATGAGAGGCATTGATGGGGTAGACAATCAGAACCTTTTTGTGGAAATATCAAACAGTAGAGGGCATAGTTTAAAGGTGAGAGGGACAAAGTTCAAAGTGCGGATATGTGCAGAGCAAGTTTTCTAACACAGAGGGTGGTGGGTGCCTGGAACACGCTGTCAGGGATGGTGGTAGAAGCAGATATGATAATGGCGTTGAAGAGGCTTTTAGATAGGCACCTGGGTATTGTTAAAGAAAACTTTAATCACACCACAAAGATCGGGTAAGGCAGTCAAGACTTTATTTAAGGGCATCAAATACAGTGAACGCTGGTTGCAATCTAACAGATTGATCACCAAACAAAGATCCATCAGCTCCTTACATACAGAATCTCCCTCTGATGCATTGTTTACTGTTGCAGGCACTTTTTCCTTATTTTCACAATATTCAGGGAATGGAGGGATCTGGACCACGTGCAGGCAGAGGAGATTAGAAACAACAGTGGCCACAGGTGGGTCAGAGCTGCCCTGTTTACCATTCTCCTTCACATCCCTTTTGTCATTTAACAGTTCCTGTAAGCTGTCCTTTCCCCAAGCCATTAAGAAGGAACTGCAGATGCTGGAAAATCGAAGGTAGACAAAAGTGCTGGAGAAACTCAGCGGGCGCAGCACTTTTGTCTACCTTTCCCCAAGCCATCCTCTTCTTTGGAACCACTTCTCTCTTCTCTTGCAAGACCTGTTGAACATTTCCAGGTTGAAGGAAAACCATTGACCTTAAACATGAACCAATTTGCCTCCTCAAAGAAGCTGCTCGGTGTTCCTGGTGTTTATTATCCTTATTCCTCATAGTTCCGATTATTGATGGGAAAATACAAGCAGCAGTAAAAAGAAAACTTACTTTGTGCTCATTTTAGAGGACTGGAAACAGATCTGGTCAGGCAAAACTAGATTGTGTTCAGATGCAGTCCATGTATATTCATAGAAACTGGCCCTTCAGCCCACCATCCTCATGCTGACTATCACGTATCTATTTTCCAGCATCTTGCCAGAGCTTTCAATGCCATGGTGTTTCACATGCCCAAATGCAGTGTGAGTACGCGCCTCCACCACCCCTCAGACAGTGTACTGATTTAAACTATCCTTGGAGTGAAGAAACTTATTCAAATCCTAATTCCTTCACCCTTTATTTTAAGCCTGTACCCTCTGTTGAGGATAAAGGTTTTTCACAAAGGTAGACACAAAATGCTGGAGTAGTTGATCGGCACAGGCAGCATCTCTGGAGAGAAGGAATGGGTGGCATTTCGGGTTGAGACCCTTCTTCGGACTGATGTCAGGGGAGTGGGCGGTACAGAGATAGAATATAGTCGGAGACAGTAAGGCTTGTAGGAGAACTGGGAAACGGAAGGTGATGGAGAGAGAGGGAAAGCAAGAGCTATTTGAAGTTAGAGAATTCAATGTTCATACCGCTGGGGTGTAAGCTGCCAAAGTGAAATATGAGGTGCTGTTCGTCCAATTTGCGTTGGGCCTCACTGACAATGGAGGAGGCCCAGGACAAAAAGGACAGTGCGGGAATGGGAGGGGGATTTAAAGTGTTAAGCAACCGGGAGATCAGCCAGGTTTAGGCGGACTGAGCAGAGGTTTTCAGCGAAACGATCGCCGAGCCTGGTCTCGCAGATATACAGGAGTCCACACCTGGAACAGCGGATACAGTAGATGAGGTTGGAGGAGGTGCAGGTGAATCTCTGCCTCACCTGAAAAGACTGTTGGGGTCCTTGGATGGAGTCAAGGGGGGAGGTATTGGGACAGGTGTTGCATTTCCTGCGGTTGCAGGAGAAAGTACCTGGGGAGGGGGTGGGAAGGTACGAGTTGACCAGGGAGTTGCAGAGGGAATGGTCTCTGTGGAAAGCCGAAAGGGGTGGAGATGGGAAGATGTGGCTAGTAGGTTTTACTGATCTATCCATGCCCCTCATAGTTTTCTGTGCCCCGTTTGGATGCCCTCAACTTTCTCCGCTCCAAAGGATAATGAACCCTTTGCAGTGACCTATGCAGTCTCCCCTCAAAACTGAAACCCTCTATCCCGCAACAACTTGATGAATTTCCTCTGCACCTTCTCCAATACAATCACATCTTTCCTTTAGTGACAACTCAGACTGAACACTACTCCAGCTGTGGCTAACTAAAAGCACAGATCAGTTTACCATTATCTCCCTGCTCCTATATTCTACTCAGTGGCCAATCAAGGCAAGTATTCAGTATAAACACAAAAAGCTGGACTGGTCAGACAGCATCTCTGGAGACAAGGATTTGGTGACATTTCATGTTGAGACCCTTCTTCAGACTGAGATTCAGGGGAAAGGGAAACGAGAAATATGAACGGTGAAGTAGAGAGATGTAGAACAAATGAATGAAAGATGTGCGAAAAAGTAATGACGATAAAGGAAACAGGCCATTGTTAGCTGTTTGCTAGGTGAGAACGAGAAGATGGTGCGACTTGGGTGGGGGCGGGTTGGAGAGAGATGTAGTGCAGGGGTTTCTTGAAGTTAGAGAAATCAAAACTCATACCACTGGGTTGTAAGCTGCCCAAGCAAAATATGAGATGCTGTTCCACCAATTTGCATTTAGCCTCACTCTGACAATGAAGGAAACCTAGGACAGATGTGGGAATGGGAAGGGGAATTAAAGTGTTTGGCAACCGGGAGATCAGGTAGGTTCAGGCGGGCTGAGTGAATGTGTTCAGTGAAACAATCACCCAGTCTACGTTTGGTCTCACCGATGTATAAGAGTCCACATCTTGAGCAAGTGAACCTCTGCCTAACCTGAAAGGACTGTCGGGGTCCCTGGACAGAGTCAAGGGAGGAGATATAGGAACAGGTGATGCTTCTCCTGCGGTTGCAGGGGAAGGTACCTGGGGAGGGGTGGTTTGGGTGGGAAGCGATTAGTTGAACAGGGAGTTGTGGAGGGAACGGTCTCTCTGGAAGGCGGAAAGGGGTGGAGATGGGAAGATGTGACTAGTGGTGGGATTCTGTTGGAGATGACAAAAATGTTGGAGGATTATGTGTTGTATGCGACGGCTGATGGGGTGAAAGGTAGCACCTTGGGGGAGGGGGAGCCAAATCGGAGCTGCGGGGTACCAAGGAGACACGAGTGAGGGCCTCATCAATGATGGGAGAGGGGAACCCCCGTTAACCATATAACAATAACCATATAACAATTACAGCACGGAAACAGGCCATCTCGGCCCTACAAGTCCGTGCCGAAGAATTATTTTCCCTTAGTCCCACCTGCCTACACTCATACCATAACCCTCCATTCCCTTCTCATCCATATGCCTATCCAATTTATTTTTAAATGATACCAACAAACCTGCCTCCACCACTTCCACTGGAAGCTCATTCCACACCGCTACCACTCTCTGAGTAAAGAAGTTCCCCCTCATATTACCCCTAAACTTCTGTCCCTTAATTCTGAAGTCATGTCCTCTTGTTTGAATCTTCCCTATTCTCAAAGGGAAAAACTTGTCCACATCAACTCTGTCTATCACTCTCACCATTTTAAAGACCTCTATCAAGTCCCCCCTTAACCTTCTGCGCTCCAGAGAATAAAGACCTAACTTATTCAACCTTTCTCTTTAACTTAATTGTTGAAACCCAGGCAACATTCTAGTAAATCTCCTCTGTACTCTCTCTATTTTGTTGACATCCTTCCTATAATTGGGCGACCAAAATTGTACACCATACTCCAGATTTGGTCTCACCAATGCCTTGTATAATTTTAACATTACATCCTAGCTTCTATACTCAATGCTCTGATTTATAAAGGCTAGCATACCAAAAGCTTTCTTTACCACCCTATCTATATGAGATTCCACCTTCAAGGAACGATGCACGGTTATTCCCAGATCCCTCTGTTCAACTGCATTCTTCAATTCCCTACCATTTACCATGTACGTCCTATTTTGATTTGTCCTGCCAAGGTGTAGCACCTCACATTTATCAGCATTAAACTCCATCTGCCATCTTTCAGCCCATTCTTCCAAATGGCCTAAATCACTCTGTAGACTTTGGAAATCCTCTTCATTATCCACAACACCCCCTATCTTGGTATCATCTGCATACTTACTAATCCAATTTACCACACCTTCATCCAGATCATTGATGTACATGACAAACAACAAAGGACCCAACACAGATCCCTGAGGCACCCCACTAGTCACCTGCCTCCAACCCGACAAACAGCCATCCACCATTACCCTCTGGCGTCTCCCATTCAGCCACTGTTGAATCCATCTTGCTACTCCTGCATTTATACCCAACAGTTGAACCTTCTTAACCAACCTTCCATGAGGAACCTTGTCAAAGGCCTTACTAAAGTCCATATAGACAACATCCACTGCTTTACCCTCGTCAATTTCCCTAGTAACCTCTTCAAAAAATTCAAGAAGATTAGTCAAACATGACCGTTCCTTAAAGATTGAGGACATCTCGAATGCCGTGGAATGGAACACCTCATATTGGGCACGGATGCGGCGTAAACAGAGGAATTGGCAGTACAGGATAGAATCTTTGCAGGAAGCAGGGTGGGAAGAAGTGTAGTTGAGATAGTTGTGGGAGTCTGTGGGTTTGTAATAGCCACCAGTCGATACTCAAGTTGAGTATAGGAGCAAAGAGGTCCTTCTGCAGTTGTACAAGGCCCTAGTGAGACCACACCTGGAGTATTGTGTGCAGTTTTGGTCCCCTAATTTGAGGAAGCGCAGCATAGGTTTACAAGGTTAATTCCCAGGATGGCGGGACTGTCATATGCTGAGAGAATGGAGCGGCTGGGCTTGTATGCTCTGGAATTTAGAAGGGTGAGAGGGGATCTTATTGAAACATATAAAATTATTAAGGGTTTGGACACGCTAGAGGCAGGAAACATGTTCCTGATGCCACAGTTTAAGAATAAGGGAGATTTAGAACGGAGATGAGGAAACACTGTTTCACACAGAGAGTTGTGAGTCTGTGGAATTCTCAGAGGGTGGTGGCGGCCAGTTCTCTGGATACTTTTAAGAGAGAGCTAAATAGGGCTCTTGAAGTTAGTGGAGTCAGCGGATATGGGGAGAAGGTAGGAACGGGGTACAGATTGGGGATGATCGGCCATGATGACATTGAATGGCGGTGCTGGCTCGAAGGGCCGAATGGCCTACTCCTGCACCTATTGTCTATTGTCTATTTCCTGTGATGGAGACAGTGAAATCAAGAAAGGGGAGAGAGCTGTCGGAGATTAATTTGAGTGTAGGATGGAAATTGGTAGTGAAGTTGAAGTCCATGAGTTGTGCATGGTGGTGAAGTTGATGAAGTTGATGAGTTGTGCATGGGTGCAGGAGGTGGCACCAATACCTTCTACGCTCACATCCATAGACCCACGGTACATCACTGCTCACAGGCTTTCAATCACAAACCCCTCAGCCCCCCGCCCCAACCGTAATCCTATGCCTCATGTTGCCAAGCAAACCTCAGAAATTGCCCTGGATCCCAGGGCCTTAGATCTTTTGAACCAATCTCCAATCTTGGATCTTGTCAAAGACCTTGCTGGTTCACATAGAATTGGTTTATTTTGTTACGTGCTGAGATACATTAAAAAAAACTTTGATTCATAAGTGATAGGAGCAGAATTAGGCCATTCGGCTCATCAAGTCTACTCCACCATTTAATCATGGCTGATCTATTTTTACCTCCCAACACCATTTTACTGCCTTCCCTGATACCCATACATAATGTTTACAGCATTATAGTGTGACAGTTACTGAGGAAGAGCAGATTAAGTAAAGTGCAAGGACCGCAATGTGGTAGGTTGGTTGGGATTTAATTTAAGAGAGGTCCGTTCATCGTTCTTAACAAAGCTCTTAGTCACCTACTAAAAATATTCAGGGTGTTTAAGAAAGAACAGCAGATGCTGGAAAAATCGAAGGTAGACAAAAATGTTGGAGAAACTCAGTGGGTGCGGCAGCATCTATGGAGCGAAGGAATAGGTGACGTTTCGGGTCGAGACTGAAGAAGGGTCTCGACCCGAAACGTCACCTATTCCTTTGCTCCATAGATGTTGCAGCACCCGCTGAGTTTCTCCAGCATTTTTGTCTACTAAAAATATTCAGTCATGCTAGTCAGACAGGATCTCCCCTTAAAAAGCCAAGGTGACTGTTCCTGTTTAATCCCTGCATCTCCAAACACAGACTCATGCTGTTGCACGGAATATTTTTCAAACATTTCCCACCACTGATATTAGACACAGTGGTCTTCTGACGACTGCACTCTTTGTCCTAAAGGACAGGTTACTTTGGTGCACAAAACAGAAACAGTACAGTGGTGCAACGGTAGAGTTGCTGCCTTACAGCGCCAGAGACACAGATTCGATCCTGACTATAGGTGCTGTCTGTTCGAAGTTTGTACGTTCTCCCTGTAACCTGCACCGATTTTCTCTGGGTGCCCCGGTTTCCTCCCACACTCAAAAGACGTACAGGTTTGTTGGCAAATTGGCTTCTGTAAATTGTCCCTAGTGTGTGTGGGATAGAGTTAAGTATGATGTCGGGACCAGCTCCATACGGCTCCGCGATTGTAAGTGGGAACGGCCCCGCGAGGCCGTACGCCTCAAGCCACCACGTTTGGTCGCGCTCGCCGCATGCAGTCGCATGCTGGTGGGATAGGCCCTTTACTGTTTGTAAAGGAGTTAAGTCTGACACACTGTAACTTTACTGAGTCTTTACTGAGTCTTTAATAAAGGCACATGTCAAACGCACATGTCAAACGCGTCCCAGTACTGACTGCATCTAGTCTTCAGGCGTACTGGAACCAAGGGAGGAGCAAGGGGAAGATATCACAGTTATACTGAGATGACTAAGGCGTGGTTAGTGGTATTGAGGTAGCTACATTATAGGTTGCATGCATAAACCATCTACATCCTTTCCCTTAGAAATCTAAAATTGAAGTTATAACAGTGGCAGTGTGATTTTACTTCGGAGTCACGTGAGTGACTACGTGAAGAATGGCCGTCCGTCTGCGTGCGCTTCATTACGTCTGAACGCAACAGGCACGACGGACTGGCAGGCACTGAGCCTCCCAGGCCGTCGGGATGAGCAGGTAAGGGAAGTTGAATCACTTACCTGCGTTCTTTCGGGCTTGAAGTTTTTTTCAGAGCCCATGATGTCGAGGAGACGGCCCGCGGGGATGTCGGCTGCCGAAGACCGCAGCTTTCCAAATAGCGGGCGACGGTCTTGTTCCCGACATTAGCGCCGACAGCAGAATCGGCAGGAGACTTTGCGCGGGAGCAGGAGCTCTATGGTTGTCCTGCGGGACGTAATGCCACCCGCAAGTCTAAACTAACCCGTTGACTCAGAAGAGTCCGGGGAAGAGGGATACCCTCCCTCAACGGAGAGCGTCTGAGGACGACTTCTCCGACATGGAGCAACTTATGGAGAAGTTGCTCCAACAATGATCTGCTCCAAAGGAGGGAGCAGTATCAGCACGGCCTACAGCAGTGCCGGTGCCGGGAGCCTCGCACATGGGGCAGCCCAATGTCTTCCCCATTGGAGGGGGAACTACATGTGGAAGAAACCACTCTGAATCAGAGTACAAAGAAGAGGGGGGGAAACCTTCCCAGGGACAAGCAGAAGAAAGGAAGTAAGTAAGTAAGTTTTACTTATATTGCACTGTTTAAGTCAACACCAAAATGCTTTACATAAAAGGAATAATAAGCTTCCATACAAACAAACAGAAAATAAGTGCTTCTGCAATCATCCAGGTTCCACTGGGTGCTTCCCTGGATGGAATCTAGCTCTTGACAGCCCGGGTATTATGGAGAACCCGCAGGCAGCAGCACCTGTTTTCAGGGCTGCACAAATGTCTCCTGCTCTAAGTAGAGGAGCATTCATGGTCCATTTCAGTCTGACCAAAGCTAGAATCTCATTTAGGTCCACTGGAAGGGCCATGTCAGCACAGGTATCCTCAGGGGCCTGCGGCAGCACCTGTTTTTCAGGGCTGCCTACGAACCTCACTCTCAGTGGATGATCAGTAGGTAACTGATCTCGAATTTAAAGTATGAACATACTGAAGCACATGCATATGGCCTCAAGAGCCAGCAGTTGGCAAGAATTGTCCTACAAGGCAGGCTCAGTATGATGAGGTTTCAGACCAGACCCAAGCAGAGGTCGGGAGAAACATGGAATCCACACTCCTTACCAGTCCTACTCCCAATCAAGGAGAGAAAAGGAATCCGCATCAGGGGCCTTTGGGCTTACCACAAGACCACCGGTAGCCATGGAGGTAGGTGGGTCTGGGTTTACAGAAACAAGGGATTGTGGAGCAGTTACATGTTGGTAATTTACTCTTGTGTTCTTGTTCAAAATGACAAGAACAAGAAATTTCACAACTGGTTTTTTAAAAACAGATAATAATGTGATAATTTTACTGCACAACATACACAGGTTCCAAGCAGACTTGGAACTCGGACTGGAATTGTCTTCGAGGCAGGCCCAGTATTTTGGGCAGGATTGCCATTCAGGACATGTGACAGATGGAGGATGTCACTTCATCCAGCTGTAACTCATTTGTGCAGTATAGACTTTTAGAAACAGTAATTTTGTTACGGTTTAACTACTGTTTTATAGGATCTTCCTATAAAATGGTCACATGGCATGCATCGACCTCAAAGATGCATACTATTCAGTGTCTATTCACTAAGAACAGGAGATATTTGAAGTTTAACTGGATGGTATGGATCTGCCAAATGGGTTGACATCAGCTCCTAGACTATTGACAAAACTACGGAAACCAATTCTGGGTCTACAAAAGTCTCAGAACCACATAGTAATGGCATATTTGGACAATTTCATTTTGGAGTCACCAAGAATTGGCAGAAGCATCAGTCAAAGCAAACCAAAACCCTGTTTGATAGAATTGGTTACCTCATCCATCCAGTTAAATCAAAATTGACACCTACAAGGGTAATTGATTACCTAGAATTTACTATCAAAAACAGTAAATATGTTGGTGACTTTGCCTAGGGGCAAACAACTATATTAATCAAGCCTGCTATGACCTGATAGTCAAATACTAGCCATCTATCAGGCAAACAGCGAGTGTAATTGGCAAATAGTAGCCGCATTTCCAGCAGTACGTACGGGCCTTTGCATTACCAGAATTACAGCGAGCAAAGGAACGAACACTCAGATTCCATGCAGGCAAAATTGGCAAAACTATGGATTGCCAGCAGAGGCCATTGTTGAATAACTACGGTGGATAACGAACGTGAGAAAGCTCAAAGTAAATTTGCTTGAAAGCCATCGAGGGTTCTTCAGACCTATGCTAGCGGCTAAGGATGGGGAGCCACTAACACAGTCTAGAGCTGTGGGGGCAGATGGAATGAGCAGGAGTCTGTAATTCCCCAACACATGGAATCAATTACCCAGAATTGTTGGGGGCACAATTTGGACTCAAGGGGTTCTGTAGCAATATGCAACTGGTGCTTGTTCAAATTCAGATTGATAACACCACTGTGGTGGCACATATCCACTAACAAGGGTGGTGTAAAATCTGTATCTTACGATAGATTGTCGAACCTCATTTGGCACTGGTGTATCAAGAGGAATATTTGGGAAATCTACGAGGTAGATATAACACGGTGACAGATGCTGGATCACGGATGTTTAATAACAACACAGAATGGATGTTGAATCAGGCAGTATTTAACGAAATAACTACACGATTTGGCATACCAGATTTTGATCTATTTGCATCTAGACTAAACCATCAGTTACCCAGATATGTGTCCTGCCAGCAGGATCCAGAAACAAAGGCAGTGGATGCTTTCTCCCTCAATTGGGGAGGATTGTTTATGCATGCTTTCCGCAAATTTGTCTCACAAACCGATGCTTGACCAAAATCAAGCAAGACTAAGCCACATTGGTAGTGCCAGATTGGCCTACTCAAGCCTGGTCCCCAAAAATTTTGGGAACTATAGTCCAGCCAGTTCCCAAGAGCAGGGACCTCCTAGTGAACCCAGTTACAGGGAGTAATCATCCACTACACGAACGTATTAACTTGTTGGTCTACAGATTCTGAGGAGGCCATTTCAAGGCATAGGACTGTCCGAACAAATACAACACAGTTCGGATAACAGATGTCTTGGAGTTTCCTATCAACTCTGTACTATAACTATAAACAAAGTTATAGTGCAATCAATAGTGCCAGAGGCGCACTCTCCTCCTATCTGATGCTGCAAGCAGGGCACGGGTCGATAGGAACGCACCCCTTTACAACAAAATTCATGAAGAGAATTTACAATCTAATACCTCTAAGACCAAGGTACACGGACACATGGGATGTGAGCATGGTACTAACCCTACTTTGACAGTGGGGACCGCCTATAACTAACCCTGAAGGTGGTATGCTGACAAAGAGTCCAGACACTGCAAAAGCCACGGTTGGACCACATGACCACCAATATGAACAACATAACATTCGTAATCAGGAACCTGATATAAACATAGCAGGCCAGGAATGCCAGGGATGGAGATCCAGTTCTTGGCATATCCAGAGGACCTACGGTTGTGTGTGTGGTAACATACTAACACCACTATCTGAGAGTTACGGAGAACCACAGAGGCTCAGAACAGACCAGAAGGTGTCAACACAAACCATCTCCAGTTGGTCAAAGGGGGTAATGGCGGTAACAGAGTGAACGTTCATATGGTTAAATCTCACTCCACCAGGGCTGCATCTACGTCGGCAGCAAGAGCAATGGACGTGCCTCTTGACAACATCCTAGTGGCTGCAGGATGGACGAATGAAATAACGGTCCACCGGTTTTATAACAAACCTATTACCGGACTGGGGGTGTTTGCACGTACCATTTTAAGTTCTGTCCCTTAGTTTACCCCCAAGGTTGGGAGGGGAAATTAGTTTTTTTAAAACTTTTCTTTCATTTAAAGCATCAGTGTCCTTACTTAACTACGTAATGTCTGAATGCTTTAATGATTACACGCATCCATGGTCAATCCATTCGGTGTGTGACGCCTGGATTCGTAACCGGCGTAAAATTACAGAGCTTTGAAATCTTCACGTAGTCACTCACGTGACTCCGAAGTAAAATAGTAAGATTAAACGAGAACTTACCAGTTTGAAGTTTGATCTTGATTTTATGAGGAGTTACGATGAGCGATTACGTGCCCACCGCTCCCACCCTCATACTATCAAGGTCACATGGAAGTTCTAGTTTCTTCAATCTTACTATTCTCAGGTCTTCTTTTTATCTGTGATTTAACACCGCTGCTTTGAAGATTGACGCGCACGCAGACGGACGGCCCTTCTTCACGTAATCGCTCATCGTAACTCCTCATAAAATCAAGATCAAACTTCAAACTGGTAAGTTCTCGTTTAATCTTACTATTATACAACACATGCAAATTTAAACGAAGTCACCGTAGCGGACAGGAGGTTTGACAACCCGACCCGAGCGTGTGCGTATAGCACCATCACCCTCCCCACCAGATAGAAGAGGAGGCGGAGCAGTAGCAGCCGGGAAGGAGAAAGGCGGCGGAGACCCAACCGGGAATGCGGGAGGTGACCCAGCCGGCACAGGTGATCCAGGAGGAGGAGACGGGGGAGAAGGAGGAGAAGGAGAACGAGCAGGGGAGGAGATCATCTGCCCGAAACCAGGAAGCGCAGAGGGAGGAGAACGCGGCAATCGAACTGACCGGGGCATGCAGCGAGCTGTGGGGTAATTAGTAATGACAGGCTTGAAACGCAACGGAGGAGTGTAGGGATCCGCAGGAGGAGGCTGAGGCTCGTTAACGGCCAACAGGTGCTGGCGGCTCCGGCGGTAGACAGTTCCATCAAAGTCCACCAGGTAAGATCTCTGGGAATCGTCCACACCAACAACGGTTGCGAGTCGGGAGAATCCGGTGGCTGTCTGCATGCGGACGACCTGGCCAGGCAGTAGTGGTGAGAGCGGGCGGCAGGACTTGTCGTGAGAGCGGCGCTGTACCTCATGCTTGTGGGCAATCTGTTGCTGGACAGCGGCAGGCTGGAGGACCTTGGGCACCAGGGATTGTTGGCCGATCGGCATCGGTAGGCGAAGCGCGCGGGACATCAGACGCTGGGCAGGGGATCGCATGGTAGGGTCCTGTGAATTTTTGCGAAGGTTCAGTAGACCCAGGTAGAAGTCACCATTGGAGAGATGAGACTGCTCGAGCAAGTTCTTGGCACTGCAGACAGCTCGCTCGGCCAGGCCGTTGCTCTGCGGGTATTCGGGGCTGCTGGTATAGTGAGTGAAGTTCCACTTCACAGCGAAAGCCTGGAATTCTGCACTGGTGAACTGACGGCCATTGTCGGTCTGCAAGCAGACCGGGGACCCAAAGGTAGCAAAGTGTCTGCGCAGCTTACTGATAACCATTTCAGAGGTGATAGCAGGAAGAAGGTCCACTTCGAACCAGTTGGAGTATGAATCAACCAACACCAAGTAGTGCTTGCCTCGCCATTCGAATATGTCAGCAGCCAGCGAGGTCCAGGGCATGGCAGGCGCAGGCTGCTGCAGAAGTGGCTGGTGCTGCTGATGTGGGGCAAGAGTGTTGCAATCAGGACAGGAGGCTACTCAGGCTTTAATGTACTTGGCCATGCCTGGCCAATAGTATTGTTCTTGGGCATGTGAGACGGTGGCATCGGCTCCGGGATGCCCCATGTGGGCAGCGTTGTAGTACAAGTCGTATAGGGAGGCAGGGACGACCACCTTGTGACCCTTGATGATGATGCCGTCCCGGAGCACAAGCTCATCACGGACCAGAAAGAAAGGGTGGGCGCCCGCAGGCAGTGAGGTGCGTCTGCTGGGCCACCCCCGCTGGATGACAGCTGCGAGCTGTTGCAGGTCGGGGTCGTTGGCGGTGTGCTCAACCAGGCACTGCAGCTGCTTAGAGGGAACAAAGTTGACATTGAGTACCTGCAGATCCTCCAGCTCGTAGGGGTGCCTGTCACAGGAGGACGGGGGCCCGGGACAGCGCGTCGGCCACATGCATCTCGGTGCCCCTCTTGTACACGATCAGAAAGTCGAACCGCTGGAGCTGTAACATCATTCGCTGGAGTCTGGCTGGAGCGATGTGGATAGGCTTATTGAGGATGGTCACCAAGGGTTGATGATCTGTCTCGACGATGAACCTGGTACCGAAAAGGAAGTCCTTGAACTTGGAGCAGGTGAATACAACCGCAAGAAGCTCCTTCTCGATTTGTGCATAGCGCTGCTCAGTGTCTGTCATGGTACGCGAGGCATAAGAAATGTGCTGCAGCGAGCCGTCATCATGGAGTTGCAGGCAGGCAGCACCGAGTCCGAAGCGGGAAGCATCACACGTAACTACAATTGGACGTTGCAGATCGAAAAACTTGAGAGTCGGCGTGCTAATCAGCTTTGTTTTGAGAAGGTCGAAAGCCTGCTGGTGTTGGGGAAACCAGGACCAGGCAATGTCTTTTTTCGTCAGTTGCCTCAGGGGTGCACTCAACTCGCTGAGGTCGGGGATGAACTTTCCCAAATAGTTGACCATGCCCAGGAAACGCTGCAGGCTGGTCACATCGGTCAGGGCCGGCAGCTCGGAGATAGCGTTGGTCTTCTGCAGATCAGGTTTCAGCCCGTGGGCTGTGAAGATGTGGCCAACATAGGGTACTTCAGCTACACGGAACTTGCACTTTGACGGGTTAAGTTTTAAGTTGATCTGGCGAGCGCAGTCTAGAATACGTCGGAGGTTGTGGTCGTGCTCAGCAGCATCTTTCCCATAAACCAGGATGTCATCCACGATAATGGCACACGGCAGGCCGGCAAACAGTTGCTCCATGGAGCGTTGAAACACTTCGCTAGCAGAGTTGATGCCGAACGGCATCCGCAAAAATTTGAATCTTCCGAAGGGGGTGCCAAAAGTGGTTAAGTCTGAGGAGTGTTTGTCTAGAGGTATTTGCCAGAATGAGCTCCTGGCATCAAGGACAGAGAACACCGTGGCCTGACCGACCTGGGCAGCAACATCTTCTACAGTCCTCATGGGGTAATGAGGACGTCTTATTGCCAGATTTAAGTCTTTGGGGTTGATGCACACCCGTATCTCGCTCTTACCCTTCTTCGTGGTGGCGACCATGGTGGAGACCCACTCGATGGGTTCGCTGACAGCTTCAAGCACTCCCATGTCAACCATGTTCTTCAGCATGGCTTCAACCTTGCCCTTCATGGCAAACAACACCCTGTGTGAAGCACAGACCACTGGTACAACCGACGGGTCAGTTGCGATCTTGTATACAAGGGGCAGCTTACCCAGTTCATCATCGAATAGGTCAGGGTACTCGGAGAGTGGATTCAACATCACCCGCACTTCGTGGACAGTACGGTCAAAGGACACCAGCCCGAGATCCTGACATGCCTGATTGCTCAACAGAGTCACACAGTCGCAGTCAAGAATGAAAAACGACAGGTCACACGAAGATTTCTTCAGCACTCAGTGGAAGGTGGCCCTCCCCACAGGTTTTAGCTCCTCTCCCCCATAAGCACGCAATATGGAGCGATCAGCAGTTAACAGCTCATTATTCCTTATCTTCCTGAACAGGGATGTTGACATAACATTCACCTTCGCCCCCGTGTCCAGCTTAGCAGTGAAGGATTTGTTGTTGACAGTGACAAGCACAGAAGGATCGGGGAGGCGAGATTGATTATGAAGGAGAGAATAAACACTGGCATCTCCCATGGAAATACTGGACTCAGAGTCGAGGGCAGTGTCGACAGAAGACTGGAAACCGAATTCGTTATCAACTTGTTGAAGGTTGTTTAAACTTGTCTGGGAGCTGGAGGAACGTTCCCACGGGAGCGACAGGCAGCTGAGAAATGGTTCATCTTCTTACAGAAATTACAAGCTTTACCAAATGCTGGGCACTGCGACTGCATAGAGTGGACATAATTGCAGTTGGGGCACTTCTTGACAAGCGGGACCCGAGCGGCATAAGTCAGCCGCGGTGCAGGGCGAACGTTGTCTTGCTCGTGACGGGGCATAGCAACACCAGTCAGATTAATAGCCCGATTGTCAGATCCCCTCTGCCCATGTAGCGGGGCAACCACCTCAGCTATTCGGCATGCATGCATAGCCTCAGTCAGGGTGAGATCCGGTCTTCGCAGCAGCTCTGCTCGTAGCTTCTGATCTAGCATGCCGGTGACCAAAATATCTCTGGTGAGCTGATCACGCATGTTCTTGAAACGGCACCGCTGAGAAAGGTAGCGCAGGTCAGCGATAAAACATTCAACAGGTTCATCAGGCTGCTGTTTCCTTGTAAAGAATCTAGCTCGCTCCAATATACGGTTGGAGGGCAAGTCACAAATCTCCGCAAACTTGCGTAAGAGACATACCGGGTCGTTGGCAGATTCCGCTGGCTCGACGACCTGGTCGTTGTCATCCAGGACCGCTGGATTGTAAGTGAAAGCCTGAGCACGCTTCATAGCATCGGGACCGGCAAGGTTCAGCAGGAGTGAGGCTTTGACCGCATCAGGGTCGTTTCGGTGCACGATGTTGATGAAGTGGTTGTAGTCCATCACGAAAGTAGCCCATCGCTCCGCAATGTCAGCATCAAAGACAAGGGGAGAGGGCTTGCGGCACGAGAATGCCATGGTAAATGGGGAATTAAACACTAGTAAAACTAGGAGCAAATAAAACCCGATAAACAGGAGGTGCGCGTTTAACTTACTGACACCATGTAAGGGAGTTAAGTCTGACACACTGTAAATTTTACTGAGTCTTTAATAAAGGCACATGTCAAACACGTCCCAGTACTGACTGCATCAAGTCTTCAGGCGTACTGGAACCAAGGGAGGAGCGAGGGGAAGATATCACAGTTATACTGAGATGACTGGGCGTGGTTAGTGGTATTGAGGTAGCTACATTATAGGTTGCATGCGTAAACCATCTACAGTGTTCATTGATTGTTGGTCCGCGCGGACTTGCTGAGCTGTAGGGTCCGTTTCCATGCAGTGTCTCTAAAACGAAAACTAAAGAAAAACAGAGTATTCTTTAAAATGGTGAGAGACTGAGTGATGTTGGTGCTCAGAGAGGTAGATGTGCTTGTATATGCATCACTGAAAGCCAACATGCAGGTGCAACAAGTGATTGGGAAGTGAAATGGCTTGCTTCCTTTACAACAAGAAGATTTGTTTACAGGAGTAAGGAACATTTGCTGCAATTGTATCGGGGATTGGTGAGACTGCACACAGAGCATTGAGTAGAGTTTTGGTCTCTTCACCTGGTACAGTAGCTCAGAGTTAGTGTTCTTGCCTCATTGCTCCAGGTTGGACCCTGATCTCGGGTGTTGTATTGTGGAATTAGCACATTCTCCCTGTGATGGGATGGCAGTTCCTGGGAGAGGGTGGATTAATTGGTGAAAGGTGACAGGTAGATGAGAGAGAATGAATTGCAGGTCATTTGGAAGCTTTATTTGGACTAATAGAAACATTCTGTTGGGAACTGGCATTGACCAGATGGGCAGAATGGTTTCCATCTATAGGAAGGGATCATCTTGCAAGGAGTGAGAGCAGGTGCTACTTGCCTTACAACCGTGTAAGTAATGGAAATTCACACTTAAGGAATTCCCAAATCCGAAGGAATTCACAAATCCTATTCTAGCTTCATAATTATCTAAAATTTATTCTCTCTCACATGCCTATCACCAATTAATCTACCAGGTTCTGGGACCTCCCATCCCATCGTGGAGAGAATGTGCAAATTCCACAGACAGCACCAGGATCAAACCTGGGTCCCTGGAGACAAGAGGCTGCAACTACCAAAAACAAAATAACGAATTTGAACTTAAATATGACAATTTTAATTTAATTTTCAGCTGACATTTCTGGATACACGTGCTGATGATGTGGCTTCACCTTGTGGAAAATCATGATGCGGATGTTTTTAGGGAATGCTACCCCTCCATAACATAGGGGTCCCCTGTACAGTAAAGAGTCCCTGGACTGTTCCAGGGATGAGGGGTTAAGAAGAACCAGAGAGGATCTTATTACAACTCATAATATTCTTGTAGGAGCTTGGCAGGCTGGATGTAGGGCAATGGTTTCTCTGGCTCGGGAGAGCTAGGGAGGCTAAACGGTAAATTAATTTAAAATAGTAATTGATGGATTTCTGCAGGCTGAAGGAATCAAGAGGTCTGGGGACTGTGCATAAAAACGGCACTGAGGTAAAATGTCCGCCATGATCTCTTTGCACGTATTGACTCAGTGCTCTTCCATGGTAATGAGTTTGGAAAGCCTCTGCACATTGCTCAAGTAAGGAGATGATGGCCGTGGCACCTAGTATAAGGTGCAAGGCTGCTTTACTGATGACACAAATGAAATGACACTAAAACACTAACGAAACGCAAGGAGTTTGGAACTTTGGAATTCTAGAGTTGATGAGGGGTGATCTTATAGAGGTGTATAAAATCATGAGAGGAATAGATTGTGTAGATGCACAGAGTCTCTTGCCCAGAGTAGGTGAATCGAGGACCAGAGGACATAGGTTTAAGGTAAAGGGGAAAAGATTTAAAAGGAATCTGAGGGGTAACTTTTTCACACCAAAGGTGGTGGAACAAGCTGCCAGAGGTGGTAGTTGAGGCTGGGACTATCCCAACATTTAAGAAGCAGTTCAAGAAGCACAAAGATGGGACAGGATATGGACAAAATGCTGGCAGGTGGGACTAGTGTAGATGGGACATGTTGTCCGGTGGGGGCAAGTTGGGCCGAAGGGCCTGTTTCCACACTGTATCACTCTATGACTCTATAACAAAATGCTTTCCAAAAACATTTACTCTTTTCACAATCAGCAAAATCTTGGTAAATGAGAAATGTTTCATGCATTGGTATCTCACAAGGGACTGCAGATAGAGTCATAAAATCATAGCATGGACACAGGCCCTTTGGCCCATCTCATCTATGCCGACTAAGATGCCCCATTTGCAGCATTTGCCTACATTTGGTCCATAATCCCTCTAAGCCTTTCCTATCCATGTATCTGCGCAAATGTTGGTGAACACTTCCACTCACTCTGCTTAGGCCTACATGATCTCCCGGTTGCTAAATAATGTAACCCCCTCCTATTCCCACACTGACCTGTTTCTCCAGGGCCTCCTCCAATGTCAGAGTGAGGCCAATTCAAATTGGAGGAACATCATCTCATATTGTGCTTCGGCAGCTCAGTGGCGGAACTCCTGGGGGGGCCAGGGGGGACGTGTCCCCCTCCCCCCTGTTTTGAGTGGTGGGGGGATAGTCCCTCCTCCCAACATCGCACTCAACCTCGCTGGGGGCGGAACATGATGATTGAGTGCGATGTTGGGAGGAGGGAGGTGTCGGTCAGAGGCAGAAGTAGGGGGGGTGGGACTGAGGATAGAGCGCAGTGATTGGAGGAGGGAGACGTGCCCAGGTCATAGGGTCACAACGGCAGTCCTATAATCTGTGGTCCTGGACACCAAAGCTAGGATCTCCGCTATAGGATCTTTGCTGGACACAGACCTGCGCCTCATCTGCAGCCAGGATCCATCCCAGGTCTCCAGCGCTGCAGAACCTCCACTGGACCATCCCTGTCTCCACCCGAGTGCCCCACCCCCCACTACCGGGGGTGGCCAGAGACGTCGGAAGTCAGACGGGAGCTGTGTCCCCAGGCCCACAGCCAGCGCAGAGAAGCAGCGCTAAACCCAGCTCAACTCTGCCTGTCCCTGCCTGGACTTACGGGAAATATGGCCCAGGCTTACAGCCAGTGGGGAGAAGCAGCGCTAACTCCACGGCTCCGGATTGGTATTCTGTCAGTCCAGGCAGGGCTGTAGGTTAACCCGGCGAGACAGGAAGAGTTGAGCTGCATTTAGCGTTGGATTGAGCTGAAATTACCATTCACAGGGCCCAAGGCAGAAGCCTCCGAAGCCTTGCACGTGTGTGCGCATACGCGCGCGGCCGCCCCTGTCCCACGGTCCCCTCCATATTTTGATAGCTATTTCCGTCACTGCGGCAGCTTAAAACCCAGCGCTATGAGTTTTGATTTCTCTAACTTCAAGTGAACCCTTGCTTCCCTCTCTCTCTCCATCCCTCCCTCATTCTCGCCGACTAGTTCTACTGTCCCAAATTAATGTTACTGATTGTATACCTCGTTGTCACCTTCCCCTCAGCTAACAATGAATCATTCTACATTTGCTTAGCATCACCAGTCATTGAAAGTAGTAATGCAGGTGCAGCAGGCAGTGAAGAAAGCAAATGGTATGTTAGCTTTCATAGCAAAAGGATTTGAGAATAAGAGCAGGGAGGTTCTATTGCAGTTGTACAGGGTCTTGGTGAGACCACACCTGGAGTATTGCGTACAGTTTTGGTCTCCTAATCTGAGGAAAGACATTCTTGCCATAGAGGGAGTACAGAGAAGGTTAACCAGACTGATTCCTGGGATGGCAGGACTGTCATATGAAGAAAGACTGGATAGACTCGGCTTGTACTCGCTAGAATTTACAAGATTGAGGGGGGATCTTATAGAAACTTACAAAATTCTTAAGGGGTTGGACAGGCTAGATGCAGGAAGATTATTCCCGATGTTGGGGAAGTCCAGAACTAGGGGTCACAGTTTAAGGATAAGAGGGAAGTCTTTTAGGACCGAGATGAGAAAATCATTTTTTACACAGAGTGGTGAATCTGTGGAATTCTCTGTCACAGAAGGTAGTTGAGGCCAGTTCATTGGCTATATTTAAGAGGGAGTTAGATGTGGCCCTTGTGGCTAAAGGGATTAGGGGGTATGGAGAGAAGGCAGGGATGGGATACTGAGTTGGATGATCAGCCATGATCATATCGAATGGCGGTGCAGGCTCGAAGGGCTGAATGGCCTACTCCTGCACCTCTTTTCTATGTTTCTATGTTTCTATGTTTCTATCTCGTGTTTTCGCATCTCACTCTTCCATATCTCTAGACTCCCTCTCCCCGACTCTCGGTCTGAAGGGTCTCAACCCGAAATGTCACCCATTCCTTCTCTCCAGAGATGCTGCCTGTTCCGCTGAGTTTATCTTTTTTGGTGTTATTGTTACCCCTTCTTCTAGCGCCCTTAGGTTTAATGATGGAAAGAGGTCAATTGGATGAGATTTAAGGTCTGAGAGGTCATGTGTTGATCAATTCCTCAAGGAGTGTCGTGAACGTAGCACAGATTAATGCCCCACTGTGTTCTGTAGCATTTCCCTCTGCAAGGATATTATTTAAAGGGGGCTCTGAGAGCTGGTCACATCCAAGCCATGGAAACCAGACCCAGGTAACACCCTCACTGCACCTCCACAACCCACCACTAACCAGTCCACACCTTCTCCCATACACCAAGGCTCCACTTTCCAGGCTTAAACTATCAAGTCCCTAATCACAGCTACCATGCTCTAGGCTTTGAAATCCAGGGCCAACCTGGGACATCAGAACATGGAACATACTGTAGAGGGCAGGAGCACAGGAGGAGTACAGTGCAATACCTGTGCTGAACATGACTTGAGAATTAAGGGACTGAAGTTTAGGGGTAACATGAGGGGGAACTTCTTTACTCAGAGAGTGGTAGCTGTGTGGAATGAGCTTCCAGTGAAGGTGGTGGAGGCAGGTTCGTTTTTATCATTTAAAAATAAATTGGATAGTTATATGGATGGGAAAGGAATGGAGGGTTATGGTCTGAGCGCAGGTATATGGGACTAGGGGAGATTATGTGTTTCGGCACGGACTAGAGGGGTCGAGATGGCCTGTTTCCGTGCTGTAATTGTTATATGGTTATATGGTTATATAGGTTAAATTAATCTCCTCTGCCTGCACGTGATCCTTATCCCTCCATTCACAGCATATCCATGTGCCTACCCACAAGCCTCTTAAATGCCACTATAGTATATGCTTCACCTCCACCCTGTGTAGTGCGTTCCAGACATCTACCACTCTATCTGTAAAAAACTTGACTCACACATCGCCTTGCCGCTCTCACCTTAAAGTATGCCCTCTAGTCTTAGATATTTCCACCCTGGGTTAAAGGTCCTGACTGTCTACCCAAACTATGCTACTCATCATTTTATATCCCTCTGTGGGGTCTCCTCTCAATATCTAGCATTCCAGATAAATGCAATCCAAGTCTCCTTGTAGCTAATACCCTTGAATGCAGGCAGCATTCCAGTAAACCTCTTCTGCGTCCTCTCCAAATCTTTTTCCGGGTGCTCCGGTTTCCTCCCACATTCCAAAGATGTACAGGATTGTAGGCTAATTGGGTCGGTAAAATTATAAATAGTCTCTTGTTTGTGTGGGAAAATGTTAGTGTGTGGGCATCGCTGGTCAACAAGGACTCGGTGGACCAATGGGCCTGTTTCCACAATGTTTCTCTAAACCAAACTGAACTAAACTTCTTCTTCTTGCGTATGGCGTGCACATCCTAAAGTTGTAGGACAACTTGTTCTATTTGATCTTATTTGATTGTGCATGCCAGGTTGATTGCATTTGTCGAAACAGGACGGACCACGTGAAGGTTGCAATCTCCCACCCCAACTGAACTAAATTTAAGTTACATCATTCCTTTGCCTCATGTCTCTAGGCTGTAATCCCTAGTTCCCACATGACCTTCCGCCCAGCCCAAATCTCCAGGGACCACTTCCTCACCATTCCATTGATGTCCAGCTCAGGATCCAAGCTTGGCCACTCCTGTAGATCAGTGCATGCTCCTTTAACATAGTGACCTCACCACTACTAACCACTCCCCATTGTCTCCTGTATAATTGTAGCTTCCCCGCCTCTAGCTCGCTCTCTAGTCCCAGTGATGACCACGGACAGCTAGAGCATAATGTGTGTAGTGACTATAATAAAGATACTTAGTAAGAGACTTTGTGTGTCGAACAAGCCCTTTTACATGGTGTCAGATGTCAGGTGTCACATTGGTATACGGGAGGGACGTCGCTGAGCACGACCTGCACCTCCGCCAAGTCCTGGACAGGGCTCGTGAGATCAATCTCAAGCTTAACCCGAAGAAGTGCCGGTTCCGCATTCAGGAAGTCACGTACGTAGGCCACGTATTCACGGCCAGGGGACTAAAGCCAGACCCCCAGAAGACTGCTGCGGTCACCGAAATGCCCGCTCCCACAGACGTGCCCGGCCTGCAGCGCTTTCTGGGCATGGTCAACTACCTGGGTAAGTTCATACCCGACCTCAGCGAACTGAGTGCTCCCCTGAGGGAGCTGATCAAAAAGGACAATGCCTGGGTCTGGAGCCCGCATCACCAGTCGGCATTCGTAGCCCTGAAGTCCAAGCTCGCACGCACCCCGACTTTAACGTACTTTGACCTGAACAGGCCAATCGTCCTCACCTGCGATGCATCTCGGTTCGGCCTCGGTGCTGCCTGCCTGCAGCTCCATGACAATCGGCAGCTGCCTGTTTCCTATGCCTCTCGCACCATGAACCCTGCTGAGCAGCGCTACGCTCAGATCGAGAAAGAGCTCCTTGCCGTGGTGTTCGCATGCTCCAAATTCAAGGACTACATTCTGGGCAACACTTTCACCATTGAAACTGACCACCAGCCGCTGGTCTCTATCTTGAACAAGCCTATCCATGCGGCCTCCTCACGGTTGCAGCGAATTATGCTGCAGCTCCAACGATTCACGTTCAACATTGTGTACCGCAAGGGCAAGGAAATGTTCGTGGCCGACACATTGTCCCGTGCGCCGCTCCCTTCCGTTGCCCGCCATCCATACGAATCTTCTGACCTGATGGTACTGAACGTTAACATTGTTCCCTCTTGGCAGATGCAGTCCCTGGTCAAACACACTGCCGCTGATCCTGCCCTGCAACAGCTTGTGGGCGTCATCCGCCGTGGCTGGCCTGACCGACGCTCTTCCCTACCGGCCCTACTTCCTGGTTCGGGACGAATTGGTGCTGCACAACGGCGTGGTGGTGAAGGGTCACAAAGTCGTGGTGCCGGACGCGCTGCGGGATCACTACTTCCAAACCGCACACAACGGCCACCCCGGGGTGGAGGCCACTTTGTCCCAGGCCCAAGCCCAGTTTTACTGGCCGGGCATGGTTCAGGACATTCGGGACAGGGTCTCCGCCTGTGCTGCCTGCAACAGCCTACTGCCTCATCAACAACGCCAACCTCTCATGCAGCAGCCGGCCCCCGAGTTGCCGTGGATGGCTGTCGCCACTGACATATTCGAATGGCGTGGCAAACACTTCCTGGTCCTGGTGGACTCCTACTCCAGCTGGTTCGAGGTGGACCAGCTGCCTTCCCTCACGTCTGCTGCCGTCATCGGGAAGCTTCGCCGCCACTTTTCTACCTTTGGTTCCCCGGTGACTCTCCAATCCGACAACGGCGGACAGTTTACCAGCGCAGAGTTCAGCGCCTTCGCCACCCAATGGAACTTTCGCCACATCACCAGCAGCCCCGAGTACCCGCAAAGCAACGGCCTCGCGGAGCGCGCTGTCCGCAGCGCCAAGGAGCTGCTGGAACATTGTCGTCTTGCCCATTCGGACTTCTACCTTGCCCTCCTGAACCTCCGCAACATTTCCCGGGACCCCGCACTTGGTTCGCCTGCCCAGCGCCTCATGTCCCGCACCACTAGACCCCCTCTCCCGGTTTCTCAGCAATCTCTAAAGCCCGCTGTCCGCAGCCCTGGCGCTGTCAAGGAGCGCATCATCGAGAAACAGGTCATCCAAAAGCGCTCCTTTGACAAATCTTCCCGACTGCTTCCCCGTCTGTTCCCAGGCCAGGTTGTCCGGATGATGTCCACCTCCGGTCATCACCGGCTGGCCGTTGTCGTTGGCAATGCCGACTCTCCCCGGTCTTACCTGGTTAATTACGAGGGCACTGTGTACCGTCGGACACACCAGCACCTGCTGCTTGTCAACGAGCCTGCTCCGCCTCCCGCGGACCCGTATTCGCCGCCTGTCCATTCACCGCCGCCTGAAACTCCTCCTGCCCCTGTCACTCCTCGCATGCCCCGGACACTTCCCTCTCAGCACCCTGTGCCCAGCCCACGCGAGCCTCCTTCTCCTGCCTCACCTGCTGGTGTACCCGTTCCTTCCCCCCGTTCTCCTCCTTCCCCTGTGCGTTTGTCTCCCGGTTCTCCCATCTCTGTCCCTGCCCCCGTTCCTGTAGCTCCTGCGGTTGAAGGGGAAGGTGGGTTGCGCACCCGCTCTGGGCGGTTGGCCAAGCCGCCTGTCCGGTACGGAGTGTGCGAGTAGTCTGCGTCATGATGTTTTCTAACTGTTTATGGTTTGCCTCTAGCGTATGAGCCGTGGTCGCTTTGTTTCCAAGAGGAAGGATGTAGATCAGTGCATGCTCCTTTAACATAGTGACCTCACCACTACTAACCACTCCCCATTGTCTCCTGTATAATTGTAGCTTCCCCGCCTCTAGCTCGCTCTCTAGTTCCAGTGATGACCACGGACAGCTAGAGCATAATGTGTGTAGTGACTATAATAAAGATACTTAGTAAGAGACTTTGTGTGTCGAACAAGTCCTTTTACAACTCCCACCCCCTCACCTCCAGTGACCACCAGCCCTCTCTCCTTCCCCAGTGTTCCCCACCACGCCTGATCCTGACTGCTCAGGAAGCAGCGCCTGTCCCACCCCTGGCAACATTTATTTTGCAGCTGTGAAGCTTATTTCTGAACAGCTTATTTCCGCAATGCCCCAATACAAGAGCAGTCGCCCACCTGGCTCAGCGGCAGAGTTGCTGCCTTATAGCGCTTTCAGCACTAGAGACATGGGGTCGATCCGGACTCGTGGTGCTCTCTGTATGGATTTTTTGTATGTTCTCCCCGTGATCTGCGTGGTTTTTTTTCCGAGATTCTCAGATTCTGGTGAACTTCTACCGCTGCACCATCGAGAGCATCCAACTCTATCACAGTATGGTATGGCAACTGCTCTGTCTCCGAACGGAAAACATAGCAGAGGGTGGTGAAAACTGCCCAACGCATCACCGGTTCCTCACTCCCCTCCATTGAGTCTATCCAAAGCAAGCGAAGGGCGCGCAGCATCGTCAAGGACTGCTCTCTCCCCAGCCACAGACTGTTTACCCTCCTGTGGCTGTTACACTACTTAACTCTGCACCTTGGTGATTGCCAGTCACCACCCCCCCCCCCCCCAGACACTCCTTCCCCCAGAAAAATTGCACTACTACTACTACTGTTTGTACATATATATATTTTACTGCTCATTATTCTATGTTCGCTCTTCTGGGTGAGATGCTAACTGCATTTCGTTGTCTCTGTACTGTACACTGCACAATGACAATAAAGACGACAGATGGCACAATGGACTAAGTGTTCGGCTGGCAACCGGAAGGTAGCTGGTTCGAATCCCGCTTGGAGTGCATACTGTCGTTGTGTCCTTGGGCAAGACACTTCACCCACCTTTGCCTGTGTGTGTGGATGTAATTATGTGAAGCACTTTGGGGTCAATGCAAGTTGACTAAAAATGTGCTATATAAATAAAGAAATTTAATTTAAATTTAAAGATTGAATCTGAATCTGAGATCTTTGGTTTCCTCCTACACTCCAAAGACGGACAGGTTGTAGGTTAATTGGCTTGGTATAAATGTAAATTGTCCCTAGTGTGTGTAGGATAGTGTTAATGTTCGGGGGTGACTGGTCGATGCAGACTCGGTGGGATGAAGGGCCTGTTTCTGCGCTGTATCTCTAAACTAAACTAAACTAACATTGATGATCATTGACATAGAGGCAACCTTCATTGATTCAGAAGTTTACTCAAACATTTTTAAAAATCATGTAGGCTAGGGTTGAAATCATGAGAGAATTCACTAAATTATCAAAGGTTAAAGGCTGATGGAAATAGTTGTTTAGATGATTAAGAAAGATGGAGAGAACATTCCCTCTAGTGGGGGAGTCCAGAACTAAGAGAATTCTAAATGTTGCCGACCTTTGGGGTCAATTGTGAGTTTTTAAAATTGAGATTCTTAATCCTGTACATGGTGTGAGTATTGTTAAGGTTGCAGGACCACAGTGTCCGAGACTTTTTTTTAAATTAAAAAAAAAAAACTTTTTATTAGAAGTACAGTAAATTACAATAATACACATCAGATATATCTTATTACATTTGTTGTACCACTTCGTTTTTCGAGCTTTAAAAAAGATAGAAATAAAAGAAGTAAGGAAAGTGAGCAAGAATCGTGAAGGTGCAGGAAAGTGTTGGGAAAAGAAAGCCCCTTAGGGAAGAAGTTAGAGAAGGAAGTAAAGAAAGGAAATAAGACCCTAGAAAGAAAAGAAAAAAAAAGAAAAACAATCGCTCTATTGTAACACAAAACTCCACAAAAAAGGATATACCAACCGTATTTTTATTTTTTTTAATTTATTTTATACCAGATCCTGGTACCATTTATATTTTAAATTACTATTGCACCTTATGCTTGTAATAGTTCCATAAATGCAGACCATGTCTTTTGGAAGTGGTCTACTTTGCCTGCTAGGAGGAGTCTCATCTCTTCCAAGTGTAGTGTTTCGAACATGTTTGAAATCCACATTTTTATTGTTGGTATTGGAGCATTTTTCCAAAATTTGAGTATAAGCTTTTTTCCCATTATTAGCCCGTAATTAAGTAAGTTCTTTTGAAACACGTTTAATTCGGGGTTACCTTCCGATATTCCAAAAATGATCCATTCTGCTTTTGGTACAAGTTTTATTTTAAATAATTTTGTGAAGATTTCAAATATTTCATTCCAGAATTTTTGGATTTTTATACAAAAAAACAAAAGAGTGTGCTATGGTAGCTTCTTGTGACTGACATTTATCACAAATGGGTGAGACATTGGGGAAAAGTTTATTTATTTTAGTTTTTAAATAATATAGTCTATGTAATGTTTTATATTGAATTAGAGTATGTCGTACGTTGATCGAGCATTTATGCACATATAGTAAGTGTTTATCCCAGCTCTCTTTTGAAATTTTTATAGCTAGTTCTTGTTCCCAGTCTCTTCTAATACCACCGGTTGTAGGTATTTCTATATTTAAAATAATATTGTATAAGTATGATATTAGATTTGCTGATTCAGCCTTTGTCTTCATGGCTTCATCCAATAAGTCTGGGGACATGTTATGATGGTCTTTTGTGTATTTTTTCAGATAGTCACGGATTTGAAGATATTTAAAATATTGATTATTTTTCAAATTATATTTCAGTTGTAATTGTTGAAATGCTAATAATTTTCCTAATTCATACAAGTCTCCGAGCGTTTTGATTCCCATTCTTTCCCATTGTGTAAATGATTTATCTATAATCGAAGGTTTAAACGACGGGTTATTGACTATTGGCATTAAAAGAGATAGATTTCTTAATTTTAGATTCTGTTTTATTCGTTTCCAAGTTCTAATTGTGCTATGTATCCGAGTGTCCGAGACTTGAGTACACAACAGCCATGCTCCATTCAAAGGTGTTTGATGGGCTGAGCATCTATATATATATATATATAGTTATCTTTACTAAAAAGTGGTGAGAATGAAGTGCTCGCTCCCACATGGATCAGCTCAGGCAATCATTAACGATGCATTCAGAGATGATGGATTTATACATGAATGAGAATGAGGAATATGATGAAGGATGCTAGGGACACGACTCATGAAACCCACGAGTGCTCCATGTCCTCTAACCGTCTTTACAAATCAGCGCAGCCCTGCTCAGATACCCGCCTGCACTTCCTACCACATCAGGATTCTGCAATAGTTGCTTCACCTTATTCGGTTCCCATGATCCACTCAGTTATGCAAAGCTTCCACCCACTTCACCACACTCCACCGGTCCACCTCAGATACAGGCCCACCGGCTACCACCGGCCCACCGGTCCACTGGCCCACCGACTCACCGGCCCAATGGCTACCACCGGCCCACCTCAGATACAGGCCCACCGGCCCACCGACTCACCAGCCCACCGTCTACCACCGGCCCACCGGCCCACCGGCCCACCTGAGATACAGGCCCACTGGCCCACCTGAGATACAGGCCCACCGGCCCACCTCATATACAGGCCCACCATCTATCACCGGCCCACCGGCCCACCTGAGATACAGGCCCACTGGCCCACCTGAGATACAGGCCCACCGGCCCACCTCATATACAGGCCCACCGTCTACCACCGGCCCACTGGCCCACCTGAGATACAGGCCCACCGGCCCACCTCAGATACAGGCCCACCATCTATCACCGGCCCACCGGCCCACCTCAGATACAGGCCCACCGGTTACCACCAGCCCACGACACAGACTAAAGCAACTTACCACCTTCTTCCACTTCATCCTTCGGTTCTGGTACCAGGTTTTCACTTGGAGCTGAGTTAATCCCAGTGACTGTGCCAAGTCCAATCTGAAAGCCACATAAACAAATCCTAAGTATCTTTATATTCTTGGTAAATCCTTCTTCTAATATTATGTCCATCTTGTTAATCTGCCTGTTAATCATTGAGTCAAAGCACAAACCTCTATTACTTCACTGCAATGTCTATCTTGCACAACCTTTCTATTCCCATTACTCAGCGGTCAGGCAGCGTCTATGGATGGAATAGATAGGCGACCATCTGCAGACAGAACATTGAATTTTTAAATTTTAAGTAACATCCCCCCCCCTCTCTTTCCTGCACTCTTACCCTCCACCCACCCCGATGCACCTCCCTTTCTTGTTCCCATTCCCTTCCCCCCATGTCCCTGCCTCTGGCTTTATGTTTCTCTCCTTATCTGATATGTTTTACCTCCTTTTAATCTCTAACCATCACTTACTTCACATATCCCAGAATCAACCCCCCCTCATTGTGTCCCACTGCCACTTGCTAGGCTTTGTCCTGCCCCCACTTCTCTTTTCCTTTTTTGCAGATTTTTCTTCCCCCACTCCGCTGCAATCAGTCAGAAAAAACATTGTCGATCTATGGCACTTCGTGTTTTACTCAAGTTTCTAGCATCTGCAATAACTTGTATCTCCTTCTGTTCTCATCCTATTGTTTCTGTTTGTTGTGAGTTGTGAAATAATTCAATCTTTCTTTTTACACAGATAGACACAAAACACTGCATCTCAGTGGGACAGGCAGCATCTCTGGAGAGAAGGCATGGGTGACGTTTTCAGACTGAGAGTTAGGGGAGAGGGACACCAGAGATATGAAAGGATAAGGTGTGAAAACGACAAATCAAAGCAGACGCCGATCAAGGAAATGCAGAATGGTTCACTGTTAGCTGAGGGGAAGGTGAGAATGAGGCATACAATCAGTAAATGTAACCATGAGGACAGTGAAACCAGTCGGAGAACTAGGGTGGGGGAGGGACAGAGAGAGAGGGAAAGCAAGGGTTACTTGAAGAGTTGAAGAGTTCAAGAGAGTTCAAGAGAGTTTTATTGTCATGTGTCCCTGATAGGACAATTAAATTCTTGCTTTGCTTTAGCACAACAGAACATAGTCGGCATGAATACTGAACAGATCAGTGTGTCCATATACCATTGCATAAATATATACACACATGAATAATTAAACTGATAAAGTGCAAATAAACAGATTACTGGCTATTAATGTTCAGAGTTTTGTCCGAGCCGAGTTTAATAGCCTGATGGCTGTGGGGAAGGAGCTGTTCCTGAACCTGGTTGTTGCAGTCTTCAGGCTCCTGTACCTTCTACCTGAAGGTAGTGGGGAGATGAGTGTATGGCCAGGGTGGTGTGGCTCCTTGATGATGCTGCCAGCCTTTTTGAGGCAGCGACTGTGATAAATCCCCTCGATAGACGGGAGGTCAGAGCTGATGATGGACTGGGCAGTGTTTACCACTTTTTGTAGTCTCTTCCTCTCCAGGGCGCTCAAGTTTCTGAACCAAGCCACGATGCAACCGGTCAGCATGCTCTCTACTGTGCACCTGTAGAAGTTAGAGAGAGTCTTCCTTGACAAACCGACTCTCCGTAATCTTCTCAGGAAGTAGAAGCGCTGATGTTAGAGAAGTCAATGTTCATACCGCTGGGGTGTAAACTGCCACACTACAGGGGCCAATGACCTACTCTTGCTGCTGACTCGTATGTTTCCCTTTAGTTTCAGCTTTAGATTCTGTACACTGTGGTTATTTCGATTGTAATCATGTATTGTTTTTCAACTGACTAGTTAACAAGCAATAAAAGGTTTTCACTGTACCTTATACACACGTGACAATAAACTAAACATAACTCAACTCAGCTTAGACTTGTCGCTTTTTTCCATCAGTTACATCTAATTAAGTGGAATGTTTATGCCCAATCACTTCTAAAATATTTAGCACCTTTTTCTTGCTTTTCCGTCCCAGTATAGGCAAGTTGGTTTACACAGAGAGTGGTGGGTGTCTAGAACACACTGCCAGGGGTAATAGTGGAGGCAGATACCATATGGTGTTTAAGAAGCTTTCAGATAGGCACATGGATATGCAGGGAATGCAGTGGTTTGGATCATGTACAGGCAGATGAGATTAGTTTAAATGAACCAACTTCCCCTTTTGTGTCTCCTTATTTGGAAGAAAGATGCAGAAATAAGCACGAAGATACACTATGCTAAAACCCAAGGGAGAAAAGGGTGTTTACTGATGTGTGGGAAGGAACTGCAGATGCTGATTACACACCAAGATAGACACAAAATGCTGAAGTAAAATGCTGAAGAAGGATTTTGTCCCAAAAAGTCACCAATTCCTTCTCTCCAGAGATGCTGCCTGCCTCGCTGAGTTACTCCAGCATTTTGTGTCTGTCTTCGATATTTAGTGATGATCGACTCAGAAGTGAAGCCTGTTGGTTCATCTCTGTTATATAATTGAAGGGTGTACATTAAGTGCAGAGAAAGCCAGTTCTGCTGTGGCTACACACGCACTCTCACCCCCAGAGATCCTCTCACTGCTTCCCACATCGAAACTCAACGTGATCTGCTCAACAAAGTCCTAGCTGTACCACGAGGGTCACAGACATACACTGGGCAACTGAAAATGAAAACAAAAACTGTAGATACTGGAAATCTGAAATAAACTGCTGAAATGTTCTGATCAGACAGTGTTCACAGAGAGAAGAGTTTGTTCACGCCTGGCTGCTGACAACTTCCAGTATTTTCTGCTTGTTCTCCAAGTTGCCCAACCAAACTAGTCCCATTTGCCTGCACCTGACATTTACATCCAACTTTTCCTATCCACGTACTCGTCCAAGAGTCTATTAAATGTTGCAATTTTACCCGACTCGACCACTTCTTCAGGCAGCTCGTTCCACAGATGCTCCACCCTGTGTGTTAACAAACTTGCTCCTCAAGTTCATCTTAAATCTTTCCTCTCACATCTTAAACCTATTCCCTCAAGTTTTACACTCCCCTGCCCTGGAGAAAAGACTGTGGCTATTCACCTTATTTATGCTTCTCATGATTTTATAAACCTCTATAAAATCACCCCTCAGCTTGCTACACTCCAGGGGGGAAAAAGAGCCAAACTATCCAGCCTCTCCTTATAACCCATTCCTTGAAAACCCAATGTCAATTGTTGCACCCTATCCTGTTTCATGCCATCCTTCCTTCAGCAGGCTGAGCCAGACTGTACACAGTAGTCCAGGTGTGGGTGTACAGCACAGTACAACAAACACACTGCTATCCAGTCATCAAGAGGCTCTCTTGCTGTATTCCTGCGCGATGGAACTGGGTAAGAAAACACTTGCTGCTCCTAAGCCTTATCACAGAACAAGCAGTCAGGTAGGATCCAGTCAAGAAATCCTTCCTTCGCTCCATAGATGCTGCTGCACCCGCTGAGTTTCCCCAGCAATTTTGTGTACCTAAGAAATCCTTCAATATCCTTTAAACTCATCAGACTTGAAACACTAGCATAATTGCAAATAGTAACAAAACAATTAAGGACCCAAGTTATTTGCAACTAATTTTGAAAGGCACCTGGCATTAAAAATTGGTCAACTTCAAAGACATAACAAAATCTGTGGGATGTCAGTGTACCTGCAGAGGCAGATGTTTTGCATCAAGATTCATTGGAAGGGAGCCTTTTGTTTGTGCTTGTGTGTGTGTGTGTGTGTACATGAATCTCTGAATGTGTGTACATTCATACAGTGGATATGGCTCGGGGTGGCAAGGCCCTTCTGCCTACTGAGTCCGCACCGACCTGCAATCCCCGCACATTGACACTATCGACACACATTAGGGATAATTTTACACCAAGCCAATTAACCTGCAAACCTGCACGTCTTTGGAGTATGTGAGGAAACCGGAACACCTGGAGAAAACCCACGCCGGTCACGGGGAGAACATACAAACTCCGCACAGACTCCGCACAGACAACACCCACTGTCAGGATCGAACCCGGGTCCCGGGTCACCGGCGCTGTAAGGCAGCAACCCTACCACTGTGCCACCGTGCCACCCTAGACTTTCAGAGTCTAGACTTTCAGCATCTGGACCATAGAGCCTACAACTTGAATGGATGGGACTGTGAGATGGTAGCCATTGCATGAACTTACCACATTTAGGCTTTGGGTTTGGGAGGTGCTGTCACTGAACCTTTGCGAGATTTTCCATGTTTTTTTAGAGATACAGCCCAGAAAACAGGCCCTTCGGCTCACCGAGTCCGCGTTGACCAGCAATCCCCATACATTAGCACTATCCTACACACTAGGGGTTATTTACAATTGTACCAAAGCCAATAAAACTGTACGTCTTTGGAATGTGGGAGGAAACCGGAGCACCTGGAGAAAACCCATGCGGTCACAAGGAGAATGCGCAAACTCCATACAGACAGCACCTGAAGTCAGGATTGAACCCGGGACTCTGGTGCTGTAAGGCAGTAACTCTACCATTGTGCCACCTCAGTGCCAACACAGTGCTGCAGTGTTGTCTGCATTGGTCACACCCAGCAGATACTATATACCAATGGTGAAGGAAGGGAAGATAGAAACAATACCAATCAAACAGGCAGCTTTGTCCTGGATGAAGACAAGCTTCATGAGTGTTGGAGCTGCACTCAACCAGGCAGTGGAGAGTATTCCAAGCCCTTGTAGATGTTGGAAAGGCTTAAGGGTGTCAGGGGTGGAGTCCAGCCTCTGACATGATCATGTCACCATGGTATTTTGTGGCAGTTGCAGTTACATCTCTGGTCAGTGGTGACCCCAGGTTATTGATGGCGGGGGGCTGGTGATGGTAATATAGGATCGTGTCTGTACATTCCTTACCATTTATCACTGAACCGTGAAGATTCTCCAGGAATTGCTGCATTTATTCCCCCACAGAAGGTGATGGTGACCTATCTTCTTGAACCAACTCTGCCACCAACGTTCGTGCTTCTGTCTTGCTGCTGAGATGGGACATACTCAGCGATCATGATGAAGGAGAATGGGGCCTTTGTTCCGTGCCTATCACTGTATCAGTATATTGCTTAAATAGTCTGAGAATTAGTTCCCAGCTTAGGCATGTCCCCATTTAGTTTAGTTTATTGTCACGTGGACCGAGGTACAGTGAAAAGCTTTGTTGGGTGCTAACCAGACAGCAGAAAGGGCAAGACATGATTACTATCGATCCATTCCTGTATCTTGGCATGATTCTGCACATGCCTTTGTGTGTATACTTATCTCCATGTATGAACCACACTGTCCATGTGTTCTCTGCAAACATTGGTACATACATGTAACAAACCCTTCTGTGCCTGATAATGTCTGTGCAATAATCTATACGTGTGTGTATGACCAGAAGAGAAAAGAAGAGCCCACTGTTTTAAGGTATATCATCCTATTAAATCACCAGAGTGCTAATATTGCAATACACAACTGGTGCGGGAACGTTGGGCCAAAGGGTCGGATTCCACGCTGCATCACTCTATGACACAACCCTTCTGAAAAAAATCGCTCTTCGTCTGCACATGAATATATACAAGGACAGGACAAAGATGCCGAATATTTCTCTCAGGAATCTGAACGTGCTTTTACATAAATTTCACGAAAGCCTCAGGAGTGTGTTTCCTGAAGTTAAATATGTCATTCACGTGAGAGAGAGCATTTGCTGCAATACTCTGAATGGTCCCATTGTATCACTGCCATGAGAGAAAACCACAAAAATGTTCCATTCTGCAGATTGGGATTAACTGTAATGTCAGGTGAATTAACAAATGCCCATCAATATGGAAACAATGGCAACAAACATACACCTACAAGCACCCGCGCAGTCCCATCACCCAGTCAGTCGGCTTCCACCATTGCAACAGCCTACCTCCGCAGGGCCCTCTGTGGTACTCTGAGATGCAGGAGGGAGCACAAACAATGCTTGGCTCCTGAATCCAGTCTCCAACTCCTTACAGTCATAGAGGGATAGAGCTATACAGCTTGAAACAGGCCCTTCGGCCCAATTCATCCACACAGACCAGGTTGCCTAACAGGTCCCCACTTGCCTGCACCTGATCCACATCCATCCACACCTTTCCTATACATGTACCTGTCCAAGAGTCTTTAAAATATTGTTATTCTATGCAGCTCTGCAGTTTCCTAGCGCAGCTCGTTCTATTCACCCACTATCATCTGTGTGAAAGAGTTGCCCCTCAGGTCCCTTTAAATCTTTCACATCTCACCTTAAACCTGTGCTCTGTGGTTTTAGACTCCCCTACCCTGGGAAAATGACTGTGGTTCTGCACCTTAACGCTAGCCCTCATGATTTTATACACCTCTGGAAGGCACTCCATGGAAGGTGCGCAGGCAGGTTTGTTAGTGCTACACGGATGGGTATAACCTAAAAATTGGTGGGCGTGTGGAGTCAACAACGTGGACGCGTATGCATGCAGCTAACGGGAAAGAGAGTGTAGGAACGATCACGTTTAAACTAACAGGTTAGGGGGATGGGAACAAATGCAAGGAGACAGAGGACCATACAAGGAGGACAGAGGCTAAAAGTAATAATAATATAATAATACATTTTATTTATGTGCGCCTTTCAAGAGTCTCAAGGACACCTTACAAAAATTTAGCAGGTAGAGGAAAAACATGTAAGGGGAATGAAATAAATAGTAGAGACATGACTAGTCCACAAAGTAAAGGCAGAATTCAATTCAAAACACAATATGAGGCAATTAATGCACAGATGAAAAGGGATGTGGGGCTAAGGATAGGCAGAGGTGAAGAGATGGGTCTTGAGGCGGGACTGGAAGAAGGTGAGGGACACGGAATTGCGGTAGAAGGGAGATAAGAAAAACTAACCTGAAAGCTTTGTGCCTTAATGTGAGGAGCATTCATAATAAAGTGGATGCATTGAATGCACAGTTAGTAGTTAAGGAATATGATATAGTTGGAATTACAGAGACATGGCTCCAGGGTGACCAAGGCTGGGAGCTAAAAATGCAGGGGTATTCAATATCCAGCAAGGATAGACAGATAGGACAAGGAGGTGGGGTGGCATTGCTGTTTAAAGCGGAGATGAATGCTATAGCAAGGAGAGACATCAGCTTGGATGCTGTAGAATCAGTATGGGTAGAACTGCAAAATAACCAAGGGCAGAAAACACTTGTTGGAATTGTATGCAGATGACATAGCAGCAGGAGGGAGGTTGGGGATAGCATTGAGCAGGAAATTAGGGATGCATGTGGCAGAGGTACAGCGGTTATCATAGGTGACTTGAATCTACATATAGATTGGGCCAACCAAATTGGTAACAGTTCCGAGGGGGAGGATTTACTGGAATGTATATGGGATGGGTTTTTAAACCAATATGTAGAGGAACCGACTAGAGAGCAGGCCATCCTAGACTGGGTATTGTGTAATTTGGAAGGATTAGTCAGCGAACTTGTTGTGCAAGGCCCCTTGGGCAACAGTGACCATAATATGGTGGAATGCTGCATTAGGATGGAGAGTGACACAGTTCATTCAGAGACTGGGGTCCTGAACTCGAATAATTAAGACATTGAAGGTATGAGACAGGAATCGGACTGGGATAGACTGGCAAATTATACTTAAAGGGTTGACAGTGGAGATGCAATGGCGAAGATTTAAAGACCACATGGATGAACTCCAGAAATTGTTCATCCATGTCTGGCGAAAAAAATAACTGGGAAGGCATCTCAAACCGTGGCTGATGAAGGAAGTCAAGGATAGTGTTAAATCCAAGGAGGAGGCATATAAATTGGCCAGAAGAAGTGGAAAACCAGATGACTGGGAGAAATTTAGAACTCAACAGAGAACAAAGGGGTTAATTAAGAGTGGGGAAAAAAGAGCATTAAAGAAAGCTTGCGGGGAATATAAAAACTGACTGTGAATTTTCTTTAGGTATGTAAAAAGGAAAAGATTAGTGAAAATGAATGTAGGTCTCTTACAGTCAGGGACAGATGAATTTATCATGGTAAACAAGGAAATGGCAGAACAGTTAAATGAGTACTTTGGTTCTGTCTTCACTAAGGAAGACACAAACAATCTCCCAGAAATACTAGGCGACCGAGGATCTAGTGGGAGGGCGGAACTGAAAGGAATCCACATCAGTCAGAAAATGGTGTTGGGTAAACTATTGGGACTGAAGGCAGATAAATCCCCAGGGCCTGATGGTCTGCATCCCATAGTACTCAAGGAGGTGGCCCTAGAAATCGTGGATGCATTGGTGATCATTTTTCAATGTTCTCTCGACTTTGGATCAGTTCCTGTGGACTGGAGAGTAGCTACTTTTTAAGAAAGGAGGGAGAGAGAAAACAGGGAATTATAGACCAGTTAGCCTTACATCGGTAGTGGGGAAGTTGCTGGAGTCGATTATTAAAGATGTTATAGCAGCATATTTGGAAAGCAGTGACAGGATCGGTCAAAATCAGCAAGGATTATGATGGGGAAATCATGCTTGACTAACCTTTTGGAATTATATGAGGATGTAACAAGTAGAATGGATAAGGGAGAGCCAGTGGATGTGGTGTATCTGCATTAAAAAAAAGCCTTTGACAAGGTCCCACACAAGAGATTAGTGTGCAAAATTAGAGCACGGTATTGGGGGTAGGGTACAGACATGGATAGAGAACTGGTTGGGAGACAGGAGGCAAGAGTAGGAATTAAAGGAGGATGCTATGAGGCTGCAAGGTGACTAGGAAAGGTTGGGTGAGCAGCAGAAGCATGGCAGATGCAGTATAATGTGGATAAATGTGAGGTTATCCACTTTGGTGGTAAGAACAGGAGCCTTCCCCAAATTATTATCTGAATGGAGCAGATCATGAAAATGGGAGGTGCAACAAGACCTGGGTGTGCTTGTACATCAGTCACTGAAAGTAAGCATGCAGGTATATCAGGCAGTGAAGAAAGCTAGTGGTATGTTGGCCTTCATCGCGAGAGGATTTGCGTTTAGGAGCAATGCGGTCCTACTGCAGTTGTACAGGGCCCTGGTAAAACCGCACCTGGAGTATTGTGTGCAATTGTGATCTCCTAATTTGAGGAAGGACGTTATTGCTGTTGAGGGAGTGCAGCGTAGGTTCACCAGGTTAATCACCGAGATGGCAGACTGTCATATGCTGAAAGAATGGGAGAACTGGGCTTGTATTAGCTGGAATTTAGAAGGATGAGAAGGATTCTTACAGAAACATATAAAATTCTTAGAGGATTGGCCCGGGTAGATGCAAGAAAAATGTTCTCGATGTTGGGGGAGTCCAGAACCAGGGGTCGCAGTTTAAGAATAAGGGGTAGGCCATTTAGGACTGAGATGACGAAAAGCTTTTTCATCTAGAGAGTTTTCAATCTGTGGAATTCTCTGCCACAGAAGGCAATGGAGGCCAATTCACTGGATGTTTTCAAGAGAGAGTTAGATTTAGCTCTTAGGGCTAAGGGAATCAAGGGATATGGGGTAAAAGCCGGAACGGGTTACTGATTTTGGATTGTCAGCCATGATCATATTGAATGGCAGTGCTGGTTCGAAGGGCCGAATGGCCAACGCCTGCACCTATTTTCTATGTTTTTATGAAAAAAGACCCAGCCTCTATCCAGCCTCTCCTTATAACTCAAACCTTCCAGCCTGGTAACATCTTTGTAAAGGAAGGAACTGCTGATGCTGGTTTTGCACCAAAAACAGACACAAAAAGCTGGGACTACTCATTGGGTCAGGCAGCAGCTCTGGAGAAAGGGAATAGGTGATGATTCGGGTTGAGGCCCATCTTCAGACTGAGAGTTAGGTAAGAGGGAACCGAGAGATATGAAAAGGTACATAGAACAAATTAATGAATGATATGCAAAATGGGAGTTGCGGAGAGAACAGTCTCTGCGGAAAGCGGAAAGGGGTGGAGATGAGAAGATGTACTAGTAGGATCCTGTTGGAGGTGGCAAAAATGTCTGAGGGTTGTATGATAAATGCAACTGCTAATGGGGTGAAAAGTGAAGATTCGGCAGACACTGTCCTTGTTGTGAGTGGGGGGAGGGGGAGCAAGGGCGGGGTACTCAGGAGACACAAGTGAGGGATTCATCTATGGTTGAAGAGGGGAACTCAGATGTCGTGATATGGAACACCTCATCTTGGGTGCAGCTATGGCATAGACGGAGGAATTGGGAGTAGGGGATAGAGTCTTTGAAGGAAGCAGGGAAGGAAGGAAGTATAGTTGAGATAGTTGTGGGAGTCAGTAGGTTTATAATAAACGTCAGGCAATAGTTTATCTCCTGTGATGGAGACGTTGAGATTAAGAAAGGGGAGGGAGGTGTCGGACATGGTCCAAGTGAATTTGAGTGCAGGATGGAAATTGGTAGTGAGGTTAAAGAAGTCCATGAGTTCTGCATGGGTGCAGGAGGTAGCACCGATGCATCTGCGTCCAAGATGAGGTGTTCCATATCAGGACATCCGAGAAGTCCTCATTCTTTAGGGAACGGGGGTTCCCCTCTCCCATCATAGATGAGGTCCTCACTCATGTATCCTCGGTACCTCGTAGCTCCGCCATTGCTCCCCCTTCCCCTAATCACAACAAAGACAGAGTCCCCCTAGTCCTTACCTTTCATCCCATAAGCCATCGCACACAACACATAATCCTCCAACATTTTTGGCACCTCCAACGGGATCCCACCACTAGCCACATTTTCCCATCTCCCCTCCCTTTCCGCCTTCCACAGAAACCGTTCTCTCCACAACTCCCTGGTTAACATTTCTTCCCAACCAAACCGCCCCCTCCCCAGGTACCTTTCCTGCAACCGCAGAAGATGCAACACCTGTCCCTATAACTCCTCGCTCGACTGTCCAGGGACCGTGACAGTCCTTTCAGGTTAGGCAGAGATTCACTTGCACCTCCTCCAACCTCATCTACTGTATCCGTTGTTCAAGATGTGGACTACATCGGCGAGTCCAAACATTGACTGGGCGATCGTTTCGCTGACCATTCGCTGAGCATTCTGGCAGGCAGGTTTGCCACTGCTACACGGGTGGTTTTGAACTGAATAAGGGAGGTGGGGTGTCAAATGGGATAGTCGAGGACGGAGTTAAAGGGAAAGAGAGTAAAGGGATGGTTAATGACCCCAGAATTAACGGGAAAGGAAGCGTATGGGATAGGAGCGCATGGCCAAGCGTAATAGGGATCGATGTGAAAGGTGAGATGCGTAAGGAATTAAAAGTATTGTATATGAATGCTTGAAATATAGGAAGTAAAGTAGATGAGCTTGAGGCTCAGTTAGAGGTTGATAGATATGACATTGTGGGGATTACTGAGACGTGGCTGCAGGAGGATCGGGTCTGGGAACTTAATATTCAGGGTTATACATCCTATAGAAAGGACAGGCAGGTGGGCAGAGGAGGGGGGTAGCTCTGCTGTTGTGGGATGGAATTCAGTCCCTTGCGAGGGGAGACATAGGGACTGACGAGGTAGAGTCACTGTAGATTGAGTTGAGGAATTGCAAAGGCAAGAAGACACTAATTGGTGTTATTTACAGACCCCGAAATAGTAGCCCGGATGTAGGGTGTAAGTTGTAGAAGGAGTTAAAACTGTCATGTAACAAAGGTAATGCCACTGTGGTGATGGGGGATTTCAATATGCAGGTAGACTGGGAAAATCAGGTTGGTTCAGGACCCCAAGAAAGAGAGTTTGTAGCGTGCCTCCGAGATGGATTCTTAGAGCAGCTTGTAATGGAGCCGACCAGAGAAAAGGCAATTCTGGATTTAGTGTTGTCCAATGAACCAGATATAATAAGAGAACTCGAGGTAAAGGAACCGCTTGGAGGTAGTGATCATAATATGATTCGTTTTAATCTGCAATTTGAGAAGGAGAACGTTAAATCGGAAGTGTCAGTGATGCAGTTGAACAACGGGGATTATGAAGGCATGAGAGGGGAGCTGGTCAAGGTAGACTGGAAAGGGATCCCAGCAGGAATGACAGTGGAACAGCAATGGCAGGAGTTTCTGGGCATAATCCGGAAGACGCAGGATCATTTCATTCCAAAAAGGAAGAAAGATTCTAAGGGGAGTAGGAGGCAACCGTGGCTGACAAGAGAAGTTAGGGATAGAACTAAACTAAAAGAAAAGATGTATAACACAGCAAAGAGTAGCCGGAAGCCAGAGGTTTGGGAAACTTTCATAGGACAACAGAAGGAAACAAAACGGGCAATACGGGCTGAAAAGATGAAGTATGAAGGGAAGCTGGCCAGTAATATAAAGAAGGACAGTAAAAGCTTATTTAGATATGTTAAGGGAAAAAGAGTAGAAAAGTCAAATGTGGGTCCCTTGAAGGCAGACACGGGTGAAATTATTATGGGCAACAAGGAAATGGCAGAAGAGTTGAATAGGTACTTCGGATCTGTCTTCACTAAGGAAGATACAAACAATCTCCCAGATGTACTGGAGGACAGAGGATCTAAGGGGGTAGTGGAACTGAAATAAATTTTCATTAGGCGAGAAATAATATTGGGTAGGCTAATGGGACCGAAGGATGATAAATCCCCTGGGCCTGATGGTCTGCATCCCAGGGTCCTCAGGGAGATGGCTCTAGAAACAGTGGACGCATTGGTGATCATTTTCCAATGTTCAATAGATTCAGGATAGGATAGCTAATGTTATCCCACTTTTCAAGAAAGGAGAGAGAAAACAGGGATTTACCGACCAGTTAGCCTGACTTCAGTGGTGGGAAAGATGCTGGAGTCAATTATTAAAGAGGTAATAATGGGGCATTTGGAAAGCAGTAAAAGGATTAGTCCAAGTCAACATGGATTTATGAAAGGGAAATCATGCTTGACTAATCTTCTGGAATTTTTTGAGGATGTGCCAAGTAAAATGGATGAAGGGGTGCCAGTAGATGCAGTGTATCTAGACTTTCAGAAAGTCTTTGATAAGGTCCCGCATGGGAGACTGGTGACTAAAATGAGAGCACATGGTATTGGGGGTAGGGTGTTGACATGGATAGAAAATTGGTTGGCAGACCGGAAGCAAAGAGTAGGAGTGAACGGGTCCTTTTCAGAATGGCAGGCAGTGGCGAGTGGAGTGCCGCAAGGCTCGGTGTTGGGGCCGCAACTGTTTACCACATATATTAATGATTTGGAAGAGGGAATTAGGAGCAACACTAACAAGTTTGCGGATGACACAAAGCTGGGTGGCAGTGCGAACTGTGAAGAGGATGTTAGGAGGTTGCAGGGTGACCTGGGCAGGTTGAGTGAGTGGGCAGATGCGTGGCAGATGCAGTATAATATAGATAAATGTGAGGTTATCCACTTTGGTGGCAAAAACAAGGGGAGCAGATTATTATCTCAATGGGGTTAGGTTAGGTAAGGGGGAGGTACAGTGAGACCTGGGTGTCATTGTACACCGGTCACTGAAAGTTGGTGCAAGTACAGCAGGCAGTGAAGAAAGCTAATGGAATGTTGGCCTTCATAACAAGAGGATTTCAGTATAGGAGTAGAGAGGTTCTTCTGCAATTGTTTGGGGCTCTGGTGAGACCACATCTGGAGTATTGTGTACAGTTTTGGTTTCCTAATTTGAGGAACGACATCCTTGTGATTGAAGCAGTGCAGTGTAGGTTCACGAGATTGATCCCTGGGATGGCGGGACTATCATTTGAGGAAAGATTGAAAAGACTAGGCTTGTATTCACTGGAGTTTAGAAGGATGAGGGGAATCTTATAGAAACATATAAAATTATGAAAGGACTGGACAAGCCAGATGCAGGAAAAATGTTCTCAATGTTGGGTGAGTCCAGAACCAGGGCCACAGTCTTAGAATAAAGGGGAGGTCATTTAAGACTGAGGTGAGAAAAAACTTTTTCACCCAGAGAGTTGTGAATTTATTGAATTCCCTGCCACAGAGGGCAGTGGAGGTCAAGTCACTGGATGGATTTAAGAGAGAGTTAGATAGAGCTCTAGGGGCTTGTGGAGTCAAGGGATATGGGGAGAAGGCAGTCACGGGTTATTGATAGGGGACGATCAGCCATGATCACAATGAAGGGCCGAATGGCCTCCTCCTGCACCTATTTTCTATGATTCTATGTTTCTATGTAACACCTTCGCTCAGCCCGCGCCGCGGAACCCTACCTGATTTCCCGGTTGCTAAACTCTTTAATTCTTCTTCCCATTCCCTCACTGACCTTTGTGTCCTAAGTCTTCACCATTATCAGAGTGAGGCTAAATGCAAATTGGAGGATCAGCATCTCATATTTTGCCTGTGCAGCTTACAGCCCAGTGGTATGAATGTTGATTTTTCTCACATCAGGTAGCCCCAGCATTCCCTCTCTCTCTATCCCTCCCTCACCCAAGTTGCACCAGCTTCTCATTTTCACCCAACAAACAGCTAACAATGGCTTATTTCCTTTATCATTGCTACTATTTTTGCATATCTTTCATTCATTGTTCTTTATCTTTCTACACCATCGTCTATATCTCTTCTTTCCCTTTCCCATGAATTTCAGTCTGAAGAAGGGTCTCGACCTGAAACATCACCCATTCCTTCTCTCCAGAGATGCTGCCTGTCCCGCTCAGTTAGTCCAGCTTTTTGTGTCGATCTTTAGTTTAGTTTAGTTTAAGTCAGTTTAATTTATTGTCACGTGTACTGAGGTACAGAGAAAAGCTTTTGTTATGTGCTTTCCAGTCAGTGGAAAGACAATACATGATTACAATTATGGGCCTGTTCCACTTGGCGATCTTTTCGGCGAATGTTGGTGTCATATCAGTGTCGCCAAAAGATTTTGAACATTTGAAAATCCAGCGGTGTGAAAAAAAATGTTGCGACACTTGAAAAAAAAACACATCAATACATCATCACGCCGCATCACGCCGTGTCACGCCGCATCAATACATCATCACGCCGCATCACGCCGCATCAATACATCATCACGCCGCATCACGCCGCATCACGCCGCATCAATACATCATCACGCTGCATCACGCCGTGTCACGCTGCATCAATACATCATCACGCCGCATCACGCCGCATCAATACATCATCACGCTGCATCACGGCGTGTCACGCCGCATCAATACGTCATCACGCCGCATCACGCCGTGTCACGCTGCATCAATACATCATCACGCCGCATCACGCCGCATCACGCCGCATCAATACATCATCACGCCGCATCACGGCGTGTCACGCCGCATCAATACGTCATCACGCCGCATCACGCCGCATCACGCCGCATCAATACGTCATCACGCCGCATCACGCCGCATCACGCCGCATCAATACGTCATCACGCCACATCACGCCGCATCACACCGCATCAATACATCATCACGCCGCATCACGCCGTGTCACGCCGCAAATTTTTTGGTGACCTAATATATCAGTCAATGATGCTGGCAGTCGCCGATAAAAGCCACATGGGATAAGCCCTTAAAAATATCTATATATCTACAGTGTTTAGATACAGTAGATGATAAGGGAATAAGGTTTAGTGCAAGGGAAAGCGGGTGCAGCAGCATCTATGGAGCGAAGGAAATAGGCGACGTTTCGGGCCGAAACCCTTCTTCAGACTGATGGGGGGTGGGAGGGAAAAGGAAGGAAAAGGGGAGGAGGAGGAGCCCGAGGGCGGGCGGATGGGTGGGAGGAGACAGCTAGAGGGTTGAGGAAGGGGAGGAGACAGCAAGGACTAGCAAAATTGGGAGAATTCAATGTTAATGCCATCCGGACGCAAGGTTCCCAGACGGAATATGAGGTGCTGTTCCTCCAATTTCTGCTGTTGCTCACTCTGGCAATGGAGGAGACCCAGGACAGAGAGGTCGGATTGGGAATGGGAGGGGGAGTTGAAGTGCTGAGCCACCGGGAGTTCAGGTAGGTTATTGCGGACTGAGCGGAGGTGTTCGGCGAAACGATCGCCCAACCTACGCATAGTCTCCCCGATGTCAATCAGCTGACATCTAGAGCAGCGGATGCAGTAGATGAGGTTGGAGGAGATACAGGTGAACCTTTGTCGCACCTGGAACGACTGCTTGGGTCCTTGAATGGAGTCGAGGGGGGAGGTGAAGGGACAGGTGTTGCATTTCTTGCGGTTGCAACGGAAAGTGCCCGGGGAGGGGGTGGTGCGGGAGGGAAGGGAAGAATTGACGAGGGAGTTGCGGAGGGAGCGGTCTTTGCGGAAGGCAGACATGGGGGGAGATGGGAAGATGTGGCGAGTGGTGGGGTCACGTTGGAGGTGGCGGAAATGGCGGAGGATTATGTGTTGTATTTGCTGGCTGGTGGGGTGAAAGGTGAGGACCAGAGGGACTCTGCCCTTGTTGCGAGTGCGGAGATGGGGAGAGAGAGCAGTGTTACGGGGTATGGATGAGACCCTGGTGTGAGCTTCATCTATGGTGGCGGAGGGGAATCCCCGTTCCCTGAAGAACGAGGACATTTCCGATGCCCTGGTATGGAATGTCTCATCCTGGGAACAGATGCGGCGTAGGCGGAGGAATTGGGAGTAGGGGATGGAGTCTTTACAGGGGGCAGGGTGGGAAGACGTGTAGTCCAGATAGCCATGTGAGTCAGTGGGTTTGTAATGTATGTCGGTCAGGAGTCTGTCCCCTGCGATGGAGATGGTGAGGTCAAGGAATGGTAGGGAAGTGTCGGAAATGGTCCAGGTGTATTCGAGTGCCGGATGGAAGTTGGTGGTGAAGTGGATGAAGTCAGTCAGTTGTGTGTAGGTGCAGGAGGTGGCCCCAAAGCATTCAGTTCATGTGGATTGGAGGATAGCTAATGTTATCCCACTTTTCAAGAATGGATGTATGAAAGGGAAATCATGTTTGACTAATCTTCTGGAATTTTTTGAGGATATGACAAGTTAAATGGAGGAAGGGATGCCAGTGGATGTAGTGTATCTAGACTTCCAGAAAGCCTTTGATAAGGTCCCGCACGGGAGACTGGTGACTAAAATTAGAGCACATGGTATTGGGGGTAGGGTGTTGACATAGATAGAAAATTGGTTGGCAGACCGGAAGCAAAGAGTAGGAGTGAACGGGTCCTTTTCAGAATGGCAAGCAGTGGCGAGTGGAGTGCCGCAAGGCTCGATGTTGGGGCCGCAACTGTTTACCATATATATTAATGATTTGGAAGAGGGAATTAGGAGCAACACTAGCAAGTTTGCAGATGACACAAAGCTGGGTGGCAGTGTGAGCTGTGAAGAGGATGTTAGGAGGTTGCAGGGTGACCTGGACAGGTTGAGTGAGTGGGCAGATGCATGGCAGATTCAGTATAATATAGATAAATGTGAGGTTATCCACTTTGGCGGCAAAAAGAAGGGGGTAGATTATTATCTCAATGGGATTAGGTTAGATAAGGGAGAGGTACAGCGAGACCTGGGCTTCCTTGTATACCCAGGTCTCTGAAAGTTGGCGTGCGGGTACAGCAGGCAGTGAAGAAAGCTAATGGAATGTTGGCCTTCATAACAAGAGGATTTCAGTATAGGAGTAAAGAGGTTCTTCTGCAGTTGTATAGGGCTCTGGTGAGACCACATCTGGAGTATTGTGTACAGTTTATGTCTCCTAATGTGAGGAAGGACATACTTGTGATTAAGGCAGTGCAGCGTAGGTTCACGAGATTGATCCCTGGGATGGCGGGGCTGTCATATGAGGAAAGATTGAAAAGACTAGGCTTGTATTCACTGGAGTTTAGAAGGATGAGTGGGCAACATATAAAATTATAAAAGGATTATCTTATCTTACTTTCTTATATCTTCTGCTCTCTATTTTTCTCTTTCTTTTTCTTTGGCTTTCTTCTTAACTCTTTTTCGTGTTTACGTTTCTAAGGGTCTCTCTTGATCACTTTCACGCACTTACTATCCTATCCTATACTATCCTATCTAACTCTCTTTACTTTCCTTCTTTTTAAAGTTTAAAACAAGAAGTGGTACTGGGAATGTATTATGTTATTTTTGGCTTATATCACTGTAATGTACACTACTTCTGATAAATAAAATATTAATAATCAAATTATAAAATACTGGACAAGCTAGATGCAGGAAAAATGTTCCCAATGTGGGGCGAGTCCAGAACCAGGGGCCACAGTCTTAGAATAAAGGGGAGGTCATTTAAGACTGAGGTGAGAAAAAACATTTTCACCCAGAGAGTTGTGAATTTATGGAATTCCCTGCCACAGGGCAGTGGAGGTCAAGTCACTGGATGGATTTAAGAGAGAGTTAGATAGAGCTCTAGGGGCTAGTGGAGTCAAGGAATATGGGGAGAAGGCAGGCACGGGTTATTAATTGGGGACGATCAGCCATGTTCACAATGAATGACAGTGCCGGCTCGAAGGGCCGAATGGCCTCCTCCTGCACCTATTTTCTATGTTTCTATGTTTCTATGTTATGTAATTGCAAGTATCTAAAAAAATCTTTGTTTTCGAGACCATACTTTGACTTTAAATCTTGGAAGCTCATAAACTCACCATTTTCTGAAACTGTATACATATGCCTATTTGTGCCCATTCTTTGAATCTTGAATCATACACCCCTGGCTTAAACTTTGAGTCATATGCGAACCACTTCAATGCGTGCACCCCTCTTTTTAATTTGTATTTTTCCACTATAACATTCCATATTTCTAATGTAAATGCTACTATTGGATCCATAGCATGTCTTAAAACCAAAATCTGGGTCTGGTAACCCTGTATCTCCCTTTCCATTTCTTTCCATCGAGATTCATAATCAGGTCTACACCAACAAGCCAGAGGTCTGAGTTGAGCTGCATAACAGTATTTCCGCAGATTTGGTAAAGCCATTCCACCCTTGCTTTTCGGCAGTTGAAGTGTTGTTAGTTTTATTCTTGGTTTTGTGCTATTCCAAATGAATCTAGAGATCATCTTATCCCAGGCTATGAATTTGTCTCTGGGAACATTAATTGGGAGAGATTGGAATAAATATAGTAGTTTAGGTAGGATATTCATTTTTACCGTTCGTATTCTGGCACTGAAGTCTAGAGGAAGGGTCGACCACCTTTCAACATCTTATTTGATGTTTTCTTCAATTTTGTTATAATTAGTTTCAAACAAGTTGAAAAGTGTTTTGGTTATAGTTACACCAAGATACAGCATCGTTTTATAATTCCATTTCAGATTATATGCGTCTCAGATTTGTTGGGATGGAGAATAGTTGAATGAAAGAATTTGTGCTTTTGTTATATTCAGTTTATACCCTGAGTAGTATCCATATGTTTCAAATTGGTTCATTAGATTTGGGAGACATATATCTGGTCGTTCAAGAAAAATATTGACATCATCAGCGAAAAGACCAATTATATGTTCTTTCCCCCCTATTTTGACCCCCCGCAGGTCTTCTCTCTGCCTTATTGCTTGTGCTAAGGGTTCAATATACAAAACGAAGAGAGTAGGAGAAAGACAACATCCTTGTCTTGTGCCCCTCTCTAACTGGATCCTTTTTGATATGTTTCCATTTACCTTAATACTAGCTGTAGGCTAGTGTAGCTGTACAATACACCGAATTGTATCTTAATTGAAACCAAATCTCCTCAGTACTTCATATAAAAATACCCAACTAACACTATCAAAGGCTTTTTCTGCATCTAAACTGACCAAGACCATATTTGTATCCTTTTTTTTTAGCATTATCCACAATGTGGAGGGTTCTTCTAATATTGCCCTGTGTGGACAAGGTCAGCATGGATTTATGAATGGTAAATCATGTCTGACGAATCTTATAGAATTTTTTGAGGATGTAACTAGTAGAGTGGATAAGGGAGAACCAGTGGATGTGTTATATCTGGACTTTCAGAAGGCTTTCGACAAGGTCCCGCATAAGAGATTAGTATACAAACTTAAAGCACACGGTATTGGGGGTTCAGTATTGATGTGGATAGAGAACTGGCTGGCAGACAGGAAGCAAAGAGTAGGAGTAAACGGGTCCTTTTCACAATGGCAGGCAGTGACGTGGGGTACCGCAAGGCTCAGTTCTGGGACCCCAGCTATTTACGATATATATTAATGATTTGGACGAGGGAATTGAATGCAACATCTCCAAGTTTGCGGATGACACGAAGCTGGGGGGCAGTGTTAGCTGTGAGGAGGATGCTAGGAGGCTGCAAGGTGACTTGGATAGGCTGGGTGAGTGGGCAAATGCATGGCTGATGCAGTATAATGTGGATAAATGTGAGGTTATCCACTTTGGTGGCAAAAACAGGAAAGTAGATTATTATCTGAATGGTGGCCGATTAGGAAAGGGGGAGATGCAACGAGACCTGGGTGTCATGGTACACCAGTCATTAAAAGTAGGCATGCAGGTGCAGCAGGCAGTGAAGAAGGCGAATGGTATGTTAGCATTCATAGCAAAAGGATTTGAGTATAGGAGCAGGGATGTTCTACTGCAGTTGTACAGGGTCTTGGTGAGACCACACCTGGAGTATTGCGTACAGTTTTGGTCTCCTAATCTGAGGAAAGACATTCTTGCCATAGAGGGAGTACAGAGAAGGTTCACCAGACTGATTACTGTAATGTCAGGACTTTCATATGAAGAAAGACTGGATAGACTCGGTTTGTACTCGCTAGAATTTAGAAGATTGAGGGGGGATCTTATAGAAACGTACAAAATTCTTAAGGGGTTGGACAGGCTAGATGTAGGAAGATTGTTCCCGATGTTGGGGAAGTCCAGAACAAGGGGTCACAGTTTAAGGATAAGGGGGAAATCTTTTAGGACCGAGATGAGGAAAGCTTTTTTCACACAGAGAGTGGTGAATCTCTGGAATTCTCTGCCGCAGAAGGTAGTTGAGACCAGTTCATTGGCTATATTTAAGAGGGAGTTAGATGTGGCCCTTGTGGCTAAAGGGATCAGTGGGTATGGAGAGAAGGCAGGTACAGGATACTGAGTTGGATGATCAGCCATGATCATATTGAATGGCGGTGCAGGCTCGAAGGGCCGAATGGCCTACTCCTGCACCTATTTTCTATGTTTCTATGTTTTTATGTTTGACACCCCCTAATAAATCCAGTTTGGTCTTCATTAATCAGATCTGGTACAAAAGTCTCGAGTCTTTTGTAAATGATTGAGGCAAATAGTTTGCTGTCTACATTTAAAATTGAGATTGGCCTGAAATGTTACATTGCTCTTTGTCTTTGCCTTCCTTGGTAAAATGGTAATAATTGCTTCCCTCCATGATGGGGGAGCCCTGCCCTCTTTAAGGGTCCAGTTAAAGCAAGACAGGAGCAGAGGTGTTAGCTCTTTCCTAAAGGCCTTGTACCATTCTGGTGGAAACCCATCGCTGCCTGGTGATTTACTAGCCTTAAGTCTACTGATTGCAGCTTCCAGCTCCTTAACCGTAAATTGTGAAGTAATGCTATTATTTTGTGTCTCACCAATGGATGGCAGGTCGAGTGAGTTAAGAAAAGGTCGAGTGTGTTAAGAAACTTAACTGGAGTAGGATAATTCAATTGCCTGATAACAGCTGGGAAGAACTATCCCTGAATCTGGAGGTGTGCATTTTCCCTGATGGGAGAGGGGGGAAGAGGGAGTGGCAAGGTTGCGAATGGTATGTTAGCTTTCATAGCAAAAGGATTTGAGTATAGGAGCAGGGAGGTTCTACTGCAGTTGTACAGGGTCTTGGTGAGACCACACCTGGAGTATTGCGTACAGTTTTCGTCTCCAAATCTGAGGAAGGACATTATAGCCATAGAGGGAGTGCAGAGAAGGTTCACCAGACTGATTCCTGGGATGTCAGGACTTTCATATGAAGAAAGACTGGATAGACTTGGCTTATACTCGCTAGAATTTAGGAGATTGAGAGGGGATCTTATAGAAACGTACAAAATTCTTATGGGGTTGGACAGGCTAGATGCAGGAAGATTGTTCCCGATGTTGGGGAAGTCCAGGACAAGGGGTCACAGCTTAAGGATAAGGGGGAAATCCTTTAGGACCGAGATGAGAAGAAACTTTTTCACACAGAGAGTGGTGAATCTCTGGAACTCTCTGCCACAGAGGGTCGTTGAGGCCAGTTCATTGGCTATATTTAAGAGGGAGTTAGATGTGGCCCTTGTGGCTAAAGGGATCAGGGGTTATGGAGAGAAGGCAGGTACGGGATACTGAGTTGGATGATCAGCCATGATCATATTGAATGGCGGTGCAGGCTCGAAGGGCCGAATGGCCTACTCCTGCACCTATTTTCTATGTATCTATGTATCTATGACTCGTTCTTGATGATGATGCTGGACTTGTCGAGGCAGCGTGAGGTATAAATGGAGTAAATTGAAGGGAGGTTGGTTTGTGTGATGGTCTGGGCTACGTCCACAATTCGCTGCAATTTCTTGCGGTCTTGGATGGAGCTGTTCCCAAACCAAGCGGTGATGCATCCCGATAAAATGCTTTCTGTGGTGCATCTGTAGAAGTTGGTGAGGGTTGTTGGGGACATGCCGAACTTCCTAAGCCTTCTAAGGAAGTAGAAGCGTTGGTGTGCTTTCTTGGTCGTTGCTTCATTATGGGTGATCCAGGAGAAGTTGTTGGTGATATTGACTCCTAGGAATTTGAAGTTTTCAACCATCTCTACTTCGGCGCCGTCAATGCAAACTGGGGTATGTGTACCGCTTCACTTCCTGAAGTAGATCACTATCTCCTTTGTCTTGCAGACATTGAGAGAAAGGTTGTTGTCTCGACACCAGGACACGAGGTTCTTGATCTACTTCCTCTACTCCGTCTCATCATTATTTGATATCTGGCCTACAATGGTCGTCTGTGAATTTGAAAATTGAGTTAGATTTATACATGGCTGCAGAGTACAAGGAGTAAAGAAGGGGGTGAGAATGCAGCCTTGCAGAGCACCAGTGTTGAAGATTATCGTAGAGGATAATTTGTCCCCTATCCTCACTGATTGGGGTCTGTTGGTCAGGAAGTCGAGGATCCAGTTGTAAAGATGAGTTCTGATACCAATGCCTGCTAGTTTGGTGATAAATCTGGATGGTACAATGGTGTTAAAGACGGAGCTGTAGTCTATGAATAGGAGTCTGACGTAAGTGTTCTCTTATCCAGGTGGCTCAGGGATGAGTGTAGGGCCAGGGCGATGGCATCATCTGTGGACCTGTTGTGGTGGTAGATGAACTGCAGTGGGTCAAGGCCGCTGGGTAGACTGGATTTAATACGTTCCATAACTAGCCTCGCAAAACATTTCACAATGGTGGATGTCAATGCCACTGGGCAGTAGTTGTTTAGGCGTGAGGTCTTGCTTTTCTTCGGCACCGGGATGATGGTGGTCTTCTTGAAGCAGGAGTGTACCTCAGAACGGAGTAGTGAGATTAAAGATGTCCGTGAATACTCCCGCTAGCTGGTCCACGCAGCTGCTAAGGACACGGCCAGGAACTACGTCTGGGCCAGTTATTTTCCATGGGTTTACCTTCAGGCAGGCCGATCTAACATCTGCAACAGTCACTCTGGAATGAGGCACACTGGAGTGTGAAGGGCCAGGTGTCAACACCCTGTTAGCCTTCTGCTCAAAGTGAGCATACAAGAGCATAGAAAAGCATTCAGTTAATTAGCTAGGGTCGCACTATCACCAGTGAAGTTGCCTGACCTTGCTCTGCAGCCTGTTGTTTTATTCAGAACTTGCCACATTCTCCATGTGTCTTAGTGACTATACTGGGAATCAAGTTCAGGGATAGGGTCAGTGTACGCCTGGAACAGGGATTGTTCAACGTACCCTACAAAGAGGCAGGCATATCTGGGGCCCATGCGAGCGCCCATGGCTATGCCTTTGATTTGGAATAAGTGGAAGCAGTTGAAGTAAAGCTGTTAAGGGTGAGGACCAGCTCCGCAAAGTGGAGGAGATTGTTAATAGAGTTAAATTGGCTGGTTCTGCAGTCGAGGTAGAAACCAGGAGCTTAAAGTCCTTCCTGGTGGAGGATGGAAGTGTAGAATGGTCCATTGTAGGCCCCATCTTACCTTGATAGAAGCACAGAAACATGGAAAAATAGGTTCAGGCGTAGGCCATTCAGCCCTTACAGCCAGCACCGCCATTCAATATGATCAGGGCTGATCAACTAAAATCAGTACCCCGTTCCTGCTTTTTGCCCATATCCCTTGATTCCATTAGCCCTAAGAGCTAAATCTAACTCTCTCTTAAAAACATCCAATGAATTGGCTTCTATTTCCTTCTGTAGCAGATAAGAAGGAAAAGAAGGAAACAAAACGGGCAATACGGGCTGAAAAGATGAAGTACGAAGGGAAGCTGGCCAGGAAGATAAAGAAGGACAGTAAAAGCTTCTTTCGATATGTTAAGGGAAAAAGTGTAGCAAAGTCAAATATGCGTCCCCTGAAGGCAGACACAGGTGAAATTATTATGGGTAACAAGGAAATGGCAGAAGCCTTTGATAAGGTCCCGCACGGGAGACTGGTGACTAAAATTAGAGCACATGGTATTGGGGGTAGGGTGTTGACATGGATAGAAAATTGGTTGGCAGAAAGGAAGCAAAGAGTAGGAGTGAAACGGGTCCTTTTCAGAATGGCAGGCAGTGGCGAGTGGAGTGCCGCAAGGCTCGGTGTTGGGGCCGCAACTGTTTACCATATATATTAATAATTTTGAAGAGGGAATTAGGTGCAACACTAGCAAGTTTGCTGATGATACAAAGCTGGGTAGCAGTGTGAACTGTGAAGAGGATGTTAGGAGGTTGCAGGGTGATCTGGACAGGTTGAGTGAGTGGGCAGATGCATGGCAGATGCAGTATAATATAGATAAATGTGAGGTTATCCACTTTGGTGGCAAAAGCAAGGGGGCAGATTATTATCTCAATGGGGTTAGGTTCGGTAAGGGGGAGGTACAGCGAGACCTGGGCTTCCTTGTACACCAGTCACTGATAGTTGGCGTGCAGGTACAGCAGGCAGTGAAGAAAGCTAATGGAATGTTGGCCTTCATAACAAGAGGATTTCAGTATAGGAGTAAAGAGGTTCTTCTGCAGTTGTATAGGGCTCTGGTAAGACCACATCTGGAGTCACTGCCTGTCATTCTGAAAAGGACCCGTTAATTCCTACTCTTTGTTTCCTGTCTGCCAACCAGTTCTCTATCCATGTCAATACCCTACCCCCAATACCATGTGCTCTAATTTTGCACACTAATCTCTGGTGTGGGACCTTGTCAAAGGCTTTTTGAAAGTCCAGATACATCATTACAGGCTTTGATCTGTCTTTTTGCATATCTTTCATTTATTTGTTCTTTTACGTGACTCTCAGTCTGAAGATGGGTCTCGACCCAAAACGTCGCCTATGTCTTTTCCCCAGAGATGCTGCATGACCTGTTGAGTTACTCCAGCTTTGTATACCTATCTTCAGTGTGAACATCTTTGTAAATCCCTTTTGCATCTTTTCCAATGTAATGACCTCCTTCTTGTAGCAGGGTGACCAGAACTATACACAGCATTCCAAATGCGGCCTCTATCAACATCTTGCACAGCTGTAACTTGACATCCCCATTTATGTACATTTTTGCTTCTATGATGGAACTATGTATCTAGACCTGTAGGTCTTTCTGTTCTACAATGGTCACAAGGGCGTTATGATTTAGTGCGTAAGTCTTACCCAAATGGAACAGCTAACTTTGATCTGAATCTGCTAATCTTTGACCCATTGAATCAGTTGATCAAGATCCCATTATGATGTTAAATATTCTTGTTCGCTGTCCACTTCATCACATATTTTCGTGTCATCCGCAAAATTATTAACCATGCCACCCATATCCAAATCATCAGACCATCAGGGTTGCCGCACGATGGCAGCCTCGCCAACAGTCTATCTGTCTTTTCGTCTTTTTTTGTTACTTTTTAGTATGTTTTAAAATTATGTGTTAATGTTCTCTGGTTTGTTTTATGTGGGGGGTGCGGTAGGGGGTTGAGGGAAACATTTTTTTCAATCTCCAACCTTGCCAGAGATGTGACTGTTTTCCGGATCGTATCTCTGGTCGCTCTGCGGCCTAACATCATGAAGCTGGCAGTCTTGCTCGGGACTGACTTTGAGGCCCACCACGAGGACGTGGACTTACCATTGGAGCCGATCCCTTGCCTGGGATCAACGCTCCAACCGCGGCCTGCGAATTTCAGCATCGAGGAGCTTGCAGTCTCGGATAGAGACCGATGTCGGGAAGCTCCAAAGCTTCTCTGTTGTCAGTAAACCGACGCAGAACGTTCGACCAGCCCCGACCCGGGGTCAGATCACTCGGCGCGGGGGAGCTGATATTCCCCCCGATGCAGGAGCTTGACCAACCGCCGGCTTCTGGAGTCAACGGAAGGCTGGAGGCCCCCGACCGCGGGAGAACAAAGAAGGGAAGTGATTGAACTTTTTTTCGCCTTCCTTCACAGTGAGGAATGTGGAGGAGTCACTGTGGTGGATGTTCATGTTAAAATGTATTTTGTGTGTTTTGGTGCTTTTATTGGTATGACTGTATGGCAAATCAAATTCCTTGTATGTTGCAAAACATACTTGGCTAATAAAGTATGATTATGATGATGATGATTAACCTATTGGCTAGATCACCCTGGATCCCATGTGATCTAACCATCCAGACCCGCCTACCATGTGGAACCTTGGCAAAGACATTGCTAAGGTCCACGTGAACAATGTCTGCCACACTGTCATCATCAATCTTGTTGCGCATCTCCTCAAAGGCCACTTGTCAGGCACCAGCCTCCCTCCCAGTAGATCACCACTTGCCCTCCCAGCTGGAGACGAGCCCACCCACCCCTCATGGATATCCTCCAACACATCTCCCCTGATAGATACCAACTCTCTCACCCCACCGCTGGTGGCCCAGATACTCTGCTGGAGACATCTCCTGGTACCCAGCCCAACTGTGGTCCTGCGCCCGCCACACAGCCCTCCTGTCCAATCACTCACCTGTCCGGAGTAGAGAGGTATTTCTGTTTCTGGAACTTCTTCTCCAGACCCATGAGCTGCAGTTCGGTGAAAATGGTGCGGCATCTCCGGGGCTTCTTAAACCGAGGGACAGCCCGGTCACTGTTGCTCTCGCTGCTGGCACTCTCCAGAGCTAATAAGCCAGTGGTACTGGAGGACAGAAAATGTGGAATCCTTGTAGTGGGAACTGGAGACAGCTGTGTCAAAGCCAACGATGGGTATGAGCTCAATGCTGACCCTGTAGAAGCACATGGGGACTAACATTAACCAGAGACTTCAGACACACAGACCTTGCAGAAACACATGGGGACTAACATTAACCAGAAACTACAGACATTGAGTATAAACTCCTGGAATTTATTTTTCCAGCAACACCTTCTTCAGGGCAGCACAGTGGTGCAGCGGTCGAGTGGCTGCCTCACAGCACCAGTGACCCGGGTTGGATCCTGACTACGGATGCTCTCTGGGTAGCGTTTGCATGTTCTCCCTGTGACCATGTGGGTTTCCTCCAGCTGCTCTGGATTCCTCCCACATCCCAAAGGCGTGCAGGTTTGTAGGTTAACAGGCTTCTGTAAATTGTCATTAGTGCGTAGGATAAAACTAGTGTATGTGTGGTCGCTGGTCGGCGTAGACTCAGCGAGCCGCAGGGTCTGTTTCCACGCTGTATCTCTAAACTAAACTGAGAAACAATTCTGACCCAAATACTGCAGAAATGGACTCTGACACTGGGGGACCACGACTGCTATAGGCTGCAGCTTTCTTAAACATATCTTTAAATTAAGTCCCAATTTTGCTGGTCTGGAACGGTTAGATTTTGCCAAAACACTTCTGCGCAAAAACTATGCCCTGCACTATCCCGCAAAACAAATCTGCATTTACATAGCACTGGTGCAGTGTTAGGGCATTTCAGTGATTAAGGCCAGTGAAGTCAAGTCATAATCATAGAGCACAGAAACAGATCGTGTGGCTCAACTCATCCATGCCGACCATGATGTCCCATCTGAACTCGTCCCATTTGCCTGTGTCTGGCCCATATCCTTCAAAACCATTCCTATCTATGTGCCTGTCCAGATGTCCTTTACATGTTGTTATTGTACCTGCCTCAACTACTTCATCGGGCAGTTTGTTCCATATACCCAACATGCCAAAAACCTTCCTCACTATCCTTTTGGCCTGAGCTGCCTTTTTATGGAACTCTGGCCATACTCTTAGATCACTCTGCTCTACAACACTCCCTAGGCCCCGCTGTTCACAGTGAAGTTCCTGCCTTGATTAGACTTCCCAAGATGCAACACAGAGGGTGTTGGATGGGGGAGATGATAATGGGGATAGTAGCAGAGAGAGGGAGAATGTAGGAATGCCATGCAGAGGAGTACACAATATCCACTGATTTTCTCTATCTATTCTGCCTATTACAACCTAAAATCTCCAGACATAATATCCCTCCTGGAAACCTTTATTGTATTTGCTAATCCCATTGATATTTTCTGAGTGTTTTGTTGTCTCATTGTTTATATTGGCTCAGGCATTTCTTCACGAGAGTCAGATGTGTGCAGGAAGGAACTGCAGATGTTGGTTTACACTGAAAATAGACACAAAAAGCTGGCGTAACAGGCAGCATCTCTGGAGAAAAGGAATAGATGATGTTTCAGGTCAGATCAGGGCTGGATTTACGTATAAGCTTCACAAGCTTAAGCTTAGGGCCTCGAGATCTAGGGGGGCCTCGGCAAGGCCGGATTTACCTATAGGCTTCATAGGCTGATTGGGAGGGGCCTTACATAGGGGATTGTGAGGGGCCTCACAAGTGGAATAGCCTAGGGCCTCTCTTCATCTAAATCCGGCCCTGGGTCAGATGTGTGCACCAGGTGAGGGAGAATAGGAAGTCTGACTCAGGAGAGACCAGCGAAAGTTGGCAACACAGTGTATGAGGGAGGGAAGGTTTAGGGTCTTGGGTAAGGTTGACAATCGGGCAGGCTGCTTTTTCTTCTATTATAGTGACACAGAAGGAGACAGACTGGCCCATCAGCTCCATGTTGGTGTCAAGAGGACAGTCCTATCAGTCCCATTGCCTCCTTATTGCTCTCTTCTCTCCCACGCAGGTCGAGCCAACTCATTTACAGCATATCTTTGGGATGGAAAAGGATAATGAGGAAGCCCACAAGATCACAGAGAGATCATTCAGACTCCATGCATGCAGCACCCATAGTCAGGATTGAACCCAGTTTTTGATTAATTGAAAGATATAGCATGAAAACATGCCCTTTGGCCCTTCAAGTCCATGCCAACTAAAGATAACCCGTTCACTCTAGTTCCATGTTATCCCACTTTCCCATCCACTCCCCACACACTAGGGACAATTTACAGAGGCCAATTAACCTATAAACCCACACATCTGTGGGATGTGCGGGGAAACCGGAGCACCCGGAGGAAACTCATGTGGTGATAGCAGGAACTTGCAAACTCCACACAGACAGCACAGTTCGCGGTGAGGGTCAAACCTGGGTCTCTGGCGCTGTGAGGCGACAGCTCTACCAGCAAGGCCACTATGCCACCCCAATTGTGAGCCAGTGGTGCTCCCTACAGCAGAGTGTCAAGCTGCATGAAGGTTGTTGAAGTTGTATTGGTCCTGGTAAGTGGAGAGTGCTCCATCACACTCAGCATTGTGTAATATTGAAGGTGACGCCCTTTGGCTGCAAGAGTTGACTTGGTCTTGTAGCCATGTATTGCTATATTCTCCTGTATTGGTGTGGCAGGTTGATGTCAGTAGGATGCTAGTGGTGGGAATTAATTGACAGTAAATGCATTGAATTAGTTAGTTAAGTTAATTCAATTAGTTAGTTAATTTCTCTGAAATTGAAGAAGGTATTTCTCTTTCTTTTATATGTATGATTGCTACTTGCCACTAATCAGCCTAATTCAGAATGTTGTCTAGGTCTTGCTGCATGCAAGTAGACTGTTTCATTTACTGAAGAGTTGTGAACAGAATTAAGCATTGCGTAATCATCAGGAGATCCGAATACCTCTGGGAATTCCATGCAGGTCACGGAGAGAACGAGCAAACTCCACGTAGAAAGTACCCAAATTCAGGATTGAACCCATGTAGTTGCAGCTGTGAGACAGGGGCTTTACCTGCCACCATGCTGCACGTGGAATGGAGGAGGGTGCGGGGAACCTGATGGAGGACATGCTCCAAATGTCGAGGCATAGATGGTAAGAAACCTTAACCCATGGCAGTGCTATCCAAAACTAGCGGGCGTAGGTTTAGAGTGAAGGTAAAACATTTACAGGGGATCTGAAGAAGAACGTCTTCATTCAAAGAGTGATTGTAATCTGGAACTCACTGTGTGAAAGAGTGACACACCATGTAAGATGCTTCATAGTGAGCACTGGAATTGCCACGGTACAGAAAGGGAGGGGTTAAATGCGACTAAACTGGATTAGCACAGATGGTCACAATGGTTGGCGTGGACATGGTGAGCAGAAGAGCCTATTTTTATGTTGTATCTCTATGACTCCATGATTTACTACCGGATGATATAAAGCAAGACCAGATTAGAGATGGCCAGTTTGGCTTTGCGCCTGGGAAATTGTGTCACAACTTTGAAGTTGTTTTTTGAGTTTTTTGAAGAGATCACCAAGTCGATTGATGAGGGCATGGCAGTGTCTATGTGAAATTTAGCAAGGTCCCGCATGGTAGGCTGTTCTGGAATCCAAGGTGAACTAGCCAAATGGATTCAAATTAACCTGGAGAGAGGAGTAAACGGGTAGTTGAGGAGGTACACAAAAAAGCTGGAGAAACTCAGCGGCTGCAGCAGCATCTATGGAGCGAAGGAAAAAGGCAACGTTTTGGGCCGAAACCCTTCTTCAGTTGAGGAGGACTGTTTCTCCTACTGGAGGCCTGTGACCAGTTGTCTGCCACTGGGGTTAGTGTTGGGGTCATTAGTATTTATTATCGACATTAATGGTTAGATGACAATATTGCAGATTACACTAACATTTGTGGTACAGTGACAGTGAGGAAGGATATCTAAGTTTGCAACAAGATGTGAAGAAAGTCACCAGCTTCAAGTTCCTGCCATTCAAGTCCCTTAGAAGTTTCAGAAGGTTCGGCATGTTGCCATATACTCTATCGTATTTCTCCCGATGTACCGTGGCTGCATCACAGTCTGATTCGGTAACACCCAGGAGTGAAGGAGACTGCAGAAAATAGTGGACATTGCCGGTCAAGCTGAGGTATCAATCTCCCCATCGATTTATGGTAAGTGCTGCCTCAAAAAGTCTGCTAATGTCATCAAGGACCCACACCACTCTGGCCAGTCTTTGTTTTGCTTACACTAAACAGTACTTTAATTTTCACGATTATGGTGCGGGTACCTAGCGTTACTGATAATTCATTGTATTATTGATTATCAAATATTTATTTCTTGTGTTATGGCATTAATGGGCCTGCTAAGCAAGTAAGAATGTAATTGTTCCATTCTCAATGTATATGGCAATTAAACACTTTTCACTCTTGGATCTAGATCAGTTGGAAAGGTGGGCTAAGGAATAACAAATGGAATTTAACTCTGACAAGTGTGAGGTGTTGCACTTTGATATCTCAAACCAAGGCGGAGCTTACACAGTAAACGGTGGAGCCCTGGGGAGTGCTGTGGAACAGAGAAATTTGGGAGGACAGGTGACAAAAGGTATTGAAAACAAAGGTTGGGATATCATGATGCAGTTGTACAAGCTAGTAAAGGTAGTATAACAAGGGGAGTGGGTGTTGATGGAGATCGAAGTGTGAACCATGGAGACATGGAAAGAGTGTTCTGTTCTCTGTGTTCAAGAGTCATACTGCATGGAAAAAAGCCACATATTCACACCAACCAATGACCACCCATCATATTAATCCCACCTTCCAGTATTTGACCCATAACCTGTGAAAGGATCTGACAACAGGATGGAAGCTGTTCCTGAATCTAATGGCATATGGTTTCAAACCATATGCCATTAGGGAGAGGAAGAAGAGAGTCTGACTGAGGCGGGAGGGCTCCTTGATTATGTTGGCTGCTTTCTTGAGGCAGTAGGAATTGTAGAAGGAGTCAATGGAGGGGAAGCTGGTCTGTGTGATGGACAGGGTTACATCCACAACTCTCTGCAAGTTCATGCGGCCTTGGGCAATTGCCATAACAAGTTGTGATGCATCCAGATAGGATGCATTCTATGGTGCATCTGCAAAAATTGGTAAGAGTCAATGGGGACAGGGCAAATGGCTTCAGCTTCTGAGAGAGTAGATGTGCTATAGTATCATCTGTAAACTTGTAGATGGAGTTGGAGTGGAATTTGGCCACACAAATTCTAGTGTGTACAGGGAAGCATAGTAAGGGCTGAGTAACCAGTGGGTAACCAGTGTGATGATTATTGTGGAGGGGGTGTTGTCACCTATCCTCACTGACTGGAGGAGTGAAGTCCAGTGGAGAGTGCTGAGCCCAAGGTCCCAGAATTATACCCCATCTCTTGGCACATCCACAAGCAAACCAAGAAGGAATATTTGGGTCACTACCACTCCTGTATTCAAGGACACAAATATTCCTTGTGTATGAAACAGCAATTTACTTGCACTTCTTTCAATTTAGTGCACTACATTCAGTATTCATAATATAGTCTCCTCCGCATCTATGAAACCAAATGCTTATCGAATAACTCCTCTAAAGAACAACTACTCAGTCTCTAAGTTCTTGTACTTTGTTATTTCAGGTATTTTACTTTATTTTTCATATATTGAAGGAAAACACTCTTCATGCGTCTGGCCTGCCAAACTCTTTAATGGTTTTGTAAGTTTCAATTACATTTCCTTCATCCTTTTACACTGTAGACAGTGCAAGTCTATTTAGGTTAGGAGACTAAAACTGTATTAAATACTCCAGGTTGTGGTCTCACCAAGGCACTATACAAATGCAATAAGATTCCTTGGTTGTCAAACCTCGAGTTATAAAGTCGCGAAAGCAATTGCCTCCCTTATTGCCTGTTGCACCTGCATTCAGCAACATGTGTATAAGCTCTCCCTGGTCCCAATGAACATCCACAGCACCAGATCTTTCACCATTCATACTATAATTTCTGTTACGTTCACCAAGAATGGACGCCATCAAATTTTCCCATCTGCTGTCTTGTCAACCTTTCAGTTTGTCTATATTCCCTTCACATCCTCCTATAAACTCACAATATGCCTCTTATTGATCAGTCTGATGAAGGGTCTCGACCCGAAACGTCACCCATGCCTCTCCAGAGATGCTGCCTGTGATACTCCAGCACTTTGTGTCTATCTTCGATTTAACCCAAAATCCACAGTTCCGTTCTACACATGCCTCATTAAATATTTCATCTCCTCAGCCAGACAGTTGACAGTAATTGTGAAGAGCTGATCCCCGTTTCAGTTCCTGTGGTACCTAATGAGTCACAGCCCGATAACTGGAGACATCCCTATTGATGTGCACTCTTTGCTTTTTGTCTGTTAATAATTTTACCTGATTCCATATGTTCTATTCTTATTGAACAAGGACTTATCAAAAACCTTCCAAAAATCTTCACACACCACATCCATTGGTTCACATCCTCAATGAACTCCAGTAGATTTGTCAAACATGATTCTGCAATCATAAATCCATGTTGACTCAGCCCAATTCTGTTATTTTTTTAAAAGGTGATCTATAATTATGTCTCTCCTTGTAGATTCTGGTGCTTTACCTACCACAGACATTAGACCAACAGATTGGCAGTTTCTGTTTTATCTCTCCCTCCTTTTTTGAAGGATGAGGTCACATTTCCTACCCTTCTAGACACAGGAATAATCCATGAACCTTTGGAACTCTGGAAGATATCAACCAGAGCATTAACTATCTGTAAAGCCATCTCCATCAAAATGCTAGAATGTAGATATTCAGATCTATCAATTTGTCTGCTGCTATGTTTAGATTAATTCTTATTTTCTTCGGGTCTTCATTCTTGGGTTCTTTAATATACTTGGCAGGTTTTGTGCATCATTGTGAAGGCAGATGTACTGTAATTGTTTAATCTTCTTCCATTCCCTTACTCCCCAAAATAAATCCCCATTGGCCCTAGACCTCAGCACTCAATGCAACAGTATAATCTTCATCCTATTTACCTGCACATGGTCTAGAAGCTGGCAATTCAAGTGTCCACCCACATATATTTACAATGCTTTAAGAGCCTCAGTTGTCACCATTCACACCGCCAGTCCATTCCAAATTCCAGCCACCTCTGAGTGCAAAGGTTCTTCCTCAGATCCCTCGATACTATTTCACCTTTACCACCAAACCTCTGCCTTCTTGTTTTATATACCTCTGTTGTGAAATGTTTTTTTTCCCAGTTCAGTATCAATACCCTCATAATTCTGCCCCTCAGTCAGGTCACCCCTCACTCTGAACTCCACGGAAAGGAAACGCAGCCTACCCAGTCTCGTTTGATCAGCCAAGAAGGTTGTTGGCTGCAACCTTCCCCCCATCGATGAACTGTACACTGCAGTGGCCAGGAAGCGAGCGGGCAAGATCATCTCTAACCCCTCTCACCCTGGCCACAAACTCTTTGAAGCACTTCCCTCTGGAAGGCGACTCCGGACTGTCAAAGCCACCACTAGCAGCAGCTCTACTCAACAACCAAAAGTCTGTAGCCTCCTTTTGCTCTGGTATTTTATTCTTCATATGTTTAAATTATAATGTTTTATTCTTAATTGTATACTGTATATCGTGTTACTGTATATGCGATCAAAGCACCAAGGCAAATTCCTTGTATGTATACATACTTGGCTACTAACATTTATTCTATTCAATTCACTTCACTTCATCACTGCATCTCAAAGAACCTGGTAATGAAGCTCCTCTGCATCACACCCTGACACTGTACACCGTGCTCCAACCATGACCTGACCAATGTTATGTAAAGTTGTACTGTAACTCCCTGCTCTTATATTCTGTGCACCGTATCTACTTGTGGTGCCACCATCAGAGACCCTTGGACATCCGGCAGATTCCTTCTGTTCTACCACACTCCCTAGGGCCTCCCATTCATTCTGTCCTATTACCTTTAAAGAACCATAATGTCTCTTTTTCTTTACACCACTCAATATCCTTCCATTTATTGTATATTACCCTGTTCCTGGAGCGAAGGAAATAGGCAACGTTGCCCGAAAAGTTACCTATTTCCTTCGCTCCATAGATGCTGCTCCACCCGCTGAGTTTCTCCAGCATTTTTGTCTACCTTCGATTTGCTATTGTTCTTTTCAATTTACCATGTTCTTGCAATCTATACTTTTTCTTCTCATTAGCAGCTCCACAACCAATTTTAGTTTCAGCAGAAATAGCTGAAACTATTTCTTCTTTATTTCCTGCTTGCTTCTTTTAACAGCCTGGGAAATATTTCACCCTAGAAACATTTCATCCCAAAGACGTGCAGGTTTGTAGGTTATCTGGCCTCCGTAAATTGCCCGTAGTGGATGAGAAAGTGGGATAGCATAGAACTAGTGTGAACGGGTGATCGATGGTTGGTGTGGACTCGGTGGGCTGAAGGGTATGTTTCCATGCTGTATCTCTAAACTAACTAAAAGGTCTGATTTTCAAAACACCTTAAAACTTCCTCTTAGAAAGTCATTCCATTAATTTCCCCTTTCTCCCCTCTTCCTGGCCCTCTGCCCTTCACTCTCCTCTCTCTTCCTTCTCCTCCCTGCCTCTTTACCTTCTCTTCCTTCTCTTCCTCCTCTTCACCCCCATTCTCCCAGGATGTGGAAAAATACTGCTGGAGTTATCACAACACAAAGCATCTGCAAACAGGGCCACAGCTCAGTCGGCCTTGAACCCATTGGCATTTGGTCTGAATCATTATCTGGCATTGAGAATCCATGTTATAAACATACAAGCAATGAGAAACCAGGGAGCACAAATGTAAAGTCTCCAATCTCCTGCCTCCAGCAAGTGCTGTCTGGCCTTACATATCCTTGCTTACTGTATATAGGCCATTGACAATGTGACAACTAATCAGAATAGATGGAAACCGAAGACAAGACTTGCAGAAGATGCACACAATACGTGTGGCACCCGTGGACAGAACGAAATAGGCTGATGCCAATATAACTCAGGGTTGTCAGCTGCAGTACATGGACAGATAATGCCCACCGCATCACAGTCCGCCCCAGCATAACCCAACACCAGATTGCTCATTCTCCCTCATCCGTATAGTGGGAGTTCAGTAACATAAATTGTCATTCACAAACTAAAGCTACCATCTGCAAAGTCTGCAACTCCACCCTCTCAGAAATGGGTGGTTGTGTTATCATTGACTTTGGCCATTACAGACTGAGCTGGGGTGACCCTGACTCACTCAGGCAACTTCTTCCTTTGAGTATCCTTGGACACCAACATCATCATCTTATTCCAACCTTTGGAGCAGGTATTGGCAACCTGTGGTCCACAGGTCGAATGCGGCCCGTAACTCAAAATCATCCGGCCCGCGGTCGTATTTGTTTTGCTCCGGAACCATTCTGGCCAGCAGACAGGGAGGGGTGAGTCCGTAATGGCCGTCTCCCAAGCTGCCTGTCGTGGCCCTTCTCTGTTTTTGTTGTTTTGAGTGTGTGTTAAGGTATGTTTTGGTGTTTCCATATGTTTTATGTGGGGGAGGAGGCAGGGAATAGGGGAAAACATTTCTTGTTGTGTTGCAATCCGTCCCAACGCCAGTGTTTCGATCATCCCGACGAGATGGTCTGAACATCGAGCCGTTGTCACAGTGAGGAATGTTGATTCCACTGTAGTCGATGCTTATGTTAAATTGCGTCAAATGGTTGTGTTAAATTAAATCATTGTTTTTGCACAATAAACATGAAGTTGATCTTAAGATTCCATAGATGCTACCTCACCCGCTGAGTTTCTCCAGCATTTTTGTCTACCCTAAGATTCTTAACGGTTGTTTCAAATTCAGTGTCTCAAACTAACTCCTATGTTCATTAGACATAATATTTCTTAAATATATAAATATGTCAACGTTTATTAAATATGGTGATAGATGTGGCCCTCCAACCGCTCACAGACCCGGGACCCGGCACGTAGGCAGATCCGGGTTGCCGACCCCTGCTTTGGAGTGAGTTCCTCTCAGAACATCAGGGTATCTGTTAGAATTAAACTAGGACATGAGAGGGCAATCTCCTTGAATACTCTGGGATGCAGACCATCAGGCCCTGGGGATTTCTCTGCCTTGTCCCAACACTTTACCAAACACCATTTTCGGCATAATGTGGATTCCGTTCAGTTCCTCCCTCCCACTAGATCCTCGGTCCCATAGTATTTCTGGGAGATTGCTTGTGTCTTTCTTAGTGAAGACAGAACCAAAGTACTCATTAAACTGTTCTGCCATTTTCTTGTTCCCCAATATAAATTCACCTGTCTCTGACTGCAAGGGACCTACATTCGTCTTCACTAATCTTTTCCTTTTTACTTACCTAAATAAGCTTGTACAGTCAGTTTTTATATTCCCTGCAAGCTTTCTTTCATGCTCTCCCCCCCCCCCCCCCCCCCCCTCCTCCTCTTAATTGACCCCTTTGTCCTCCTCTGTTCTAAATTTCTTCCAGTCCTCTGGTTTGCTGCTTCTTCTGGCCAATTAATATGCCTCCTCCTTGGATTTAACACTATCCTTGACTTCCCTCGTCAGCCACGGTTGAGCCGTCTTCCCAGTTTTATTTTGTTACCAGACAGGTCACTCCTGTGTCCTCCTCCTCAACGCTGCTACCAATTTGGGTTGGCCCAATCTATATGTAGATTAAAGTCACCCATGATAACCGCTGGACCTTTGCTACACGCATCCCTAATTTCCTGCTCAATGCTATCCCCAACCTACTGCTGTTTGGTGGTCTGTATACAACTCCAACAAGTGTTTTCTGCCCTTGGTTATTTCACTGTTCTACCCATACCGATTCTACAGCATCCAAGCAAATGTTTCTCCTTGCTATTGCATTAATCTCTGCTTTAACCAGCAATGCCACCCCACCTCCTCTTCATTTCTGTCTATCCTTCCTGAATATCGAATACCCCTGCATGTTTAGTTCAATGTTAGAATGTAGGCTAAGAATCACTTAGAGTCTGGATTTACAGAGGGAGAGGAGGGGTAAGTATTTGGGGGGGGGAGAGATGGGGTTCAGTTGGAAGTGTGTACGGAGGAAGGTCAGAAAGTCATAAGCGATAGTAGTAGAATTAGGCCATTGGGATGACAGTAGAGGAGGAGTTTACCTGAAATTGGAGGTTTAAATGTTCATGCTGTTGGGTTGCAGATTACCCAAGCAGAATATGAGGTACTGTTCCTCTAGTTTGTATTTGGTCTCACCCTGTTGGTGGAGTTAATTTAATGCCCACTCCAGGCAAATGTACAGTGGCCAAACTTTCATTCAGATTTTATTTTGCGTCAATTAAATGATAATTTTTTCCCTTTTTCTATCTTTTACTCTTCTCTTTTTTTTTACCACATATTCACTTTTTGTTTTGCCCTCTATCTTTTTCATCTCACAAGGAGAGGTTGGTTAACCAAGCTGTGAGGACAATCAACAGCCTGCAACATTACCTTTGTCATGAAAGTGGTTTGCAGATGTGGAGGAATGTGGAGCATCTACTTTAGAAAATAGAATGGGAAAACTAATTTTTATTTACATTGCAACTATACAAAGGCATGGAGGGTCCAAATGCATGAAGCACAAACAGCAGACATGTAGGTACAGCAAGTAATGAAGAAGGTTAATGAAATAAAAAGAAGACACAAAGTGCTGGAGCAACTCAGTGGGTCTGGCCGCACCCCTGGAGAATATGGAAAGGTGATGTTTTGGGTCGGGAGCCTTCTTCAGAATGATTGTCTGAATCAATTACAATTGGTCTGAAGAAGGGTCACGACCCAAAACATCACCTATCCATGCTCTCAAGATTGCTGCCTGACCCGCTGACTTACTCCAGCACTTTGTGGCCTTTTTTTTGTAAACCAGAATCTGCAGTTCCTTGCTTCTAAGGTTAATGGAATGTTGGTCTTTATTGGAAGGGGCAAGGGGTTTAGAAGTAGGGGGGATCTGAGGCAAATTTACAAAATGCTGGTGATATACTTGCTCAGGGGCAGTGCAAAGTCCAGTGGTTAGCGCCTGGGGTGAAGCAGTGCTGATGGAGGGGGGCTGAGCAGGTTTGGCATGCGCTGATCAGGGTTCAGGAGAATAAGGCAACTTGTTGAAACCAAGGGTTGACGGGCTAGATGGTGAGAGGACGTTTCACCCGCTGGGAGTATTTAGAACAAGAGGGGGGGAGAAAGGGGTCACCTCCTCAACATGGTGCTAAGGCATAAAGCTGATGATGGAGGATTGGCCTCAATCAAAGCATGAGACAGGAATAATTTATAATCCCACTGATTTGTAACAATCCTGAGTCCCATGCTACCATTTTACCTGAAGTAAAAAAACTGCAAATGCTGGCAAACTGATGTTAGTCTGAAACATTAACCCTGTTTCTACCTTCATAGATGCTGCTTGACCTGCTGAATTAACCTCCGGGGATGAATAAAGTTCTAGCGTATCGTATTGTATCGAAAGTCCCCAGCATTTCCGGATTTTGTTTCAGATTTGCATTTTTTTTTTGATCTGCAATTAATATGGTCTCACTGTGCTCAGTAGTGGGATCCAGTCAAGGTGGCCAGGGTAGTGGAGGTGAATACTGACAAGCTGGTGCATAGTGGAGTGCAGGACTGGCTGCAGTCACCACTGTGCTGCACTGGAGGGGAGGAGAGGGGGCGATAGTGATCGGGGAATCGATTGAAAGGGGGAGCACTCACCTACACACGTTTCTGCCGCTGTAATTGCAATGCAATGGAATGGAATGTTGTCTCAGTGTGCCTCAACAGGGGAAAGAGAGAATCAGTAACCATGGTATGTATCTGAGCACAGAATGCCACAGGAGATCCTTTTTCCCTGTGGCTATCAAACTGTACAACTCCTCCCCCTTCTGTCATGGGGTAGACTGACTCCCCTATCACCCCTCCCCAACACACCTCCCCAATCTTTACACACCCCCAATCCTGGACTTTCCACTCATCACTTTAATTTCATGTATCTTGTTGCGTTCCATGACTGTTGGCAGACCAATTTCCCTCTTGGGATAAATAAAATTCTATCGTATCGTATCATACCTTATATCCTTAAAAAATGTCAGGCATGATTCTGGTAATAAAAGGAATGAAGTCCTACAAGTTTAATACAGGGAGCTCAGAAGTAAAAAAAAAAAAATAGCACCTAAAGATAGTAATCTGAGGATTACTACCAGTGGCACATGCTAGCCAGAGTAAAAATAGATGATTAAATAAGGTAAACACGTGGCCTGAGGAATGCGTAAAGTGAAGAAATTAAAATTCTTGGGCTACTGACTCTGTTTTGGAGGAATTCAAAGTACAATTTAATCATGGGTGACTTTAATGTGTGCATAAAATAGGTTAACAATGCTGTCAGTAACAACACCATGGAGAAGGAATTACTGGAATGTATATTGACAGCTTTATGAACCAATATATTGAGAAGAGTGAACTAGTGGCAGAGAAATTATGTTAGGGAAATTGATAGGATTGAAGACTGAAAAATCCCTTAGGCTTGATCATTTACATTCCTGGTTATTTGAGGAAATGGGCATAGAATGTGTTTAGTTTTAGAGATACAACTTGGAAACAGGTCCTTCAGCTCACCGAGTCCATACTGACTACCCATTCAACCAATTCTATGTAATCCCACTTGGTCATCCACTCACAACACACTTGGGACAATTTACACAAGGCCAATTAACCTACAAAAACGTACATCTTTGGGATGTGGGAGAAAATCATAGCACCCAGAGGAAACCACAAGCAATCACAGGGAGAACATGAAATCTCCACATAGAGACCACCCAAGGTCAGAATCATGCTTAACATTTACTTGAGTATGTATTTGGTAGAGTGAATGGTGAAAAACAATGGTGTGGTATATCTGGAAATGAAAAAGGCATTTGGCACATTGGCCTTCATCAGTCAGTGTATTGAGTATAGAAGTTGAGAGGTCATGTTGCAGTTGTATAAGACGTTGGTGAGGCCGCATTTAGAGTATTATGTTCAGTTCTGGGCACCATGTTATAGGAAAGATGTTGTCAAGCTGGAAAGTGTTCAGAGAAGATTTACAAGGATGTTGCCAGGGCTAGAGGGACTGAGCTATAGGGATAGGTTGAGTAGGCTGGGGCTCTATTCTTTGGAGCACAGAAGGATGAGGGTGATCTTATTGAGGTGTATAAAATCATGAGAGGAATAGATTGGGTAGATGCACAGAATCTCTTGCCCAGAGAATCGAGGTGAATCGAGGTCTAGAGGGCATAGGTTCAAGGTGAAGAGGGAAAGATTTAATAGGAATCTGAGGGGTAACATTTTCACACAGGGTGGTGGGTGGATGGAACAAGCTGCCAGAGGAGGCAGTTGAGGCAGGGACTATCCCAACATTTAAGAAACAGTTAGACAGGTACATGGATAGGACAGGTTTGGAGAGATATGGACCAAATGTGGGCAGGTGGGACTAGTGTAGCTGGGACATGTTGGCCGGTGTTGGCAAGTTGGGCTGAAGGCCCTGTTTCCACACTGTATCACTCTCTGACTCTATGGACATTCACAAAAGCTGTTACCACATCCCACATGAGATCCATGGGCAAAGTTAGAGCACTGGGATTGTGATCATTCACTGGATAGAAAACTGGTTTGTCAACAGGAAACAAACAGCAGGAATAAAAGGGCAGTTTAAATATGCCCACGATTTGCCATGCATGTCAACATGGTGGCTGAGGGAATTAAATGCAACATCAACAAATTTGCACATGACACAAAGCTGAGTGGGAGACTGAGATGTGAAGAAGATGAGAACGTTTCCAGAATGACATAGACAGATAGACATAGACATAGACAGATTGAGTGAGTGGGCAAGTGTAGGGCTGAAGCAGGATAATGCGGAGAAAGGTGAGGTTATCCCCTCTGGCAGAAACTTGAAGGCGGGTGACAGAATGTGGAAGAATGTTGATGGAAGAAGAGGAAGTGTAATGGACTTGGAAGACTTTGTAAAATAGTCAATGGAAGCAAGCATGTAGGTGCAATAGGTTATGAAGACAGGAGAAACTGCAGATATTGGATTCTTGAGCAAAACACAAAGTGCTGGAGGAACTCAGCGGGGCAGGGAATGGATGGAGGGCATCTGTGGAGGGAATGGATAGAAGACATTTTGGATATGGAGTAGGGGGGGGGGGGGGAACTGGAAAAGAGAGGTGGGGGTTAGACAAAGCCAAGCAAGTGATAGGTGAATACGGGTGAAGGAGTGTGATTGGCAGATGGGTTGAGTAAGTGACAAAGGATAAAGGTGAAAAGGAGACAAAAGGATGTCAGATAAGGAGTGTAGTGTAAAGCTGGAGGGAGGTATATGGGCAGAAGGGGAAAGAGGGGGGATGAAAGGGAAATATAGACATGGGGATGGGAGATGAGCCTATGGAAAATGAGGAAAGGAACAAGGCGATGGGTTGATGCATTTGGTGTCTTACACCTCCTGCAGTTGCAGGGAAAGTGTTTGGGAAATGGACGGGTTGGGTGGGAAAAGATGAATGAATCAAGGAATTGTGGGGTGTGTGGTCTCCAAGGGAAGCAGAAAGGGATAGGATGATGTGACTGGTGGTGAAATCAGATTGAAGGTGGCAGAAATGCTGGAGAATGGGGATGCAGAGGGGGTGGGGAGAATCAGAGGAACTCTATCCTTGTCCTGCTTGGGGGGGAGGAGGAGAGAGAGCAGGACATTGGTGAACACGTGCTCCGTCTGCCTAGTCCTGCTAGATCTCCCAGGTGCTAACCATTTTAACTCTTCCAATTCCCATACTGACCTTTCTGTCCTGGCCATCCTTCATTGCCATAGTGAGGCCACATGTAAACTGGAGGAACAGCACCTGATATTATGCTTGGGTAGCTTACAACCCAGCTGAATTGAATTCTCCAACTCCAAATAATACACAGAATCTCAGTTCCCTATAAACCTCCCTCTTTCCCTTCCCCTCGTCCCCTTCCACCCATAGCCCTCTCTCTATCTTCACATTCGGCCCTTCAAGCCATTCAATGTGATCATGGTTGATCATCCACAATCAGTACCCCGTTCCTGCCTTGTCCCCATATATCTTGATTCCGCTAGCCCTAAGAGCTCTATCTAACTCTCTTTTGAATGCATCCAGTGAATTGGCCTCCACCGCCCTCTGAGGCAGAAAATTCCACAAATTCACAACTCTCTGTGTGAAAAAGTTTTTCTTCATCTCCGTTCTAAATGGCCTTCCCCTTATTCTTAAACTGTGGCTCCTGATTCTGGACTCCCCAACATCGGGAACATGTTTCCTGCATCTAGCTTGTCCAATCCCTCAATAATTTTATATTCTTCTATGAGAACCCACTCATCCTTCTAAATTCCAGTGAATACAAGCCCAGTCGTTCCATTCTTTCATCATATGACAGACCCGCCATTCCGGGAATTAATCTGATGAACTCCCTCAATAGCAAGAATGTCCTTCCTCAAATTAGGAGTCCAAAACTGCACACACAATACTCCAGGTGTGGTCATAACCCGAGCACATGGGAGTTACCATTCAGGATGGACATGAGAAGAAATGTCTTCACCCAAAGTGTTGAGCCTGTGGACCTCTCCATCACAGGATGCCGTTGAAACCAAACACAATTTCAGACGAAGTTTGGTGCTAATGGTGAAAGAGATTAGGGGATACAGGCAGCGATAAGGAACACATTTGTATAATTAGCTACACAAAAATGCTGGAGAAACTCAGCGGGTGCAGCAGCATCTATGGAGCGTCTATGTATGATTAGTACTGACTAGCGCAGCAGACTCAAAGACTGAATGGCTTAATCCTGTTGCCACTAATCACTGGCGTGTAGAACACTATTGTGTTGCACTGGTCAGTGTATTTGACTCCAAGGCACTGTCACACTGACCAATGGCTTGGGACAGGAGGCTCCATGGCACCGCGCTCTGGATATCGCCGGCCAGTGATATAGAGCAGAGTGTCGCCACACTGGCGAGGGGTGTGAGACACTGGACAATGTCACTGGTCAGTGGTTGACACTGGTCAGTGGACACTGCGATCGGCTCCGCGCGTCCCTGGCGCACGGCTATACCAAGCTCCCGGGACTTCTATCAAAGCGCCAAGTGTCGGAGTCGCTCTGTGCTGCCGGCCGGAGTTGACTGGCAGTGAGCGGGTGGAAGTTGAACCTGCTGCCCGGCTGGGCTGTCCCGTCCCGGGGGTTCCCCGCACCCGCAGCGCCCGGTGCGACCGAGAGGGGAGCGAGCAGCGCGCGTACCGGCACAGGAGCGCAGCGGCAGCGGCAGCGGGCGGACCAGCGAGCCGCTCTCCCTCCACAGGATCTCCTCGATCATGAAGGTCTTGTAGCGCCGGCTGCCCGGCTGCTGCAGCCCCGGCACGATGAGCCTCGGCCCCGCGGGACACTGCATGTTCACTGCCTCCCGCACACAAGTTCTCCAGCTTGCGCTCCGCCCGCACTGAGTCCGCGGCTCCGCCCGCAGCCCCTTTATAAACAACAGCACCCGGGGCCAGCCCGGCACAGGCCGCCCATCAATCAGCCCAGAGCCGCCGCACCGGGCAGTGAGGGAGGGGGGGGGGGGTAAGGGAGAGAGGGGGAGGGGTATGGGAGGGGGGGGGGGGGGGGTGGAGAGAGGGGGTGTGAGGGAGGGGGCTGGGTGAGAGTCAGGGGTGCTGGCCACACTTACTGAGGGGGAGGGTAATGGAGGGGGGGGGGGGGGCCGGGCTGATGGGTGAGGGTGAGGGTGAGGGTGTGGGGGGTGCCGGCCACAATTGCTGAGGGGGTATCCCCATTTACTGAGGGATCAGGTCATTTGAGGTTGGGTGTGAGAGCCACATGACTGAGTGCTGGTCTGAACTGTCAACGCTAGTGAGGACTGGGGAGAGGATGGGAGGACACCACTCATCTGCTGGGTTGGGGAGATAAACAGAACTGCAGCTGGGGGTGAGTTCTCTCCAGCCTGTAAACTAGGAGACTGATGCATGAAACGTGCAGCCACCACTGCTATGAGGTCCAGGATCCACCGGTCAATGGGAGATCGGTCCTGGAGCCGAGATCTAATTATGAATAGGAGATGGGTCCAGCTGAAGCTGCTTTAGTGTCCGTGAATGAACTGATCTGAAAATATTCCAGCTCCCATTTTCTTCAACTGGATTCATGTGGCTCCCAATCATCTTGAAACTGTTGCAAATAATCTACCTGGGGCTGCAAAAAGTTGTAAACACTGCCCAGGCCACCACTGACTCTGACCTCCCCACCATCGAAGGGATCCATCGTAGTCGCTGCCTCAAAAAAGCAGCCAACGTCATCAAAGACCCACACCATCCTGGCCACACACTCATCTCACCACTGCCATTTGGAAGAAGGTACAGGAGCCTGAGAACTGTAACGTCCAGGTTCAGGAACAGCTTCTTCCCTACAGCCATCAGGCTATTAAACACTACAACCTCATAAGCTATGAACTACGAAACACTATTATTATTATTATTATTATTATTATTATTATTATTATTACACTTTTATTGCTTGTTCTTTTTTTCTGAGTTTTTGTTATATTATTTATTATGATCACATATTCTGTTGTGCTGCAGCAAGTAAGAATTTCATTGTTCTATCTATCTATCTATCTATCTATCTATCTATCTATCTATCTATCTATCTATCTATCTATCTATCTATCTATCTATCTATCTATCTATCTATCTATCTATCCATAACTAAAGCTCTGATCCGGATTGTGCGGTCATTCTATTTGTGCAAAACGGTACATGATAGCGCTACGATTTTCCGCCAGCTTACTCGCCGTTCTCCTGTGCCGCGAGTGCACCAAGTTTCGTTCCAATCGGTGGTTTAATGTAAAAATGTTAGCGAGGTTTAAAAATCTTAAAAACCACGCGTGCACAGATCGATCTTCTCTCCTGCCAGTCAGTGCCACGTGGATTGTTTTTTTCTCCTGTTACTCCGCGGGACGGTCCGCCCCATCCTGCGCCATCGTGTCTTTACTGGAGCTGAGTGAGGCCGGTGGAGGTTTCTAACCGGACACAATTTTTGGAGGGACTGGCGCAGCGCAGCACGGGGTACGTCGACAAACGGAAAGTGGAGAATCTAATCCCAGTGAACGTCCAGCGACCAGCACCCACTGTGAGTACCCATCGTACCGTCAGCTCCAACCCCTTCCCCTCTGGTCCCCCACGCTGGCTCCTGCCCCCTCCCCCGTGATACCCCCCTCTCCCCCACAACACCCGTCTTTTCTCCAAGCTCTTTCCCTTCCCGCCCACACACCCCCCTTCCCCCCACAATCCTCCCACACAACCCCACCACACCCCTCCGCCCCCGCGCCCCTCCCCTCACTCACCCCTCTCCCCGCCCATCCCCCCTCACAACCACCCCAGACCCCCCTGTCCCCACACCCCTCCCCCCTGCCCACACACTCCCCACCGGTCCCCGCCTGAAGCCGCCCCCCACCCCTGGCTGTAGAATGCAACAAGAGATGCAAAAGAAAGAATGGACTGAATAAATCTCATCTTTAACGTTTAAATTGTTGTTATTTTTTAGCAGTTATTCAAATTTTAAGCTTAAATAAATCCCTTTTCCACTTGCCGTGCCCGTCAGCTGCGCCTGCGCAGTAATACCTGCGTGCTCTACGTCACAATGGGAACCCAATGGGTGGAAATGGCTGCGCTGCCGGGGAACCGCTAAGAGTGGATGGGGGGGGATGAAGTGAATGCGTGGGGAGGGGAAGGGCAAGGGGCGGAGTGGGGGGAGGAGAGGAGGATCAAGGGTGTCACAACGGGAACCTGTCAGTCGCGCCTGCACATTTAGAGGCTATGCATGAATATTGGAATATTGCTTCGGGGGAACGGGTTGCATTGGGGGAACTGGTGAGTGGTGGAATATTGCGTTGGGGAATGGGTTGCGTTGGGGGACCAGGCCTCCCCTGTGACTGGTCTAGTATGACAATAAAACACTCTTGACTTGTCTTGACATTCCCCTCACCTTGAATACTGCAGCTCCGTATCACTGAGTCGGGATGTGTAATGAGTCGAGTCATACACACATCAAGATACAACACATATTTATTAAAGTCCACTTACAGCATTGGTCTGCAGGACATTACAGTAACTAGCAGTTACTCAGACTGAATTACATAAGCAAGCTCTTGGTAATATAAATCGCATAATAGGCGGAGCTACTACTAACAAGCACTACAATTGGTTAGTTTGAAATAACCAATCTACATCTTTCCTTGTAGAAACAAAATAAAGCATAGATACGTGGAAACATGGTGGCTAAACAATATAGTAGCCGAAACGTTAATAACGCATATGGGGAAGTATAGATGGTTACACAAAATCACCGTATCTAAGGGGTGGCCTGCTGACCCGACCGGCGCGTGTGCAGTACGAATCCGCGTCTCCTCCTTTCACCGGTGAAGTGACTGGGGAGGGGACCGGGATGTGACCGGGGATGGCACCGGACACCCGCCGGGTGGAGGTGGTGAAGTAGGTGAGCTGGGCGCTGAACGCCATGGAGAGGCCGCAGGGGGGACAGTCTCTGGCAGTGGAGCTGTCGCCCAGTAGTTAGAGAGTATACAAAATGTGAGACCTTTGGATGTGGAGTCGCAGGACGGGGTTCCTTCACAGGAAGATGTTGACGTTTGCGTCTGTAAATGGCCCCGTCCGCGCTAACCATGTAGAAGGGCTGTGGATGTGACCCAGATGGCCATAGCCCTTGTTGGTTTGGAGGTAAACAACCTGTCCACTGGAGAGAGGTTTATGTGGCTTACTGGACTTGTCAAAAAAACGTTTTTGTGCATCGCGCTTGGATTGTAGTCGTTTCTGGACGGTGGGTGGAGAATGGACCTGTGGCTGCAAAAGCTGTTGGGGTACAGGCAGGGCAGCGGGGGTGTGACGAGGCATCAGTTGTTGGGCTGGGGAACCCAGTATGGGATCCCTGGCAATGTTCCTTATATTGAGCAGGTCCAGGTAGACGTCAGATTTAGCAAGGTAAGAACGCTCCATTAGTTGTTTTGCGCTTCGTGCGACCCGTTCAGCGAGTCCGTTGGACTGCGGAAATTCAGGGCTGCTGGTGATATGTCGAAAGTCCCATCGTTGAGCAAAGTTTTTGAAAAACTGGCTGGTGAACTGACTGCCGTTGTCAGTAGAAGGCGTGCAGGGGAACCGTGCACGGAGAAATGGCGTTGCAACTTCTGGATAACTGCTTCAGATGTGATGGTTTGGAGTAGATCAATGTCAAACCAGCCCGAATAAGAGTCGACAAGAACCAGATAGTGTTTCGCATGCCATTCGAATATGTCGGTGGCTACCACGGTAGAGGAGGAACCGGGTGCGGCAGTAGGGGCTGCTTCTGCTAGTGTGGTGTCCATATAACATATAACCATATAACAATTACAGCACGGAAACAGGCCATCTCGGCCCTACAAGTCCGTGCCGAACAACTTTTTTCCCTTAGTCCCACCTGCCTGCACTCATACCATAACCCTCCATTCCCTTCTCATCCATATGCCTATCCAATTTATTTTTAAATTATACCAACGAACCTGCCGCCACCACTTCCACTGGAAGCTCATTCCACACCGCTACCACTCTCTGAGTAAAGAAGTTCCCCCTCATGTTACCCCTAAACTTCTGTCCCTTAATTCTGAAGTCATGTCCTCTTGTTTGAAACTTCCCTATTCTCAAAGGGAAAAGCTTGATCACATCAACTCTGTCTATCCCTCTCATCATTTTAAAGACCTCTATCAAGTCCCCCCTTAACCTTCTGCGCTCCAGTGAATAAAGACCTAACTTATTCAACCTATCTCTGTAACTTAGTTGTTGAAACCCAGGCAACATTCTAGTAAATCTCCTCTGTGCTCTCTCTATTTTGTTGACATCCTTCCTATAATTGGGCGACCAAAATTGTACACCATACTCCAGATTTGGTCTCACCAATGCCTTGTACAATTTTAACATTACATCCCAGCTTCTATACTCAATGCTCTGATTTATAAAGGCTAGCATACCAAAAGCTTTCTTTACCACCCTATCTATATGAGATTCCACCTTCAAGGAACTATGCACGGTTATTCCCAGATCCCTCTGTTCAACTGTATTCTTCAATTCCCTACCATTTATCATGTACGTCCTATTTTGATTTGTCCTGCCAAGGTGTAACACCTCACATTTATCAGCATTAAACTCCATCTGCCATCTTTCAGCCCATTTTTCCAAATGGCCTAAATCACTCTGTAGACTTTGGAAATCCTCTTCATTATCCACAACACCCCCTATCTTGGTATCATCTGCATACTTACTAATCCAATTTACCACCCCTTCATCCAGATCATTGATGTTCAATGACAAACAACAAAGGACCCAACACAGATCCCTGAGGCACCCCACTAGTCACCTGCCTCCAACCCGACAAACAGCCATCCACCATTACCCTCTGGCTTCTCCCATTCAGCCACTGGCTTTTGCAGATGGCGCAGACTTCGGTTTTGTCACGTATGTACTTGGTCATACCAGGCCAGTAAAACATGCTCGGTGCCTGTTGAAACTTTGCCTCCATGCTGGTGTGGCCCCTGTGGACGGCGTCGAAGTACTTGCCCCGCAGGACAGCTGGGACAACTGCCTTGTGGCCCTTAACTATAATCCCGTCCTGCAACACCAGTTCGTCACGAACCAGGAAGTATGGGCGGATCGCGAGCGGTGCGCTGTGTTGTTTATCTGGCCAGCCACGCCGGATGACCACGGACAGCAATTGTAAAGACACGTAAGTAGCCGTGTGCTCTGCCAGGCTACTTCAGCAATCAGTAGGAACATACGATACCTTCATTACTGAAAACTGGTCCTGTTCAGAGGGCTGTTGTTCGCTGGTTTTGCATGCGGCCCTTGATAGCGTGTCAGCTATGTGCATGTCCTTGCCTTTTTTGTTGAAATCGAAATGCTGCAGCTGCATCATCATCCAATGCAGGCGAGCCGGAGCAAAGTGAATGGGTTTATTCAAGATGGTGACCAATGTCTATAGTCACAGGCTTCCCAAAAATAAAGTCTTTGAATTTTGTGCAGGCGTAAACCACTGCAAGCAATTATTTTTCAATCTGGGCGTAACATTGTTCAGTATCAGTTAGTGTGCAAGAGGCATATGAAACAGGCTTGCAGTCACCATCGGTAGTGGTCTGCTGGCAAGCAGTGCCAAGTTCGTACTGGGACGCATCACATGTGAGTGTTACTGGTAACTCCAAAGCGAAATAGGCGAGGGTAGGTGCGCTGGCCAGCAGCAACTATCAAAAGCTCTTTGGTGCTGCGGATGCCAGGACCATGCAGCGTCTTTGTGTGTCAGTTCCAGCAGGGGGCAGATCGATCGCTGAGGTTGGGAATAAATTTCCCCAGGTAGTTGACCATTCCAAGGAACCTTTGTAGACTTGTAACGTCAGTAGGAGACGGCATCTCGTTGATAGCAACATTTTTTGATGGGTCTGGTCTGAGACCATTACTTGTGAAAACATGTCCGATGTAGGTAACTTCCGGGACCCGGAACTTGCACTTCAGGTGATTGAGTTTAAGCTGAATGTCTTTGGCACGGTCCAACACCCTCTTCAGATTGGCTTCATGCTCAGCCAAGTCGCGCCCATGGCCAGGAATGTCATCAACAATGATGGCGCATGGTTACCCCGCAAACAGTTGTTCCATCGTGTGCTGAAAAACCTCGCTGGCAGAGTTGATGCCAAAGGGCACTCTCAGGAATTTGTAATGGCTGAAGGGGGTACCGAACATAGTAAGGTTGGACGAGTCTGGGTCCACCAGAATCTGCCAAAACAAGCTATTGGCATCCAGAACGGAGAACACTGATGCGTTGTCTATTTGAGCAGCAACTTCCTCTACCGTTCGCATAGGGTAGTGCAAGCATTTGATTGCTGTGTTGAGGTCCCTAGGGTTGAAGCAGATACGGATTTCTTCCTTGTTTTTTTTTGTTGCAACCACCATGGTGGAAACCCAGTCAGATGGGTCAGTAACTTCAGCAATGACACCCAGGGAGACTATCCGCTTGAACTAATTGTGTACTCTGCCGCGTATGGCATGCAGAACACGATGTGGTGCTCGAACCACAGGAGTGACTTTGGCATCAACGGCGATGTTGTACTTGAGGGACAGCTTGCCAAGCTCATCGTAAAACACTTCTCTATAGTGAGAGAGTATTTACTGAGTGGGGCCCCCAGTGAAAGAGTTGATGGATAGTGTGGCCAAAGTAAACTAGACCTAGATCGTGGCATGCATTGATACCAACCAGAGTTTCAGATTTCCCCTTGACGATATAAAACTTCAGGATATGAGACTGTGAGTCTATGATGCAGTTTAAGTCAGTTTCTCCAACCGGTTTTGGAACATCACCCCCAGAGGCCCGTAGTGTGTCCGAGGCCTTTTCAACATGTTCAACATTACGTTTTTTTTAAAAACTCAGATAATGAGATGACATTACATTTCACTCCAGTATCAATCTTAGCAATCACAGGCTTGTTATTTACAATCATGGTTACCTCAGGGTCAAGTTGCTCGTTAGTGGAAGGGAGGAGGGAGTGGATGGCTGAACTGTTATTTGCACAGAGCTGAGCAGGGGATAGCTCCTCAAGCTCTTGGCTTTCGTTATCAGTGTTGTAACAGGTACACACTCATCCTTGGGACGGATTGAATCGCACGGGAACGGCAACATTTTGCAAAGTGGTTAAATTTCTTGCAGAAATTGCAAATATCACCATAAGCAATACAGAACTCCCGACCCGGAGCATGAGAATAGTTACAATTAGGACATCGAGCAGCAGACCTTCGTCAAGATACAACACATATTTATTAAAGTCCACTTACAGCATTGGTTTGCAGGACATTACAGTAAATAGCAGTTACTCAGACTCAGTTACAGCAAGCTCTTGGTAATATAAATCACATAATAGGTGGAGCTACTACTAACAAGCACTACAATTGGTTAGTACAAAATAACCAAACTATGGGATGGACTATTTCCATCCCAGAGCCTTTACCTGAATTATGGATGATTTCAGACCTTTACCTGGACCATTGCTGCTGCATCAGTTTACCTGTACTATTGTTGCTCTCAGTAATTTTTCTTGGAATATTGGCAATCGCAGTCTTTACTTGGAGCACTGCTGTTCCCAGTGGGAGCACTGCTGTTCGCGATCACTTTAACCGGAATCTTTTGAACCGTGAGCACTTTAACCCTGCCACTAACATTGCCTGCACTCAGACTCATGCCGACCATCAATCTATGCCGACCATCAATCACCCTTACACTAGTGTTTAAGAAGGAACTGCAGATGCTGGAAAATCCTTTTTCCTTTCTTCTCCCGCCCCCCCACCCCCGATCAGTCTGAAGAAGGGTTTCGGCCCGAACCGTTGCCTTTTTCCTTCGCTCCATAGATGCTGCTGCACCCGCTGAGTTTCTGCAGCTTTTTTGTGTACCCTTACACTAGTGTTATTTTATCTCACTTTCACTTCCTACACCCTAAGGGCAATTTACAGAGGCAACCTACAAACCTGCACATCTTTGGAATGTGGGAGGAAACCAGAGCACCTGCAGGAATGTACAAACTCCGTAGAGCCAGCACCCGAGATCAGGATCGGACCCGTGTCTCTGGCGCTGTAAGGCAACAGCTATACCACTGCGCCACTGTGCTGGTCCTCATCATTATACTTGGAATATTGCAACTTGCACTTCTTCAACCCACGATTGTGTACCATGTCAACACTGTGGTATGGAGGATCGCAAACATGGCGTCAAGCCAACCTAGTCCACATATGAAGTGGCCTCCTTTAGATCAGTAAGACGGAGCATACATATGGTGACCATCTTGCCTTTGTTCGCCCAGCTCTTGTTTTCTAATCATTTTAACTCCCATTCCCTTATCAACCTCTCTGTCCTTGGCCTCCTCCATTGCCAGAGTGAGGCCACATGCAAACTGGAGGAACAGCACCTCATATTCCACTTGGAAAGCTTACAACCAAATGGTATGAATGTAAAATCCTCCATTTTCTCCCAAAACCCTACTCTGTTTCTCCCACCCACCCAGCATGGTACACACATAAATTGTCCATCATCCCAGTCACCCTGCTCCATTCACAGAGATGATCCCTGGTGCAGCTCTGAGTGTGTGTGTTGGCTCTCCCAGTTAAGCATAGCCAGATTAAGGCAAGCAGTAGCAATTCTGTCAAAGATTGGGTTGAAAGTGAACCCCGTCTGGCATTTAGCAGAAGTTAACATTGAATGGATATAGGCAGGATTATGCTGTTGCTGTTCACATTGAGTCCTCGTGTATAAGTGGGACGGGCTGCTGACATTAGGCTTGGAATCGGGACCTGGGAATTTAAAAGCAGAGGCTCATATTATCCTGAGAATGGAGGAGAGGTTGGATCAAGGAAGATTCCTTCATGGGACCATCTAATTCCCAACAGTTTACAATGACATAAGTTGGCCAACATATGTGAGAATGAAGGAAGGGCACTGGGAGACACAGTACAATGACTGGTTGTTGATCCTGAGATTACAAATTAATATGTGGAGGCAGGGGAGGAAATCACTATCAAAACATGGGGAGGGGACACAATTTCTTGGTGGCCGCACGCACACACACATGCGAGGCTTCGGCCGTGAGCCCTGTGGACGATAACATCGGGAGCTGACCTGGTTGGTGACCGACTCCGAACTCCAGCAACAGCAGTTTCATCCGCCCTGAATCGTGGGACTTCAATTGGCCCGTTCATCGCCTAGCGCTTCTTAAAACCGGCCGTGGGATCTTCCATCGCCCGGCGGGGGCTTCAACATTGGGAGCCTCGATCGCCACGACGCAGCAATTTGACTGCAGGGCGGTGGAAGATCCTGCTGGGCCGGGCGATGAAAGGCCCCGCGAACGGGCCGATTCAAGCTCCGCTCTATGATCTTTGCTCCACCAGGACTTCTCCCTCCTCCTATCTCCGCGCTCTATCCTCAGTCCCACCACCCTACTTCCGCCTCTGACCGACACCACCCTCCTCCAATCATCGCGCTGAATCATCATGTCCTGCCCCCCTCACTGCATGCTGACCGACGTCTCACTCGTCCAATCAGCACCCTCAATCATCAGTCCCACCCCCACTGTCCCGTGGAAAGCGGAAATTTTTAATAGTTTTTTTTCACCGAATTTCCAAATCTGGATAACAAAACATGGGAGGGATTGTCCCCCAACTCTCAAAACATGGAGGACACGTGACCCCGTGTCCCCCCACCCTCCCCCCCCCCCCGGATTTCCGCCCATGTGAGGAACACAGCAGGCAGGTCATGCAGCAACCAAGGAGGAAATGCACTGACAGCATTTTGGATTGGGACCCCTCTTCAACACCAGAGTTGAAGGAAGTTGGTAAGAAGAAGTACCTTTGGGAGGGGGAGGGCTGGGAAGTTAGGAAGTGATAGGCGAATCCTGTTGAGGGAGGGGGGGTAATTGGTAGATGAGTTTGGTGGGAGAGGGAAGGGTGAGATAATAACCAAGGCTCGAGGTGGGGAAGGTAAAGAAACATAGAAAATAGGTGCAGGAGGAGGCCATTCGGCCCTTTGAGCCAGCACCGCCATTCATTGCGATCATGGCTGATCGTCCCCAATCAATAACCCGTGCCTGCCTTCTCCCCGTATCCCTTGATTCCACCAGCCCCTAGAGCTCTATCTAACTCTCTCTTAAATCCATCCATTGACTTGGCCTCCACTGCCCTCTGTGGCAGGGAATTCCACAAATTCACAACTTTCATGGTGAAAACGTTTTTTCTCACCTCAGTCCTAAATGGCCTCCTCTTTATTCTAAGACTGTGGCCCCTGGTTCTGGACTCGCCCAACTTTGGGAACATTTTTCCTGCATCTAGCTTGTCCAGTCCTATTATAATTTTATATGTTTCTATAAGATCCCCCTCATCCTTCTAAACTCCAGTGAATACAAGCCTAGTCTTTTTAACCTTTCCTCATATGACAGTCCCCCCATCCCAGGGATCAATCTCGTGAACCTACGCCGCACTGCCTCAATCACAAGGATGTCCTTCCTCAAATTAGGAGACATAAACTGTACACAATACTCCAGATGTGGTCTTGCCAGAGCCCTATACAACTGCAGAAGAACCTCTTTACTCCTACACTAAAATCCTCTTGTTATGAAGGCCAACATTCCATTAGCTTTCTTCACTGCCTGCTGTACCCGCACGCCAACTTTCAGTGACCGGTGTACAAGGACACCCAGGTCTCGCTGCACCTCCCCTTATCTAACCTAACCCCATTGAGATAATAATCTGCCCCCTTGTTTTTGCCACCAAATTGGATAACCTCACATTTATCTATATTATACTGCATCTGCCACGCATCTGCCCACTCACTCAACCTGTCCAGGTCACCCTGCAACCTCCTAACATCCTCTTCACAGTTCGCACTGCCACCCAGCTTTGTGTCATCCGCAAACTTGCTAGTCTTGCTCCTAATTCCCTCTTCCAAATCATTATTATATATGGTAAACAGTTGCGGCCCCAACACCGAGCCTTGCGGCACTCCACTCGCCACTGCCTGCCATTATGAAAAGGACCCGTTCACTCCTACTCTTTGCTTCCTGTCTGCCAACCAATTTTCTATCCAAGTCAACACCCTACCCCCAATTCCATGTGCTCTAATTTTAGTCATCAGTCTCCCGTGCTGGACCTTATCAAAGGCTTTCTGAAATTCTAGATACACTACATCCACTGGCACCCCTTCATCCATTTTACTTGTCACATCCTCAAAAAATTCCAGAAGATTAGTCAAGCATGATTTCCCTTTCATAAATCCATGCTGACTTGTCTTATCCTTTTACTGCTATCCAAAGGCTGTCCTTTTACTGCTATCCACAGGAACTGATCCTGAATCTATTGAACATTGGAAAATGATCACCAATGCGTCCACTATTTCTAGAGCCACCTCCTCGAGGACCCTGGAATGCAGACCATCAGGCCCAGGGGATTTATCATCCTTCAGTCCCATTAGCCTTCCCAATACTACTTCTCGCCTCATGAGAATTTATTTCAGTTTCTCTACCCCCTTAGATCTGCTGTCCTCCAGTACTTCTGGGAGATTGTTTGTGTCTTCCTTAGTGAAGACAGATCCGAAGTACCTGTTCAACTCTTCTGCCATTTCCTTGTTCCCCATAATAATTTCACCCGTGTCTGCCTTCAAGGGACCCACATTTGACTTTGCTATTATTTTTCCCTTAACATATCTAAATAAGCTTTTACTGTCCTTCTTTATATTCCTGGCCAGCTTCCCCTCGTACTTCATCTTTTCAGCCCGTATTGCCCGTTTTGTTCCCTTCTGTTGTCCTATGAAAGTTTCCCAATCCTCTGGCTTCTGGCTATTCTTTGCTGTTTTATACATCTTTTCTTTTAATTTTATTCTATCCCTAACTTCGCTTGTCAGCCACAGATGCCTCCTACTCCCCTTAGAATCTTTCTTCCTTTTTGGAATGAAATGATCCCGCCTCTTCCGGATTATGCCCAGAAATTCCTGTCATTGCTGTTCCACCGTCATTCCTGTTAGGATCCCTTTCCAGTCTACCTTGGCCAACTCCTCTCTCATGCCTTCATAGCCCCATTTGTTCAACTGCATCACTGCCACTTCCGATTTAACCTTCTCCTTCTCAAATTGCAGATTAAAACAAATCATATTATGATCACTACCTCTAAGGGATTCCTTTACCTCGAGTTCTCTTATCAAATCTGGTTCATTGGACAACACTAAATCCAGAATTGCCTTTTCCCTGGTCGGCTCCATTACAAGCTGCTCTAAGAATCCATCTCGGAGGCACCCTACAAACTCTCTTTCTTGGGGTACTGAACCAATCTACCTGCATATTGAAATCCACCAACATCAGTGACATTACCTTTGTTACATGCCAGTTTTAACTCCTGCTGCAACTTACACCCTACATCCAGGCTACTATTCGGGGGTCTGTAGATAACACCAATTAGTGTCTTCTTGCCTTAGCAATTCCTCAACTCAAGCTACAGTGACTCTACCTCGTCAGTCCCTATGTCTTCCTCACAAGGGACTGAATTCCATCCCTCACCAGCAGAGCTACCCCCCTCCTCTGCCCACCTGCCTGTCCTTTCTATAGGATGTATAACCCTGAATATTAAGTTCCCACGCCCGATCCTCCTGCAGCCACGTCTCAGTAATCCCCACAATGTCATATCTACCAACCTCTAACTGAGCCTCAAGCTCATCTACTTTACTTCTTCCACTTCGCGCATTCATATACAATATTTTTAAATCCTTACGCATCTCACCATTCACATCGATCCCTATTACACTTGGCCATACTCTCCTATCCCTTTGTGAGCTTTCTTTCCCGTTAATTCTGGGGTCATTAACTATCCCTTTACTCCCTTTCCCTTTAACTCCGTCCTTGACTATCCCATTTGACCCCCCCCCCCCCCCTATTTAAAAACCACCAGTGTCGCAGTGGCAAACCTGCCTGCCAGATTGCGGGTCCCCCACCTAAGGTGCAATCTGTCCCTTTTGTACAGTTCCCCCTTACTCCAAAACAGATCCCAGTGGTCTAAGAACCTAAATCCCTGCCCCCTGCACCAGTTCCTCCGAGCATGGCAACTCTTTGAGCACTTTTCCCAGAAGTGGACAGCACTTTGGTCAACATGGGTTGTTTTTAAATGTGCTTTATAAATAAATTTGATTTGATTTGATTTTGGAACTGCTATCATTGGATACTATTGTTTTACTCTTTTAAATCTATTTCCCCCTTTGCTCTACCTAGTGAACGAGTTTGAGTTGATTGTATTTTTATACCGCATTATCTGATCTTGCAAAACAAATATGTTCAATGTATCTCGTTACACGTGACAATAATAAAGCTAACCTAATCCTACATTCATAACCAAGTAATTAATTTATCTAAGAAACAGTAAGAAACATAGAAACAGAAAAATAAATGCAGGAGTAGGCCATTCAGCCCTTAGAACCAGCACCACCATTCAATATGATCATGGCTGATCATCCAAAATCAGTAACCCATTCCTGCTTTCTCCCTTGATCCTGTTAGCCCTAAGACCTCTATCTAACTTTCTCTTGAAAACATCTAGAGAATTGGCTCCACTGCCTTCTGGGTGAAAAGTTTTTCCTCATCCCAGTCCTAAATTGCCTACCCCTTATTCTTAAACTGTGACCACTGGTTCTGGACTCCCCCAACATCAGGAACGTTTTTCTTGCATCTAACCCGTCCAACCACTTAAGAATTTTATATGTTTCTATATATATCATCCTTCTAAATGCCAGTGAATATAAGCCCAGTCGACTCATTCTTTCATCGTATGTCGGTCCCTCCATCCCGGGAATTAACCTGGTGAACCTACGCTGCACTCCCTCAATAGCAATAATGTCCTTCCTCAAATTAGAAGGCCAAAACTGCTCACAATACTCCAGGGTCCTGCACAACTGCAGTAGAACCTCCTTGCTCATAAATTCAAATCCTCTCGCAATAAAGGTCAACATGCCATTAGCTTTCTTCACTGCATGCTTACTTTCAGTGATTGACGTACAAGGTCACCCAGGTCTCGTTGCACCTCCACTTTTCCTAATCTGACACCATTCAGATAATAATCTGCTTTCCTGTTCTTGCTACCAAAGTGGATAACCTCACATTTATCCACAGTATAATGCAATCAGTTGTTTGGCCTGCACTGTGCTTGAAACTGCAATGCCAATGGAAGTGAAATGAAAATGCGATCAGTTGCTTGGCCTGCCCTGTGCTTGAAACTGCAATGGCAATGGAAGTGAAATGAAAATGCAATCAGCTGTTTGGCCTGCCGTATGCTATAAACTGCAATGGCAATGGAGGAGAAATGAAAATGCAGCCAGCTGTTTGGCCTGTCCTGTGCTTGAAACTGCAATGGCAATGGAAGTGAAATATAAATGAAATCAGCTGTTTGGCCTGCCCTGTGCTTGAAACTGCAATGGCAATTGAAGTGGAATAAAAATGCAATCAGCTGTTTGGCCTGCCCTGTGCTTGAAACCGCAAAGGCAATGGAAGTTAAATGAAAACGTAATCAGCTGTTTGGCCTGCACTGTGCTTGAAACTGCAATGGCAATGGAAGTTAAATGAAAATACAATCAGCGGTTCAGCCTGCACTGTGCTTGAAACCGCAATGGCAATGGAATTGAAATGAAAATGCAATCAGCTATTCAGCCTGCCCTGTGCTTAAAATCGCAATGACAATGGAATTGATATGAAAATGCAATCAGCAGTTCGGCCTGCCCTGTCCTTGAAACTGCAAAGGCAATGTAAGTGAAATTAAAATGCAATCAGCTGTTTGGGCTGTCCTGTGCTTGAAACTACAATGGCAATGGAAGTGAAATGAAAATGCAATCAGCTGTTTGGCCTGCTGTGTGCTTGAAACTGCAATTGCAATGGAAGTAAAATTAAAATGCAGTCAGCTGTTTGGCCTGCCCTGTGCTTGAAACCGCAATGGCAGTGGAAGTGAAATGAAAATGCAATGAGCTGTTAGGCCTGCCCTGTGCTTGAAACTGCAATGGCAACGGAAGTGAAATGAAAATGCAATGAGCTGTTCGGCCTGCCCTGTGCTTGAAACCGCAATGGCAATGGAAGGGAAATGAAAATGCTGGTCGGCCTGCCCTGTGCTTGAACCCGCTATGGCAATGGAAGAGAAATGAAAATGCAATGAGCTGTTCAGCCTGCCCTATGCTTTAAACTGCAATGGCAATGCAAATGAAATGAAAATGTGGTGAGCTGTTCGGCCTGCCCTGTGCTTGAAACTGCAATGGCAATGGAAATGAAATGAAAATGCAACGAGCTGTTCGGCCTGCCCTGTGGTTGAAACTGCAATAGAAATGGAAATGAAATGAAAATGCAATGATCAATCAATCAATCAACCTTTATTGTCATCTTGCTAAGCAACAGTTGTACAGTGCAAAATGAGAAGATGTTTCCCAGGGAATACCAGAGCATCGCACATAAAACTTAAACATTTCACACATAAATAAAAGCAATAAAAACAATTCAGTCCCTGATAAAAACAATACGTAAAGTTAAAAAGTGCAGGTAAAAAACAGCAACATTAAAATACCAGTAAAAACAGTCATAAATTGTCCAGGGCAGCTGATTTAAGTGGCCAGTGCCAGAGTTGTTATAAATTGTCAGTGCAAAAAAGCAGCAGAATCAGGTGGAGTGACTGTTTAGCAGCCTCACAGCATGTGGCAGGAAGCTGTTTAGCAGTCTGGTTGTCTGGGCTTTGATGCTACGGTATCTCTTGCCTGATGGCAGGAGATCCAGGTGTGTGTGGAGGGGGTGCAGTCTGTCCTTTGCTATGCTCAGTGCTTTTTTCAGGCAGCGGCTCTGGAACAGTTCTTGTACCGAGGGTAGGGAGACGCCAATGATCCTCTCTGCTCCCCTCACTACCCTCTGCAGAGCCTTCCTGTCTGTGCAGTTGCAGTTGGTGTACCACGTGTTCATGCAGTACGTGAGTACAGACTCCACCGTGGCCCTGTAAAAAGTCCTGAGGATGTTGGTGGGGAGTGAGGCCTGTTTGAGTTTCCATAGGTTGTGCAGTCGCTGATGGGCCCGTTTGACAATCCCAGTGTTGTTCCTGGACCAGGTGAGACTGTCTGTGATTTGCACTCTGAGAAACGTTATGCTCTCCACTCTCTCCACCGTGGTGCCACTGATGTTGAGGGGTGTGTGTTTGGGCTGCGATCTCCTGAAGTCTACAATCATCTCCTTGGTTTTTTCTACGTTTAATGCTAAATTGTTGTTGCCGCACCAGTCCACTAATTGTTTCACTTCCTCCCTGTACATTGTCTCATCCTCTCCACTGATGAGTCCCACCACTGTGGTGTCATCTGCAAATTTAATAATCCTGTTGTCCCTGAATCTGGCAGCACAGTGTGAACAACAGCGGGCTGAGCACACAGCCTTGAGGGGAGCCGGTGCTCAGCGTGATCGAGCCTGAGGTGTTCTTGCCAACACGGACTGACTGCGGTGTCAGAAAGTCCAGGATCCAGTGACACAGGGTGGTGTTGAGGCCCAGCAGGGTTAGTTTCCCCACAAGTCTCTGTGGGATGATGGTGTTAAAGGCTGAGCTGAAGTCAATGTACATGATTCTGGCGTAGGTGTTTTTGTTTTCCAGATGAGTGAGTACTGTGTGCAGCGTAGTAGAGATGGCATCTTCTCTAGAACGGTTGGGGCGATAGGCGAACTGGAGGGGGTCTAACCATGAGGGGAGGCTGACAGTAATGTGAGGTTTAACCAGGCGTTCAAAGCACTTCATTACTATGGGAGTCAGGGCGACAGGGCGGTAATCATTTAGGCAGGCCACAACTGATTTCTTTGCTATTGGGATTATTGTGGAAGTTTTGAGGCATGTGGGGACAATGGCTTGACTAAGGGAGATGTTGAAGATGTCTGTTAGCACATCTGCTAACTCATCAGCACATTCCTTGAGCACACGTCCTGGTATGTTGTCGGGTCCGACTGCTTTCCATGGGTTGACCTTGGACAGGGTCCTCCGCGTGTCCATTGAGTCTATGATCAGGACTGGCTGGTCAGATGGTGAGCAGGGGCTGGCTCTCCCCTTGGATGTGGTGTTAGCTGCATCAAAACGTGCAAATAAATTGTTCAGTTTATCTGGAAGAGAAGTGTAGGTGTCAGTTACCTGCTGCCTTGCCTTGTACCCCTTCAGTGTTTGGATTCCCTTCCACATCCTCCTGGTGTCTCCTGTGTCACAGAGGTGTCCCTGGATTTTCTCTGCATAGGCACGTTTCGCTGCCGTGATCCCTTTTTCCAGTGCAGTCCTGGTAGATCGAAGATCTGTTTGGCCTGCCCTGTGCTTGAAATGGAAATGGAAACGAAATGAGTTGTTTGGCCTGCCTGAAATCACTAATTTCACCCCACAAGGCCCCTATTAGCCGAGAAACCAGTCCCTTTTGCCCAACATGCCCGTATTAGCCCAAGAGGAGCATTTTGGCCCAAAAGGCCCATGCCAGTGCAGGAAAAGTCCAGAAGAATTGCCTTTCACTGAGATTTCACTCCGTTTTGTTTTTTAAGAGCCCCTTCGGTCCATCAGGCCTGTACTAGCCCAGATGGAGTCCCTTCAGCCCATCAGTAAGTATTCCCCCTGCAAGTATTAAACCTCACCCCAGTATTTTTCTCCCTCCCTTCATTGGCTCCCTGTGAGATCCAGGCCACGATAGACATTCCACCTTCATTGCTGTGATCGGCAGAAAAAGACGAAAAATTTCTAAAATTGATTCTCCACCCTCTCCCCCTTCTCTCACACAGAGAATCTCACCTGTTTCGGACAGAATTTCTGGCAGCTTCTGAGCTGCCAGCCCAGCAGGCCTAAGTGACTGAACTGTCAGCCCACCAGGCCTGAGTGACTGAGTTGCCAGCCCACCAGGCCTGTGTGACTGAGCTGCCAGCCCACCAGGCCTGAGTGACTGAGCTGCCAGCCCAAGAATTCATTCGGCCCACACTGTTCATACTAGCCCTCTGGAAACCAGTCCCTTTGGCCTACAACACCCATACTAACACTCCAGAAATCCTCCTCCCCCCCACCTTGGCTACCAATATTGGAATTGGCACAGAGGTTGAATATTGCGTCGGGGGACCAGCCCTCCCGTGTGAACATGGGACCCAATGGGTCCCACTTAGTCTAGTCTATATTACTAAAAGTCTGTTCTTGACCGGTTTTGGCCATCTGTGCTGCGATTTCCGAGAGAACGCCACGATCTACGGCCGTCATTTTTGGCCACCTTGCTCAGAGCCCCCCTCTGCCATATGTGTGCCGAGGATTTTTCCCGTCGATGAAAAATGACAGAGATATTAATGATTTTACAAAATTCCCCATTCTCTCTGCTGCCCCTGCTGGCGGCAGGGGGGAGGGACTATAAAACCAGGAAGTGGTGTGCCTCAATCAGTGTCTGCAAGCTGGAGGAAGGCAGAGGGTCACATTTCTCTGAGCTGTGAATAACACTGAACACATGTCTACTCAAATGTAAGTGTCCTTAGTGGTTCTAAAACGCTTGCAGAATGTGTCTATTGGTTCTAAAATGTTTGCAAAAAGTGTTTATTGGTTCTAAAATGTTTGCAAAAAGTGTTTATTGGTTCTAAAATGTTTGCAAAAAGTGTCTCTTTTGGTTCTACAATGCTTGCAGAATGTGTCTTTTTTGGTTCTAAAATGTTTTTTAGGTTCTCCCCCCCCCTTTCCTCTCCCCCTCTCCTCTCCCCCCCCCTCTCCTCTCCCCCCCCCCCTCTCCTCTCCCTCCCCCCTCCTCTCCCTCCCCCCTCTCCTCCCCCATCTCCTCTTTCCTCTCCTCCCCCCCTCTCCTCTCCCCCCCTCTCCTCTCCCCCCCTCTCCTCTCCCCCCCCCTCCTCTCCCCCCCCCTCTCCTCTCCCCCCCCCTCTCCTCTCCCCCCCTCTCCTCTCCCCCCCTCTCCTCTCCCCCCCCCTCTCCTCTCCCCCCCTCTCCTCTCCACCCTCCCCCCTCTCCTCCCCCCCTCTCCTCCTCCCCCCTCTCCTCCTCCCCCCCCTCTCCTCTCCCCCTCTCCTCTCCCCCTCTCCTCTCCCCCCTCTCTCCTCTCCTCCCCCCTCTCCTCTCCCCCCTCTCCTCTCCCCCCCTCTCCTCTCCCCCCTCTCCTCTGCCCACCTCACCCCCCCTCTCGCCCCCTCTCCTCCCCCTCCCTCTCCTCCCCCCTCCCCTCTCCTCTCCTCTCCCCCCCTCTCCTCTCCCCCCCCTCCTCCCCCCCTCTCCTCCCCCCCTCTCCTCTCCCCTCTCCTCTCCCCTCTCCTCTCCTCTCCCCTCTCCCCTCTCCTACCCCCCCCCTCTCCTCTCCCCCTCTCCTCTCCCCCCCTCTCCCCCCTCTCCTCTCCTCTTCCCCCCTCCTCTCCCCCTCCTCTCCCCCCTCCTCTCCCCCCCCTCCTCTCCCCCCTCCCCCCCTCTCCCTCTTTCCCCTCTCTCTCTGTCTCTGCCCCTTCTCTCACTGCCCTCACTCTCTAACCCCCCCCCCCCTCTCTAGATGTGACTGCAAGTTGGGGGCTATGCGTCAGTAGATAGGTTGTTTATGGGGTAAAAGGAGCAAATTAATAATATTAATATAATATCAAGGGGGGTAATTAGCGTGAGTGCGGGGGGGGGGGGATAGTTAGTGTGTGTGACGCTGCATGCCGCCTCCCCCCCCCACAACCGCACGTTGAGGGAACAGACCCAACGGGTCTGCACTTGGTCTAGTATATTACTAAAACTCTCATCTTGACCACTTCCTGGCTGCGTTGTAATTAATTTGCGCAAAAACGATCCCCCATGGTGCTACGATTTTTCACCACATTACTCATCAAGTCAAATAAGTTTTGTTCCGATCGGTGAAATAGTACAAAAGTTATGAAGGTTTTCTAGATTCCCCCTCCCCCACCCCCCCCCCCCCACCCCCACAGCCCTCCTCCACCACACACCCCTCCCCCACACACCCCCTCCCCCACCCCCCTCCACCACACACCCTTCCCTACCCCCCCTCCCCCCACATCCCCCTCCCCCACACCTCCCCCCCACACACACCCTCCCCCACATCCCCCTCCCCCACACACCCCCCCTACCCCACACCCCTCCCACACAACCCCCCTCCCCCCCCTCCCCCACTCCCCCACAATATTGCGTTGGGGAATGGGTCGCTTTGCGGGGGGACCAGGCCTCCCGTGTGACTGGGACCCAACGGGTCCCACTTAATCTAGTCCTTTATAATTGGGGAGATGGATTCTATGATGATAGTTTTGCTGCTCCTTGTTTCAGTTCTTGCATGTCTCAGCTTGAGTAAGTCAGAATGTACACTCTCCCTATTTCGTAGCATCAAAACTCTTTGATGTACAGATTGCCCATGGCAGTCAACAAATTAGTGAACAACCAAAGCTTTTAGGCCAACTGATGAGTTTCTGATTAGTTTCATCCGCACTCCAAACTATGTGTTGACAGCGTTTGGGGCATGTTCCAAGATTATCGAGTTATATCTGGTCTCAAGAAAACACTGGCTCCGTTTGCCTTCATAGTGAGTGGTGTTGATGCATGGTATATAACAATCGTGTGGAAACAGACAACCCAAGCTGCAGTCTCAGTACCCCGGAAATTGGAAATAGGTCAATGTCTTAATGTTTTTTTTATATACAGTATGGAAACAGGCCCTTCGGCCCAACTTGTCCCAGGTACACTGGTCCCATTTTGCCCGCCTTTGGTCCATATCCCTTCAAGCCTGTCTTATCCATGTACCTGTCTAACTGTTTCTTAAATTTTAGGATAATCACTGCCTCAACTACCTCCTCTGGCAGCTTGTTCCATACACCCACCACACTTTTTTGTGAAAATGTTATCCCTCACATTCCTATTAAATATTTTCCCCTTCACCTTAAACCTATGTCTTCTGGCCTTCTATTTACCTACTCTGGGCAAGATACTGTGCATCTATCTGATCTATTCCTCTCATGACTTTATACACCTCAATAAAATCACTCCTCATCCTATTGTGCTCCAAGGAATAGTGCCAGCCTACTCAACCTCTCAATTCTGCACGACATTATGACCAAGTTCCTAGACACATACCGCAGTATCTACCTGGTGCCAGTTTGAACGTGAATTGTTAAAACTACTAATGTGCAAGGTAAACAAAAATGCTGGAGAAACTCAGCGGGTGAGGGAGCATCTATGGAGCGAAAGAATAAGCGACGTTTCGGGTCGAGACCCTTCTTCAGACCAATGAGCAGATGTAGACTTTCAAAAGGAATCCACAGTTATACTCCCACCACACAGGTTAAAGGGGCTGTCCCACTACGGCGACCTAACCTGCAAGTTTAGAAGAGTTTAGAAGAGTTTGCACTCGACTCCAACTCGCAGCATGGTCGACACGTGGTCCTATGAGGTCACTGGAACTCTCCTTCATGCTCGAGGCAAGTTCCCGCATACTTGCGGCCTCAGCTAGGTTGCGGAAAATTTTTCAGCATGTTGAAAAATCTTCCACGAGTAAAAATTGGTTGGCATGGTCTTTTTAACTCGTAGTGCAGTGGAGTGGGGTCGCGATTGAGTTACAGGCAGTCGAAGGCAGCCGTAGGCATTTTAATTGGCTCATTGGAGTTTTTAGGACCAAGGAAAACCGACCGGAAGATAAAATGCCCGCTAAATCTTATAATATCATCAGTCTGAAGAAGGGTTTCGGCCCGAAACGTTGCCTATTTCCTTCGCTCCATAGATGCTGCTGCACCCGCTGAGTTTCTCCAGCACTTTTGTCTACCTTCGATTTTCCAGCATCTGCAGTTCCTTCTTAAAAATGTTATTATAAGTTGGCTGGCTTCTTAAAAGTGTCTCCACTCCTTCTCCCCCCCCTTCCCCCCCCCCCCCTTTACCCCCCCCTTCTCTCCCCTTCTCTCCCCTTCTCTCCCCTTCTCTCCCCTTCTCTCCCATTATCTCCCCTTCTCTTCCCCTTCTCTCCCCCTCTCTCCCCTTCTCTCCCCCCCCCCCCCTCTGCCTTCTCTAAAGGACAGGCCCTTTAATCGCTCCGATGTGGGGAAAGGCACCTTCTTGAATTAAAAAAAATATATATTTTTATTAGAAGCAATGTACAGTAGTATAAATCGCGGCATATGACAAAATACATTTAATGTACATCTTCCATTTAAAAGAGAAAAAGAGCGAGAAAGAGAGCGAGTGAAGGAGAAAGAAATAGTGAATGTGTAAACCCCGAGACTACCAGATAGTGCAATCCAGGAGTGAATGAGTAAAAGCCTATAGAAGAATAAGAAGACAAAAACCAAAAATAAAGAAAAAGAAAAAAGGGAACTTTATGTGTTGATACACCTGCTTCGTTTCCTACCACACCCATCACCCTGTCCGTGAATCGCTTTACTTCCAGAGTTGTGTTGCACCATATTATACTTGTAATGAGTCAATGAAAGGAGACCATATCTTTAAAAATTGCTCTGATTTTCCTGCTAAGACAAGTCTCATATCTTCAAGATGTAGCGTCTCAGACATGCTTATGATCCACATTTTAAGCGTTGGGGTGGATACATTTTTCCAAAATTTAAATATGTTTTTTTGCCATTATCAGGCCGTAATTGAGGAAACGGATTTGAAATGTTGAAAGCTCAGAGCAGGCACCTGTTGTTCCAAAAATAATCAATTCTGTATGGGGGTCCAGTTTTGTTTTGAGAAGATTTCGAAGATTTCTTTCCAAAATTTATGGAGTTTTATGCAAGAGGCGAATGAGTGTGTTATAGTTACTTCTTGAGATAGACATTTGTCGCAGATGGGAGATACATTTGGGAAAATTTTGTTCAGTTTAGTTTTTGAGTAATATAGTCTGTGTAGTATTTTAAATTAGATTAGAATATGTCTTACATTAATCGAACAGTTATGTACATATAGAAGATATTTTTCCCATCTGTCTTTGGGAATTTTTAAGCTTAATTCCTGTACCCACTCTCTTCTAATTACATCTGACGACGGAATTTCTATATTTAGAATGATATTGTCCAAGTATGATATTAAATTATTAGACTCTGCATTTCTATTCATACCTTCATCTAATATGTCTGGCAACAGAGTTTGGTATTCATGGGTATATGTTTTCAAATAATCTCTAAATCTAAATCTAATCTCGATATCTAAAATATTGATTACCTTTCAGACCGTATTTTGATTGTAATTTCTGAAATGATAAAAGGTTTCCCATTTCGTACAAATCTCCAACCTTTTTAATTCCTAGCCTTTCAAAATGAATAAGCGTTTTATCTATAATAGATGGTTTGAACGCCAGATTATTAGCTATTGGAGAAAGAAAAGATAGATTTCTTAGTTTAAGAGTAAATTTGACTTGTCTCCAAATTCGTAAAGTGCTACGAATAATCAGTTTTTTCTTGTATATTGTATTCTTCAACTTTATTGGGGAGAGAAGGATCGTGCCTATGTTATAAGGCAAACAATCCTCTCTCTCCATTACTAATCAATCTACCTGTTGACATGAATTGTCCAGCCAGTGAATTACATTTTTAATATTCACTGCCCAGTAATAGTACAAGAAGTTGGGGAGCACCAGTCCACCGATTTCTTTGGGATTACATAAATGTCGTCTACGAATTCTGTGTGATTTATAATCCCAAATAAAATTTGTAATGTGGGAATCAAGTTTTTTGAAAAGGTTTTTAGGTAGATATATCGATATTGATTGAAATAAGTAGAGAATTTGTGGGAGGAAAATCATTTTTATGGCATTTATTCTGCCTATTAGAGACATCGGGAGTGTTTTCCAGAATTGAATCAGAGCGTTTAATTTAGTAACTAAAGGCAGGAAGTTTGCATTGAGTAAAGAATTATATTTTCTGGTTACTTGGATACCCAGGTATTTACATTTTTCTGTAGTAATTCTAAAAGGAAATTTTAAAAGGTGTGTCGACTCTTGGGGTTTTATCGCCATGATTTCACTTTTATTCCAGTTTATTCTATATCCTGAGAAAGAACCAAATTCCTCTATTAGATTTAATATATTTGGTATACTAACTTGAGATTTTGTAATGTTTAATAATACGTCATCTGCAATAATGATATTTTGTTATTGGAACGTTTAGTATTATAACCGTGAATATTCGGATGCATTCTTATACTTTCCGCTAAGGGCTCTATCGCAAGAGCAAATAGGATGGGTGATAATGCACAACCCTGTCTATTGCCCCTGGATAAGTGAAATTTTGGAGAAAGTATGTGGTTGGTCAATATTCTAGCAGTCGGCCTGTCATATAGTAATTTTATCCATGATAAAGTTCTCTCCCATCTGAAATGTTTGCAGTACTGTGAAGAGGTATTCCCATACTACTTGGTCAAATGCTTTTTCTGCATCAATTGAAATAATTGATAAGTCTTCTTCTTCAATTTTGTGTGAATACATTATGTTAAAAAGACGTCTCAGATTATTAAATGAATGTCTCTTGGGTATAAACCCCGTTTGATCCACATGTATTAATTTACTAACGTATTTACTTAATCTTCTTGCCAGAGTTTTCGCTAGTATTTTCTGATCTGTATTTAATAATGCAATTGTTCTGTACGAACCAGGGTCTTCTAGTTCTTTATCTTTTTTGGGTATGAGTGTAATAGTTGATTCCGCTAGTGTTTCTGGTAGTGTCTGTTCTTTAAATGCATATGTATAAAGCTTATGTAAATGTGGTGCGATTACCTCGTAAAATCGTTTATAAAATTCATTACTGAATCCATCTGGTCCCGGTGTTTTACCATTCTTCAGTGAGTTTATTGTCTCTTCTATGTCTTTGATTGAATCCTGTGCTCCTAATTCCTCTTGTTCCAACGGATTAAGTGTTGGGAGATTACAGTTGTCCTGAATGTTTATAATTTTATTGCTCACCTGGAAAGACAGGGCACGTACGTGAGGATGCTCTTCATAGACTATAGCTCTGCATTCAATACGGTCATCCCCACCAAGCTCACCACCAAACTCCACCAGCTCGGCCTCAGCTCGCCGATATGCGATTGGATCCTGAATTTTTTGACGGAGCGACTGCAGGCAGTGAGACTGGGCCCGCACCTGTCCTCCACTATCACCCTGAGCACCGGCACACCACAGGGCTGTGTACTAAGCCCCATGCTCTACTCCCTCTTCACACACGACTGTGTTCCTGGATTCAACACCAACACCATCGTCAAGTTTGCAGACGACACAACAGTGATTGGGCTGATCACCAACGGTGATGAAACAAAATACAGAGCGGAGGTGCAGAACCTGGCGGACTGGTGCGCACGTAACAACTTGTCACTAAACACCTCCAAGACCAAGGAACTGATTATTGACTTCAGGAAGTCACATAATGGAGAATACGCCCCAATCTCCATCTACGTGGACAGTGTGGAGAGAGTGTCCAGCTTTAAGTTTCTGGGCACTCACATTTCAGAGGACCTCACATGGTCCACCAACACCGCTGCGCTGGTCAAAAAGGCACAGCAATGACTGTTCTTCCTGCAAACATTAAAAAAGACTGGTCTGCCCCAACAGCTGCTGACAACCTTCTACCGCTGCACCACTGAGAGCATATTAACGTATGGCATCTCTGTGTGGTATCTCTGCTGCACGGAGGCGGAGAGGAGAGCTCTTCAGCACGTCGTCCACAGAGCGCAGAAGATTATTGGGACACAGCTACCAGCCTTGGAGGGCATCTACCACACACGGTGCCTCAGGAAGGCCGTCAGCATCCATAAAGACTCCTCACACCCTTGTAATGGACTGTTCGAACTACTTCCCTCCGGCAGACGTTACAAGGCCTTCTACGCCCGAACCTCCAGACTCAGGAACCACTTCATTCCCAGAGCTATCGCGGCTCTGAACCGGCCCTGCTGAGTGCCCCCCACCCCCCCCCCCCATGGACTGTCTCCCTCGGATAGTCACGTCGCACAGACACACCTGCACTTTAGTCTGTTTGAACTGGTTTGACTATTTACTGTTGTAATGTTCTTTTTACAAACCATGTTCTCGGGGTATCTAAATCTAAATTTTATTAGTTATGACATCGGATGGAAGCTGCATACCAAATCTCGTTGTGCTTATGTGCAATGACAATAAAATATATTATTATTATTATTATTATTATTATTAATATTATTATTATTATTATTATTGTTGTTTATATAAATTTTGATAAAATTGAGCAAATCTTTTACTAATGTCTTTAGGCAGCATTAGCAATTCACCTTTATCTGATTTGATTTTTAGAATAGTATGATCCTTTTCCACTTTTTTCAGCTGACGTGCCAGAAGTTTGTGTGGCTTATCGCCGAATTCGACATTTTCCTGTTTTGTAATTTGAAATAATCTAATGACTCTTGCAAATAAAATTTGGTTTAGTTTAAATTTCAATATTGCTATCTTGTTGTGTTTATCTATAGTTGGATCTTTCGCGTTTTCTAAATCAAGTTGTATCACAGTGAAATTCTTTGCATGCAAACCCAAGATATGCAAATAGTTGCCAAGGAACGGGCGCTGACAATGTTGCAAAGTATCCCACACCAAGTTCGACCTTGTTTTCCCCACTTCCTGACGGCAGCTCCACAAAGCCGGGTCTTCCATTGTACCCCCTTCCCCTCATGGCGGTCCCGCCACGCCGGGTCCACCTTTGTTTTCCACCCTCCACCTCCCCCTCCATTATGGTAGTCCTCCCACACATGGTCCTCCATTGGTCTCCCCCACTCCCACATGGCGCCCCGCCCCCCTCGCTGGGTCCTCCATTGATCCTGGCAATGCGTCCTCCGGCTCCGTTCAACACGGGCTCTGTTCAACACGGGCTCCACGTCACAAGCTCCGGCCAATGCGGGCCCCTACCACGGGGCTCCACTGTTCGGCTGCCTCTGTTCCCATCCAGCCATCCGACAGAGGCAAACGAGCTCCGGACAGTTTACTTGCTGCTGCAACATCATAAAACATCTCATGTGGCTTTTCAGGAGCAGTATTATTCAACATTTGACAATGGATCTTTAGATTTGGTCAAAGAGGGGAATTTGGTATCGGTGGAGAGATGGAATGGCTGACGTTTCAGGTCGAGACTCTTCTCGACACGAAACATCACCCATTCCTTCTCTCCAGAGATGCTGCCAGTCCCACTGAGAGCATTTGTGTCTATCTTCGGTTTAAAACAGCATCTGCTGTTCCTTCCTACACATTTTGGTATTGGTATTGGTTTATTATTGTCATGGGTACCAAGATGCAGTGAAAACTTTTTTTTGTGTGCTATCCAGTCAAATCGCACCCCACAAGTACAATCAAGTCACACACAAATACAACTGGTAGAGCAAAGAGGAAGATACCAGATTGCAGAATGCAGTGTGACAGCATTATAGCATTACAGTTGCAGAGAAAATGTGCAAGGTTCACAACGTGAAAATGTGCAAGGTTGAATGATCGGAACTACATGCCAGCTTATGGGAAGACCATTCATTAGTCTGATGACAGCTGATGGGATTCTGTTCTCGAATCTGGTGGTAGGAGTTCAAGCTTTTGTATCTCCTGCTTGACGGGAGAGGGGAGATGTGCTTTGCATATTATCCAATCAAGTCAGATAATACTATACATAAATTAGCAATGTTACAAAATTTTGAGATTTAGAAAATCAAGTCTGCAATTTATCCCATCAGATAAAGCATAAATATAAGTTTAATTTGACACCTAATTCACTTTCATATCTTCAGTATTAACAATGTTATGGCCATTTTCATACTCGGAAATTAGCATCTTGTTCCCTTTTGCTTTTCCATTGACTGAACACAAAAGCTGTGATCGAGGACAGTCAAAAGCCCATAACTTTCTTAAAAATTAAGAGAGCTGAAATAAATTTACAGTTATTGTAGATTGAAGCATTCTGAAACAAATATGAAACAATCTTACTTGGATGACCTGAAATTAAAGCATATAATTAGTTAGTTACCTAATTTAGCTAATTACAAAATTCAATTACTAGATCTAAACATCTATCCGTTTCTTAAGAAAAGATTAAAATTTTTAAATAGCCTAAGTGTCCAAATAACATTCACACAAGAATTCACAATATAACATGATTTTTAAATCTCATTGTCATGAATTTATAGGCCAAATGGAAGGAATTTAGTGTTTAATTCCCGTAAATTAATGCCCATTTAAATCATCTTGTGTGGGATTTTGTGGAACACGATCGTTTGGAACGTTGCGGTTTGCGGTGAATTTAAACCCCAAATTGGCAGTAAAAATACTGCCGGTTCGTATGGGGCCTAAATCACCTTTTCGCCAATGAAATTTGGATTAAAATTATCCTAAGAAGCAAGTTTATATGTAAAATAAACAGCTTACCTTATGTTTCATCCCGTACGGGAGATCCATCCCATTGTCGGCTTTGGCGGCATTAGATGTAGATTTTTATTTTACTCCTGCGATTATATTGTCCAGCGATGTTTTTCAAAAACTTAAAAGAACGGATGTCGGAGCAATTTTTCTGCAGCAGCTGAACAGCCTGAGAAAGATCGACTCTGACAGGCAGGGGAAAACGGCATTTAAATCCCGCCCCCCTCAAAGGCGCCAAAGTCGCACACATGGCCAGTGGCAGAACTGCAGCGCCACTGAAGGTAAGTTTTGTAACATACCTACATAAATACAATCAAGTCAAACTCAAGTACAATAAGTACTGTTTTAGGGAAAAATACAGTGCAGAGTATAGATCAATATCATTATAGCCCAACAGTTTCCGAGACAAAGCCCAATGTCCACAATGAGATAAAGGAGACTGAACCCTGGCTTATGGAAGGACCGTTTGGCATCCTGATAACAGAGGGGAAGAAGCTGTTTCTGAGTCTGGTGGCGCATACTTTCAAACTTCCACATCTTCTGCTCAATGTGACTGGGAAGAAGAAAGGGCTGGGAGGAAAATGATCCTTGAATATGTTAGATACTTTCCTGAAGCAGTGTGAAGCATAGATGGAGCTGATGGAAAGTCGGGTCTGTGTGATGGACTGGGCTATATCCATAATTCTCTGTAATCATTTACGGTCTTGGGCAGAGTTGTATCTCAATAGGATGCTCCCCACGTTGCATCTGTAGAAGCTGGTAATGGTCATTGGAGACATCAGAATCAGAATCAGAATCAGAATTAGAATCACACTTTATTCGCCACGTATGTTTTGCAACATACGAGGAATTTCATTGGCCAGGTCAGTCATACAATTAAATGCAACAGATCACCCAAAAAACACATTTTAACATGAACATCCACCACAGTGACTCCTACACATTCCTCATTGTTGTGGAAGGTGAAATAAAGTTCAAGTCTCTTCCTTTCTTCTTCCTCGGTCGTGGGGCTTGAGTCCCCGTTGACGGGATGGTCTTGACTCCCGTAGCCGGCGGCGTTTGGGTCCTCTGCGTTGATGCGATTAAGCTCCCGCATCGGGGGGGGGATGTCGGCTCCCCCGTGCCGGGCGATCGAACCTCGCGTCGGGGCTGGTCGAACCTTCCACGATGTTGGAGCTCCCAACTAGCCTCACCCGAGACTGCGAGCCCTTGATGGTGATTCCGCGGTGGTTGCGGTGCAAATGATCCCAGGCAAGGGATCAGCTCTGATGGTAAGTCTGCACCCTGCGGTGGGGCTCACGACAGTCCGAGGAGGTTTCCAGCTCCATTGATGGAAGGCCGCAAAGCCCGGAGAATGTGATCCGAAAAATGTATCATATCTCCGGGAAGATAGGAGCTTGAAAAAAGTTTCCCCCGATCCCCTCCCCCCTCCCCCCACATAAAACAAACTGAAGGACATTAAAACAAACTTTTAACAAACGGTAAAAATAAAAAAAAGAGTGAAAAGACAAACAGACTGCCGGCAGGGCTGCCATCTCCCCAGCGCCCCTGGTGGTCATGCTGAACCTCCTTGGTCTTTTGTGTATGTAGAGCTGGTGATGTGCTGTCTTGGCCATAACTTCAATGTTGTTGGTCTGGGACAGATGGTTGGTGATTTTCACATTGAGGAATGTGAAGCTATCGGCCATTTCCACTTCAGCACCATTGATGCTGACTGGGGCATGTACATTATCTCACTTCCTGAAATTAATAATTAGCTCCTTTGTACTGCTAGGTGGTTGTTGCCATGACAACATGTTTACTAAGCTCCCTGTCTCTTTTTTAAGGAATCTCTTAAAATTTGAGGCATGTGGAAGCTGGGACTTAACTGCTCAGAGACAACCAGTAGTGTTGAAGCAATTATTTGGGATGTGCAAGATGCAGCCCTGGACTGATCTTATCCTTTGGTGCTGAAGGAAAGAGAAGCATGTGGAAAATGGCAGGGCTGCCAACTCTCACGCATTGAATGTGAGAATCACACATTTGAGGAAATTCTCACTCTCTCACGCTGATGACAGAAGTTCTCGCGCTCAAAAAAACATTTTAAAATATCTATAAATAAATAAATTAAGTCACACTCCTCCACACTCACCAATGAGAATAGTTTTCTTTCAGCGGGATTCCCATAAAGAATGAGCAATTGATGGGCTTAAGCCCATCATACACTATTTAAAATGGCAATGTAGACAAAAATGCTGGAGAAACTCAGCGGGTGAGGCTTTGACCCTTCTTCAGACTCAAGCATTTCTCCAGCATTTTTGTCTACCGCACTGTAGATACTGCCTCACCCGCATTCACATTCCCGTGCAGATGGTGTGACAGGTGAGACACGGCAGTGGTCCCAGCACCGACCACCCCCCCCCCCCGGTTGCTACGCTCCCTCACAACTTCGCACTCTCAACTCTCACCCAATGTTGGCAGCCCTGAAAATGGGGCGGAGCAAAAACATTGACGTTCTTGAAGCAATAGACAATAGAGTAGGCCATTCATCCCTTCGAGCCACTACTATATCAGGAAGCTTGTTTGTGTCTACCTCTTTTATTGCTGTTTCATTTCTTCCTCCATTTATGATTATGAGGCGGGTCTGTGAAGCTTTGAAGTGGTCCACTAGTTCTGGGATTGCTTAGATCTGCCAGCTGCATACTCTTTTATGCCGTCTAGGCAGCTTATTTTTAGGTCTGCCAGGTGCTCCTCCAAGGATGTCACTCTGCACCCCTCACTGAAGTGAGATTGATTTCCTTGACGTTAATGTTAGAGTGAGGGTTATGGCGAGCTCCAACAGATCGTGGCAAAGTACATTGCTGCAGCTCATGGTCCACAGCATCTCATAGATGCCCAGATTCACCAGTTGTCAGTTCTCTGAATCATAGTCATAGAGTCAAATAGCGTGGAAACAGGCCCTTCGGCCCAACTTACCCATGGTCTATAACCCTCTAAACCTATCCTATCCATGTTCCTGTCCAAATGTCAGTTAAATGTTATGATAGTACCTGCCTCAACTACCTCCTCCGGCACATTGTTCCATATACCCACCACCCTTTGTGTAAAAAAGTGACCACTCAGATTCCTATTAAATATTTCCCCCCTCACCTTAAACTGTCCTCTGGTTGTCGATTCCTCTATTTTGTGCATTTACCCCATCTATCCCTGTCATGATTTTGTACACCTCTATAAGATCACTCCTTATTCTCCTGCATTAGCTCTCTGAGTCATTGCTATTTAGCATGGGACACACCACATTGCAGAATGTAGTTGGTGTGAAGTTTTGACTGGATAGCTTGCAAACAAAATCTTGGTCCATGAGACAATAATATACCAATACCAATATGGGACTCAATCCTGACAAGGGCCGTGTAGTGGTCACTCCTACTAATACAGTCATGGACGGATGCATTTTTTAAAAGCAGAATTAGACCATCAAGTCTGCTCCGGCATTCAATCGTGGCTGATTTATCTCTCCCTCCTAACTCCATTCTTCTGCCTTCTCCCCATAACCTCTGACACATTTGTAAAAGACAAATTAGTAAGTAAGAAGTCCAATAAGTTTAACCCTCACAAATCCCATCAAGACGGCTGGATAGTTCTTTGCATGCATTAGTGTGAGCCACATAGGATGTGACATCAGTGTTAAGGACATCTCGTTGGTGCTTGGTGGGAGCTTGGCTAGTTTGCCTTGCTTGTGACAAGAGGGTAACCAGGGAGAAGGTAGGACCACTCGAAGATAAAGGAGTGAATTTATGCTTGTAGTCAGAGTATGTAGGCTCGATGCTAAACAAGTATCTTCCACGTATGCATGAAACAGAAGAACATGGGGACAGTAAGATCTGTATGGGGCATGCTAATGTGCTCGGGCAGATTGAGATCAAGAAGGAGACAGTGTTGGAAATCTTGCAAATCATTAGGGTGGATAAATCCCCAGGGGCTGACGGGATCTATCCCAGGTTAATGAGAAAGGTAAGAGAGATTTCAGGGTTACGCAATCCTCTCTAGCCACAGGCGCAGTCTCGGAGGACTGGAGAGTAGCCAGTGGTGTTCCTTTATTTAAGAAGGGAAGTAGAGATAATCCACAAAATAATGGGCAGTGAATCTCACGTTACTGTTCAGGAAGCTATTGGAGAGGAATCTTCGGGATAACATTTATTTCCATTTGGAATGGGATAATTACAGACAGTCAGAGGCTTTGGCCACAGCAGGTCATGTTTCACTAACTGGATTGGGTTAATTTAGGAGGTGACAAATGTGATTGATGAGGGTAGGATAGTGGATGTTGTCTACATGGATTTTTATTAGCTATTTGATAAAGTCCCTTGTGGTCAGCTGTTCCAAAAAATGAAGATACATGGAATCCACGGCAATTTGGTAGTTTGGATTGAGAACTGGATTACTCATTGAAGACAGTGATGGAAGGGTGAGATTTTGGCTGGAGTTCTGTGACCAATGGAGTTTTGAAAGGATCTGTGCTGGGACGTATTTTCTTTGTGATGACTTAGGCTAAATGTAGATTTTACATTAGTAAGTTCGAAGACAACATCAAATTGGTGGAGCTATAAACAGTGAAGAAGGCTGTTGAAAGATCAGTTACACATGGTCAGGGAAAAGCCAGATAGAGTGTACTTAAAGCAAGTGTGAGGTATTTCCCTTTGGGATATTGAATAGAAGGGGAAATTATTTAGTTAATGGCAAGACCCTCAGCAGCATTGATGTTCAAAGGTCAGTTTATTGTCACGTACCAATTAAGGTACAGTGAAACTCGAATTACTATGCAGCCATACTAAAAAAAAGCAACAAGACACACAACTACATAAAAGTTAAGATAAACATCCACTACAGCAGATTCCCCACATTCCCCCTGTGATGGAAGGCATTAAAGTTCAATCTTATTTTTCTTTATTCTTTCACGGTTGGGGGAGTCGAACCCCCGCGTTGGGGCAGTCGAAGCTCCCGCGTTGGGGCGGTCGAAGTTCCCGCGTTGGGGGAGTCGAACCCCCGCGTTGGGGGAGTCGAACCCCCGCGTTGGGGGAGTCGAACCCCCGCGTTGGGGGAGTCGAACCCCCGCGTTGGGGCAGTCGAAGTTCCCGCATTGGGGCGGTCGAAGCTCCCGCGTTGGGGCAGTCGAAGTTCCCACGTTGGGGGAGTCGAACCCCCGCGTTCGGGGAGTCGAACCCCCGCGTTCGGGGAGTCGAACCCCCGCGTTGGGGCGGTCGAAGCTCCCGCGTTGGGGCGGTCGAAGCTCCCGCGTTGGGGGAGTCGAACCCCCGCGTTCGGGGAGTCGAACCCCCGCGTTGGGGCAGTCGAAGTTCCCGCGTTGGGGGAGTCGAACCCCCGCGTTGGGGCAGTCGAAGATCCCGCGTTGGGGCGGTTGAAGCTCCCATGTCGGTGCAATCGACGCTCCTGCGGCTCGGAGCCCCCGAAGTCTGTCTCTAATCAGGAACAGCGAGCTCCACGATGGTAAGTCCGCAGGCTCCCGTGGTTGGAGCTACCGAAGTTGATCTCCTGCAAAGGGCGGCAACTCCTCAATGTTAGGCCGCAGTGCGGACGGAGATACGATACGGAAAAAAATGTTGCATCTCCTTCGAGGTAATAGACTAAAATAAGTTTCCCCTATCCCCCCACCCTACCCTCCACATAGAACAATCTAAAGAACACTAAAAACTTACATTTAACACATACTAAAAAAACAACAAAGAAGGAAGGGACAGACAGACTGTTGGCGAGGCAGCCATTGCTAGCGCCACCTAGTGGAGATCGGAGGGATCTTGGGGTTCAGATCTATTGCTCCCTGAATGTGGCAACACAGGTGGATAGTGTGGCAAAGAAGATGTATGATATGCCGCATTCATTCGTCAGAGCATTGACTTTAAGAGTCAGGAAACCATGTTGTAGCTTTATAAAACGTTGCTTCTGAGTAATGTGTGCAGCACTGGTCATTTCATTATAGGAAAGCTTGAGTCTTTGGAGAGGGTGCAGAAGAGGTTTACCAGGTGCTGCCTGGATTAGAGGGTATAAGCTATAGGGAGAATAGACATGGAGTGCTGCAGTAACAGCGGGTCAGGCGGCATCTCAGGAGAACATGGATAGGCAATCCTTCTGGTCTTGTTCGGTCTGTGATTTCTTTTATATACCAGTATCCACAGTTTCTTGTTTTTACAGCTATATGGAGAGTTTGGACAAAATTCGATTGCTTTCACTGGAGTGCCAGAGGTCGAGGGAAAAATTGATAGAAATATATAAAATTATGAGAGGCACAATTTGGGTAGAGAGTGAGAACATTTTTCCAAGGGTAGAAATGTGCAAATATAGAGGGCATAGATTTTAAGACCAGAGGGAGAATGTCTAAAGAAGACATGTGAGGGAAATTCTTTAAACCAGGTGGTAGGTGCCAGGGGTGGTGGTGGAGGCAGATACGATACTGGCTTTTAGGAGGCTTTTAGATAGGCACGTGGATATGCAGGGAATGGAAGGATATGCATTACATGCAAGCAAAGGAGATTAGTTTAGCCTGTTATCACATTTGAAGGGCCTGCTTCTGTCCTGTACTCAATTCAATGGTTCAATTCAATGGTTCTTTATTGTCAAGTATGCGCAGCACAGTAAAATTATTATGCATAACCTACAAATGCACAGTCGCCATATTTTGTCAAAACTCCACATGTTGGAGTACTGGAGCGCCATTGATCCAGGTAAGCCCCATGCTGCAGCAGACCCGCAAACCAACGTCCCTTTCCTCATCCAACCACCTTTGTGTCCTGGGGGGTGCCTCCAGCTGCAGACCATGAAGGTGCTGGAGGCAATACCCCAGTCCCTACTGTTCTACATTCTATGAATTGGGGTGGGATTGATGTCCAAGAGAATTGGAGCACCAGTGCTGCAGATAAGGTTCTCAACTAAAGAGGAGGGGGAGAGTTCAGGTGAGGGTAAATTTGAAACGTCCAAGAGAAATAATAAAGAGCAATGGCAAAGAGTAATTAAATATATAATGAAGGATAGTATATGAACGTAGACATACACCGATTAGAATCATGGTAAGTGGATGCAAAAATGTAATAGAATACATGGTCAACAGTGCATATAGGCAGGGGAAACAAAATCGACAACAACAGAGTGAAAGACAAATCCATGGAGCACATAGGAGATGGCTGTTTATATCAGTATGTTGAGGTATAAGTAGGTAAGAGACCATTATTTAGATAGCATAGTGGAAACAGAAAGCATTAATTGGTAATTTGGATTTAAAGAAATTAATTGATAAAAGGCTTTAAAGAAATAGGGATCATCATAAATGAGAAAGAATGGCAATTTACATAAAGTGACCAATGCAAACTCGGAGATTATGAGGCGTGAGTTGTTCATGGTAGACTGAGAAATCACATGTTAGTACACAAACAAACATGGTTTACCACAAAGTATGTATTCCTTTAATACACAAAATCATAACAAAGGTGGTTTAGTTATGACTAGGAGAAGTTATGGCATTAGACCAAGAACAAGGCTTAAAGTGGTGCTAAAAACAACAGTATGCCCGAGGATACACAAGGAACTGCAGATGCTGAAATCTTGAGCGAAACACAAAGTGCAGGAGGAACTCAGCAAGTCAGGCAGCATCCGTGGAGGGAATAAATGTCATGTTTCAGTCTGAAGTTCAGAGTCTGATGTTTTAATCTTAAGGGTTCGCTCGCTCGTGTGTCAGACGATGTTCTGTCATCGCTTTGCCACGGCCAGTGCCACATCTGTGCCTCTGTGGAGATCGTCCACAGTTCATGCGTCTCTGCCGCAAGTCAGTAGGTGGGCCATTGTCTATACCTCTCCACAGTTGCACTTGTCAGAGATCGAGAACCCCACTTCTTCAGGTTGAGTCCGCAACGTCCCACTTCAGTGCGGAGGCAGTTTAGCGCTTTCCAGCTAGTAAAAGGCAGGTGGTGTCCTGGTGCCGTCTGTTACATAGATACATAGAAAATAGGTGCAGGAGTAGGCCATTCGGCCCTTCGAGCCTGCACCGCCATTCAATATGATCATGGCTGATCATCCAACTCAGTATCCCGTACCTGCCTTCTCTCCATACCCCCTGATCCCTTTAGCCACAAGGGCCACATCTAACTCACTCTTAAATATAGCCAATGAACTGGCCTCAACTACCCTCTGTGGCAGAGAGTTCCAGAGATTCACCACTCTCTGTGTGAAAAAGTTTCTTCTCATCTCGGTCCTAAAGGATTTCCCCCTTATCCTTAAGCTGTGACCCCTTGTCCTGGACTTCCCCAACATCGGGAACAATCTTCCTGCATCTAGCCTGTCCAACCCCATAAGAATTTTGTACGTTTCTATAAGATCCCCTCTCAATCTCCTAAATTCTAGCGAGTATAAGCCAAGTCTATCCAGTCTTTCTTCATATGAAAGTCCTGACATCCCAGGAATCAGTCTGGTGAACCTTCTCTGCACTCCCTCTATGGCTATAATGTCCTTCCTCAGATTTGGAGACCAAAACTGTACGCAATACTCCAGGTGTGGTCTCACCAAGACCCTGTACAACTGCAGTAGAACCTCCCTGCTCCTATACTCAAATCCTTTTGCTATGAAAGCTAACATACCATTCGCTTTCTTCACTGCCTGCTGCACCTGCATGCCTACTTTCAATGACTGGTGTACCATGACACCCAGGTCTCGCTGCATCTCCCCTTTTCCTAATCGGCCACCATTTAGATAATAGTCTGCTTTCCTGTTTTTGCCACCAAAGTGGATAACCTCACATTTATCCACATTATACTGCATCTGCCAAACATTTGCCCACTCACCCAGCCTATCCAAGTCACCTTGCAGTCTCCTAGCATCCTCCTCACAGCTAACACTGCCCCCCAGCTTAGTGTCATCCGCAAACTTGGAGATGTTGCCTTCAATTCCCTCATCCAGATCATTAATATAAATTGTAAATAGCTGGGGTCCCAGCACTGAGCCTTGCGGTACCCCACTAGTCACTGCCTGCCATTGTGAAAAGGACCCGTTTACTCCTACTCTTTGCTTCCTGTTTGCCAGCCAGTTCTCTATCCACATCAATACTGAACCACCAATACCGTGTGCTTTAAGTTTGTATACTAACCTCTTATGTGGGACCTTGTCGAAAGCCTTCTGAAAGTCCAGATACAACACATCCACTGGTTCTCCCCTATCCACTCTACTAGTTACATCCTCGAAAAATTCTATAAGATTCGTCAGACATGATTTACCTTTCGTAAATCCATGCTGACTTTGTCCAATGATTTCACCACTTTCCAAATGTGCTGCTATCCCATCTTTAATAACTGACTCTAGCAGTTTCCCCACTACCGATGTTAGACTAACTGGTCTGTAATTCCCCGTTTTCTCTCTCCCTCCCTTCTTAAAAAGTGGGGTTACGTTTGCTACCCTCCAATCCTCAGGAACTACTCCAGAATCTAAAGAGTTTAAAAAAATTATCACTAATGCATCCACTATTTCTGGAGCTACTTCCTTAAGTACTCTGGGATGCAGCCTATCTGGCCCTGGTGATTTATCGGCCTTTAATCCATTCAATTTACCCAACACCACTTCCCGACTAACCTGGATTTCACTCAGTTCCTCTATCTCCTTTGACCCGCGGTCCCCTACTATTTCCGGCAGATTATTTATGTCTTCCTTAGTGAAGAAGGAACCAAAGTAGTTATTCAATTGGTCCGCCATATCCTTGTTCCCCATGATCAACTCACCTGTTTCTGACTGCAAGGGACCTACATTTGTTTTAACTAATCTCTTTCTCTTCACATATCTATAAAAACTTTTGCAGTCAGTTTTTATGTTCCCTGCCAGTTTTCTTTCATAATCTATTTTCCCTTTCCTAATTAAGCCCTTTGTCCTCCTCTGCTGGTCTCTGAATTTCTCCCAGTCCTCTGGTATGCTGCTTTTTCTGGCTAATTTGTACGCATCATCTTTTGCTTTGATACCATCCCTGATTTCCCTTGTTATCCACGGATGCACTACCTTCCCTGATTTATTCTTTTGCCAAACTGGGATGAACAATTTTTGTAGTTCATCCATGCAGTCTTTAAATACCTTCCATTGCATATCCACCATCAACCCTTTTAGAACTAATTGCCAGTCAATCTGTTGTTTGGTTTTGGTGCCTGGTACGGTTGGTTCTAGTTCCATGAAGCTGTTCCGACTCTTCAGGCTTTTCTTGGCATGTTGGTGATTGGGCAAGGGGTGGCGGGGGTCTGTGTCCGCATCTGAAGGGTCCCAACCTGGAATGGTACCTACCCATTCCATCCACTGATGCTGCCTGACCTGCTGAGTTACTCCAGCATTGTTTCACAATAAGCCTGAGTGTCGGGAACACAGAATCAGCAAAGGAAGACCAAGAAATTGATTAGGAAAGGGGGAGATAGAATACAAGGCAATATGGCAGGAATCTAAAAACAGACTGCAAAAGCTTTTGAAGGAAACACAAAATGCTGGAGCAAATCAGCGAGTCAGGCAGCATCCCTTGAGAACATGGATTATAGACGTTTTGGGTCAGGACCATGCTTCAGACTGATTGCAGGGATGGGGGGAGCTAGAAGAGTGGTGGGGCAGGACAAAGCATGGCAGGTCACAGGCAAGCGGATGGTTGGATAAAGGCCAGAGATTAACATACACAAGGTGTAAAACAAAAGGATTAGAGAGTTGCAAATTGTGAAATTAGAGGATTAACAAGGTGTGAATAGTTTGTGAGTAGGAGGGGGATGGGAGTGATAGGTCAGCTGGGGGAGGGCGGGAAGGGAAGGGAGGGAGTGTTGTTTTGTAGAGGTGACCAAAAGTTGGAGAATTCAATGTTCATACCACTGGGTTGTAAGCTCCCCTAGCAGAATATGAGGTGCTGTTCCTTCAGTTTGCATGTGGCCTCACTATGGCAATAATAATAATAATACATTTATTTGTATAGCACATTTAAAAACAACTCACGTTGACCAAAGTGCTTCACATCAGTGCAGGTACTAATGTAATACATTAGGGTAGACAGACCCAACAATACATATATAAACTGTTTACAGCGCCCCATCAGAGGGGCTCAAAAACGCTAGGGAGTAGAAATAGGTTTTAAGTCATGACTTGGAGGAGACCTATGGCAGCAAGGTCAATGCGGGAATGGGAAGGGGCGTTAAAATGCTTGACAACCGGGAAATCCAGTAGGCTAATGTGTTCAGTAAAGCATGTGTTCAGCAAAACGGTCGCTGAGTCTACACTTGGTCTCGCCAAAGTACAGGAGACCACATCATGAACACTGGATGCAGTAGATGAGGTTGAAGGAGGTGCACGTGAACCTCTCTGTCACCTGGAAGGACTGCTGGGGTCCCCGGATGGAGGTGAAGGAGGGAGGAGGTGTAGGGTCGTGTTGTATTTCCTGTGATTGTAGTGGGAAGTATCTGGGGAGAGGGTGGTTTAGATGGGAAGAGATGAGGGAGTCCAGAAGTTGCAGCAGGAGCACTCTCTGCGGAAGGCAGAATGGGGTGGAGATGGGAAGAAGTGACAGGTGGAGGGATCGTGTTGGAAGTGACAGAAATAGGGGAGGATGATATGTTGGATGCGGAGGCTGGTGGGGTGAAAGGTGAGGACCCAGGGAACTCTATCATTCTTGCGTCTTGGGGAGGGGGAGCAAGAGCAAAACTACGACACACAGAGGAGACGTGGGTGAGGGATCCATCTGTGAGTATCAATCAGCCATTCACAATAGTTCTATGTTATTCCACTTTCTTATCCACTCCCTGCACATTAGGGGCAATTTACTGTTTAATTAAACTATAAATCCATACAACTCTGTTTTTTTCCCCACGTCCCGAAGACTTGCGGGTTAATTGGCCTCAGTAAAATTACCTCTAGTGCGTAAGCAGTGGATGACAAAATTGGGATAACATAGAACCAATGTGAAGGTGTAATCGATGGTCAGCATGGACTTGGTGGGTTGAAGGGCCTGTTTCCATGCTGTATCTCTAAACTAAACTAGACTTTGGGATGGGGGAGGAAACCGGAGCACCCAGAGGAAACCCACAGAGAGAACATGCAAACTCCAAGCAACAGCAACAAGGTCAGGATGGAATCCGGGTCTCCGACATTGTGAGGCAGCAACTCTACAAGCTGCACCACTGTGCTGCCCTAAAGAAAGGAAGGAATGTTTAATGCCAAGAGGAAAGGGAGGCAGGGTTCCTATTCCACGCATCATTATGAGCCGTCATGATGGGGACATGAGACAAAGCACCCAGAGGAGGCTAACGCAGTCACAGGTACAACACGGAAGCTAACTCCTTTACCGCAATGGTGACTTGCACTGAATGCAGACCCAAACAGGGCTTAAGGTCTGGACTCCACTTTGATCACTTTTGCTGGAGAGTATTGCAATGGTTTCATGAATTTTTTTTAAAAAAACGGAAATTCTGGAAACAAAAGCAGAAAGTGCTGGAAATATTCAGCAGGTCAAATTGTTGATGGTTTCTCTTTCTACAGATGTTGCCTGACCTGCTGAATGTTGGCAGAATGTTGTGCTTGTTGATGTGGTCTTGCAGTGCCCTCCAGTGGTAAAATGATCACTCTAGCATCTGCAGTTCTTTCTTAAACACTGTAGTATTTAGTGTAGGAAATAACTGCAGATGCTGGTTTAAACCGAAGATAGACACAAAAAGCTGGAGTAATTCAGCGGGCCAGGCAGCATCTCTGGAAGGAAGGAATGGGTGACGTTTCAGGTCGAGACCCGTCTTCAGACTGGTTAGAGATAAGGGAAACGAGAGATATAGACGAGAATGTAGAGAGATAAAGAACAATGAATGAAAGATACTGTATGCAAAAAAATTAACGATGAGAAAGGAAACAGGCCATTGTTAGCTTTTTGTTAGCTGAAAACGAGAAGCTAGTGTGACAGGTGGGGGAGGGATAGAAAGAGAGGGAATGCCGGGGCTACCTGAAGTGAGATAAATCAATATTCTGGGCTGTAAGCTGCACAAGCAAAATATGAGATGCTGTTCCTCCAATTTGTGTTTAACCTCACTCTGACAATGGAGGAGACCTTGGACAGAAAGGTCAGTGTGGGAATGGGAAGGAGAATTAAAGTGTTTAGCAACCAGGAGATCAGGTAGGTTCAGGCAGACTGAGTGAAGGTATTCAGTGAAACAATCTCCCAGTCCACGTTTGGTCTTGCATCTTGAACAACGGATACAGTGGATGAGGTTGGAAGAGGTGCAAGTGAACCTCTGCCTAACCTGAAAGGACTGTCGGATGCCCTGGACAGTCGAGGGAGGAGATATAGGGACAGGTGTTGCATCTTCTGCGGTTGCAGGGGAAGGTACCTGGGGAGGGGGTGGTTTGGGTGCAAAGGGATGAGTTAACCAGGAGGTTGCGGAGGGAATGTTCTCTGCGGAAGGTGGAAAGGGGTGGAGATAGGAAGATGTGTCTAGTTGTGGGATCACATTTGAATGGCGGAAATGTCAGGGGATTATGTGTTGTATGAGATAGCTGATGGGGTGAAAGGTAAGGACTAGGGAGACTGTCTCTGTTGGGGAGGGGGTGCAAGGGCGGAAGAGACACGAGTGAGGGCCTTATTTATGATGGGAGAGGGGAACCTCCGTTCCCTAAAGAATGAGGACTTCTCGGATGTCGTAGTGTGGAACACCTCATCTTGGGCACAGATGTGGTGTAGACGGAGGAATGGGAGTATGAAATATAGTCTTTGCAGGAAGCAGGGTGGGAAGAAACCGATCAGTTGTCAGGCTTTCTCCCACCCTCACTTTTCTTCCAGCTTTCTCTGTCCTATTACAATCAATCTGAAGAGGGCTCCTGGCCTGAAACATCGCCTTTCCATGTCCTCCGATGCCTATCCTGTGAGTTACGCCAGGACTTTGTATTTAGTTTATAACTTTGAGGATTGTGTATGAAAAGAAATATATAGTAAGAAATAGGAGCAATGTCCGCATGAGTCTGTTCTGCCACTGAGTAGACTCATGGCTGATCTGTTTGTTAGCCTTAAATCCTTAAATCCACTCTGTCTGATCTCTCTAATACTTGTTCCCCAATTATTTTAGAAGTTAACCGTTGCCGTGGATACATCCAATGATCTACTATCCACAGCTCTCTTTGATCAGGAATTCTGAATTTAATGAAAATGGGAATTTCTCCTTATCTCCATTATCTCACTGAGGAGGTTCCTCATTCAGAAACTGGGCCAGCTGGAGGAAAACAATAATCCACAATTCAAATCATTTGAAATCCTGATGGTTTGGTTACTGACTCACCACACTCCCTCTATACTTACTGCAACCCCTTTCTCATGCTCCATATAAACTCACTGAGTTCAGTTTCCCTCGCTTCTTATAAACTCATTGGGGCTCTTCCTTTAAAGTCACCTGGACCAGTGAAAAGAAGAACACAATTCAAATATTGAAATCAACATGGTTGGCATAATAATTGACGTGCTGTGTATTAGTCCACAAAGTCTACCAGTCGGGCACCAAAGTGCCAGGAGTGCCAGACTACCAGAGGCTCACTGCAGCTCCTGATTCTGACCCGAGAGGTGACACTCCCACTGAGTCTAAACTGCTGGAAAAACTCAGCATCTGTGGGAGCAAAGGAATGGCCAATGTTTCAGGCTGAGACTCTGCATTAGGGCTGAGATTGCAAAGGGAAGAAGGCCAGTTTATAGAAGTGAGAGGAAGGGATTAGTCAGAGGCAGGCACGTGAAATAAAATGAGGGGGGAGTGGGTGCACAATTCAGATTCAGATTCAGATTCAACTTTAATTGTCATTGTCAGTGTACAGTACAGAGACAACGAAATGCAGTTAGCATCTCCCTGGAAGAGCGACATAGAATATGATTTCAATAAATAAATCTTTTTACATGTATACAGACATAGTGTTTTTCCTGTGGGAGGAGTGTCTGGGGGGGGGGGGGGGGGTGGTGATTGGCAGTCACCGAGGTACATTGTTGAGTAGAGTGACAGCCGCAGGGAAGAAGCTGTTCCTGGACCTGCTGGTCCAGCAACGGAGAAACCTGTAGCGCCTCCCGGATGGTAGGAGGGTAAACAGTCCATGGTTGGGGTGAGAGCAGTCCTCGGCGATGCTGAGCGCCCTCCGCAGACAACGCTTGCTTTGGACAGACTCAATGGAGGGGAGCGAGGAACCGGTGGTGCGTTGGGCAATTTTCACCACCCTCTGCAGTGCTTTCCGGTCGAAGACAGAGCAGTTGCCATACCATACTGTGATACAGTTGGTAAGGATGCTCTCGATGGTGCAGCGGTAGAAGTTCACCAGGATCTGAGGAGACAGATGGACCTTATTCTGTCTCCTCAGGAAGAAGAGACGCTGGTGAGCCTTCTTGATCAGAGTTGAGGTATTGTGGGTCCAAGAGAGGTCATCGGTGATGTTGACCCCCAGGAACCTGAAGCTGGAAACACGTTCCACCTCCGTCCCGTTTATGTGGATGGGGGTGTGCGTGCCGCCCCTAGACTTCCTGAAGTCTACAATGAGCTCCTTGGTCTTCTTGGAGTTAAGGGCCAGGTTTAAAGATGGAGCCAAGGGAGAGAGGTAGAATTGTTGAGAGATAGTGCCTGCTTGGTGGAATCAGATAGGCAGGGGTGATGGACAGATGGAACTAGGTGGGATGACCCAGTTTCATCACCACCCCTCCACTCCTGGTTCTGTCTGCTCATCACACTTCACCTGAGTTTCTTCTCCTGTGGTGCACCTATCCTTGAGATGCAGCCTGACCCATAGACATAGACATAGAATATAGGTGTAGGAGGAGGCCATTCGGCCCTTCGAGCCAGCACCGCCATTCATTGTGATCATGGCTGATCGTCCCCAATCAATAACCCGTGCCTGCCTTCTCCCCATATCCCTTGATTCCACTAGCCCCTAGAGCTCTATCTAACTATCTCTTAAATCCATCCAGTGATTTGGCCTCCACTGCCCTCTGTGGCAGGGAATTCCACAAATTCACAACTCTCTCGGTGAAAAAGTTTTTTCTCACCTCTGTCTTAAATGGCCTCCCCTTTATTCTAAGACTGTGGCCCCTGGTTCTGGACTCGTCCAACATTGGGAACATTTTTCCTGCATCTAGCTTGTCCAGTCCTTTTATAATTTTATATGTTTCTATAAGATCCCCCCTCATCCTTCAAAACTCCAGTGAATACAAGCCTAGTCTTTTCAATCTTTCCTCATATGACAGTCCCGCCATCTCAGGGATCAATCTCGTGAACCTACGCTGCACTGCCTCAATCACAAGTATGTCCTTCCTCAAATTAGGAGACCAAAACTGTACACAATACTCCAGATGTGGTCTCACCAGAGCCCTATACAACTGCAGAAGAACCTCTCTACTCCTATACTGAAATCCTCTTGTTATGAAGGCCAACATTCCATTAGCTTTCTTCACTGCCAGCTGTAACTGCACGCCAACTTTCAGTGACTGGTGTACAAGGAAACCCAGATCTCGCTGCACCTCCCCCTTACCTAACCTAACCTAACCTAACCTAATCCCGCTTGGAGTGCATACTGTCGTTGTGTCCTTGGGCAAGACACTTCACCCACCTTTGCCTGTGTGTGAATGTGTGTGAGTGATTGGTGGTGGTCAGAGGGGCTGTAGGCGCAGAATGGCAGCCACGCTTCCATCAGTCTGCCCCAGGGCAGCTGTGGCTACAGAAGTAGCTTACCACCACCGAGTGTGACTGAGGAGTGAATGAATAATGCGATGTAAAGCGCCTTGATAAATCCCATCCATTATTATTGAGATAATAATCTGCCACCTTGTTTTTACCACCAAAGTGGATAACCTCACATTTATTGGTACAAGAGCCTGTCTGCCACTTCTAAATCAAAACTGCTCCAACAAATAAAATTTTGCTCAAAGATTGTAGGTCAACCACTACAAAAATTGTATCTATCATCCTACCTTAAAAACATACTAAAGATGGCCATTAACATTTCCTCTGATACTAACCACAAGGTTAGAATGAGGGGCTCTTTTGTGCACCAGTCAATCCGTGAACTAAACACGGCGCTTAATCCCAGATCAAACGTACGCTGACGGGCCATATATGTGGGCTTCTGTTATTGTAATGTCTTGTCGAATGTGGGTATTTTCATATCTTGATGCGCGTCTTTTTTAACCCCTCTTGTCTTTTTTGTGATGCTGTAAATGGAGCTTCTGTGATGCAAAACAAATATCAGACTCGCTCTGACAATAAAGTATTATCATATCGTATCGTATCATATACTGTATCTGCCACGCATCTGCCCACTCACTCAACCTGTCCAGGTCACCCTGCAACCTCCTAACATCCTCTTCACAGTTCACACTGCCACCCAGCTTTGTGTCATCCGCAAACTTGCTAGTGTTGCTCCTAATTCTCTCTTCCAAATCATTAATATATATGGTAAACAATTGTGGCCCCAACACCGAGCCTTGCGGCACTCCACTCGCCACTGCCTGCCATTCTGAAAAGGACCCGTTCACTCCTACTCTTTGCTTCCTCTCTGCTAACCAATTTTCTATCCATGTCAACACCCTACCCCCAATACCATGTGCTCTAATTTTAGTCACCAGTCTCCCGTGCTGGACCTTATCAAAGGCTTTCTGAAAGTCTAGATACACTACATCCACTGGCTCCCCTTCATCCATTTTACTTGTCATATCCTCAACAAATTCCAGAAGATTAGTCAAGCATGATTTTCCTTACATAAATCCATGCTGACTTGGACTAATCCTTTTACTGCTATCCAAATGCCCCATTATTACCTCTTTAATAATTGACTCCAGCATCTTTCCCACCACCGAAGTCAGGCTAACTGGTCTGTAATTATCCGTTTTTTCTCTCGCTCCTTTTTTGAAAAGTGGGATAACATTAGCTATCCTCCAATCCACAGGAACTGATCCTGAATCTATTGAACATTGGAAAATGATCACCAATGCGTCCACTATTTCTAGAGCTACCTCCCTGAGGACCCTGGGATGCAGACCATCAGGCCCAGGGGATTTATCATCCTTCAGTCCAATTAGCCTACCAAATACTATTTCTCGCCTAATGACATTTTCTTTCAGTTCCTCTACCCCCTTAGATCCTCTGTCCTCCAGTACATCTGGGAGATTGTTTGTGTCTTCCTTAGTGAAGACAGATCCGAAGTACCTGTTCAACCCTTCTGCCATTTCCTTGTTCCCCATAATAATTTCACCCGTGTCTGCCTTCAAGGGACCCACATTTGACTTTGCTACTCTTTTTCCCTTAACATATCTAAATAAGCTTTTACTCTCCTTCTTTACATTCCTGGCCAGCTTCCCTTCGTACTTCATCTTTTCAGCCCGTATTGCCCGTTTTGTTCCCTTCTGTTGTCCTATGAAAGTTTCCCAAACCTCTGACCCGCTGAGTAATTACTGCGGTTATTAAGACAGATGCAAGACTGGGTATTCTGTGCTAAATGACTTGCCTCCTCACATGTCACAGTCTTTCCATCATCCCAAAAGTGCACGTCAGTACTGTGGTGGAATATGTTCCATTTGCTTGGATGAGTGAAACCCTCTCAATACTCAAGAAGTTTGATATCCAGGACAGAGAAGTACTGGGAATGGGCTGCTCTGAACTTTAATCCTACCAGCATGGTGTGGGTAGTTGACGTGCGGGTACAGCACTACTCCAATCAGCAGCAGGATGCAGTAAACACTCATTGCCTCGGGGTGGTGCTGCTGAGTACATAGGCACAGTACCACACACTGCCAGGCAGTGGCAGTGCAGATAGACACAAAATGCTGGAGTAGGTCCGCAGGACAGGCAGCATCTCTGGAGAGAAGGAATGGGTGACGTTTCAGGTCGAGACCCATCTTCAGACAGAGAGTCAGGGGAGAGGGAGACATAGAGATATGGAAGGGTAAGGTGTGAAAACAAGAGATCAAAAGGGACGATGCTCATAGAAAATGTAGAATAGATCATTTTTAGCTGAGGGGAAGGTGACAACGAGGCGTACAACCAGTAAGATGTAATCAGGAGGACAGTCAAACTAGTCAGAGAATTAGGATGGGGAGCTTGGAGAGAGAGGGAAAGCAAGGGTTATTTGAAGTTAGAGAAGTCAATATTCATATCGCTGGGTTTTAAGCTGCCAAAACAAAATATGAGGCGCTGTTCCTCCAATTTGCGTTGGGCCTCACTCTGACAGTAGGAGGAGGCCCAGGACAGAAAGGTCAGTGTGGGAATTGGAGGGGGAAATTAAAGTGTTTAGCAACCGAGAGATCACGGAGGTCCAGGCGGACTGAGCGGAGGTGTTCAACAAAATGATCGCCGAGCCTGCGCTTGGTCTCGCCGATATATAGGAGTCCACACCTGGAACAGCGGATACAATAGATGAGTTTGGAGGAAGTGCAAGTGAACCTCTACCTCGCCTGAAAGGACTGTCAGGGTCCTAGGACAGAGTCGAGGGAGGAAGTAAAGGGACTCAACTCCGTCCAAGGACCCCTAACTGTCTTGTGTTCCTTAAATTTGTGATCTTTTATTTAGATTAAAAATAGGTATCTCTCCTCTGCAATTTAAGAAAGGTATGAGGGAAATCAAGGAACAATAGAGCAGTTTGTTTCACAGTAATGCTGGTGCAGCACAGTGACACAGCCCCACAGCTCCATTTTCACATTCTTCCTGTGGACAAAGTCAAAGGCAATTTTATTCATCACATGCACCCAAAAGTGCAGTGAAGTGAATTTGCCAGCAGCGATACACTTAAAAGAACACACAATACACAATAAAACATCCAACACAGCATTCTTCACTGTGGTGGAAGGCAACAAAGTTCAGCCAGTCCTCCTCCTTTGTTCACCCGTGGTCGGGGCCTTAAACCCTCCGTAGTCGCCGCTACGGATGGCCCGATGTACAGGCCCACTCATCGGGATGATCCAAACTCCGACATCAGGACGGTCAAACAGGAGGTCCTGAATCTGCACTTTCCTCCCTGAGACCTTGGCTTCAGGATATTATAGGCTGAGGACCGGCGATCAGAGTTCTTCTCCAGTGATCCCTGGGAAGGGATCCCAGGCTCCGGATGGTAAGTCCACGCCACGCCACGCCCGCGGCTAGAAGCTCCGCGGACCACAGTCTCAACGGTACCAAAGTCACCAAGCCAGCGATCGGAGCACTCCTCTCTGGCGACCAGGTCCAGCCTTTGGAGATGCGGGGCCCAATTGGGAACAATTTTGGTGAGCCCCAGGTTCCCAGCTAAGGTCTGTAGATTCATAGAAATATAAATAAAGTCTATTATAGACTTTATAATCTCTATGGTAGAATGGAAAGTCATCAAAATGTGCGCTTAAAAAGTGCCTGCGACTTAATGGACCAAAGAGATCTAAGCTACGTTTTAATATCAAATTGCATACGTAAGCCTACAAACAACAAACAAAATGTGTAGATCACCTCTGAAAAGTACATAGTTACAATACCACTTGTTTTAGTGACTGTGAAATGAAAAAAAAAGTAATTTAATTAACTAGATCCTGGAAAACCAATAACCATTGGTGAAAAACCAGTCCAGACATTAAATGTTGGGCTTCAGCCTACCCTTTGGGATTCTACCCCATCCTAACTTAGTTGTGTGTGTGTGTTAGTTGTGTGTGTGTTAGTTGTCTGTGCATGATGTGCGTGGGAGGGAAGGAGAGAAGGGAGGGAGGGAGGGAGAGAAAGAAGGGAGAGAGGGAAGGAGAGAAGGGGGGGAGAGAGAGGGACGGCGGTGGGAGCGGATGCCGGGGTCCGGGCGAACGGGTGCGAGCTGAGGCCGAGGCTTGTAAACGTTGTTCCTCTCCCCCCCCCCAACCCCCGGCCCAGCCCTCCCTGTGTTGTTCACCGCATCTCCCCAGGGAGAGAGAGGGAGGGAGCTGGGGCTGTGTGTGTGAAACACAGTGACTGGAGGGGCGGGAGCGCTGCCCCGGGACTGTGAGGGAATGACCCACCTCCCCCTCTCCCCCTTCTCCATTCACCCCTCACACCCCCCCCTCCCATCTACCCTTTTCTTCCCCTCCACCCGTCTCTCCCCCCTCCACCCGTGGAGTGAGGGGCTCCCTTAGGCGTGGGGCCCAATTGGGAGCAATTGGTCAAATTGGCTTAAGGCCGGACCTGCCGGCAACCCCCGGCAAGGGTTCGCCCGCTCCGCGATGGAAAGCTCACGCTGCGCCTGCTGCTGATGCTCCGGGCCCGACTCCGGGAAAGGCCGCTCCAATCCATGCTGTTAGGCAGCGAGGGAGGAGACATGGAAAAAGTTGTTTCTCCATGGATGAGGCGACCGAAAACGGTTCCCCCTTTCTCCCCCTCACCACCCTCCACACAAGACACACCGAGAGATACCTAAGCAAACATTAGACACACCCAAAAAAACAAAAAAAGTCGAAATAACAAACACGCTGCTGGCAGGGCAGCCGACTCGCAGTACCCACAGCATGAGTTCTCCAGATTCTTCCCTCATCCTAATGACCGGCAGCTTAGTGAGTTAATCAGTTAATGTAAATTATCCCAGTGCATCTGGGAGTGTGAGAATTGGGGAGTGTTCATTACCATGCAGGTGAGAACATAGATACATAGAAAAATAGGTGTAGTAGTAGGCCAATCAGCCCTATTCAATATGTTCATGGCTGATCATATGAAATCAGTACCCCATTCCTGCTTTTTCCCCATGGCCTGTCCCACTTGGCGATTTTTTCGGCAACTGGCAGTGTCATTGACTGACGTATCAGGGTCGCCAAAAGATTTTGAACATTTCAAAACCCAGCGGCGACAAAAATGTTTAAATTTACAGTAACTGATTAACTCACTAAGTTGCAGGTCATTTGGATGAGGGTGGAATCTGGAGAACCCATGGTGTCCACAGGAAGAATGTGAAAACTCCACACGGGTCAGGTTTGAACACTGGAGCTGTGGGGCTTCAACACTGCACGCCGCATCACGCCGCATCACGCCGCAACTTTTTTGGTGACCTGAAACATTTTTCCTGCAGCTAGCTTGTCCAATCTTTGAAGAATTTAATTTGTTTCTTTAAGAATCCCTCTCATCCTTCTAAATTCCAGTGAATACAAGCCCTGTCGACCCATTCTTTCATATGTCAGTCCCGCCATCCCGGGAATTATCCTGGTGAACCTATGCTGCACTCCCTCAATAGCAATAATGTCCTTCATCAAATTAGGAGACCAAAATAGCACACAATACTCCCGGTGCGGTCTCACCAGGGCCCTGTACAACTGCAGTAGGACCTCCTTGCTTCTAAACTCAAATCCTCTCGAGATGAAGGCCAACAATGAAGCTATCTTCACTGCCTGCTGTACCTGCATGCTTACTTTCAGTGACTGATGTACAAGCACACCCAGGTCTCGTTGCACCTCCCCTTTTCCTAATCTGACACCATTCAGATAATAATCTGCCTTCCTGTTCTTGCCAGGGACGGAAATCCCGGGGCGCTGCCGAACCACCAATGGACCATCCCCGTCCCCACCTGAGTGCCCCTCCACACCCGGGGGTGGGCAGAGACATCTGGAGTCAGACGGGAGCGGTGTCCCTAGGCCCACAGCCAGCGCAGAGAAGCAGCGCTAGCTTCACGGCTCCAGACTGGTGTCCCGTCAGCCCAGGCAGGGCTGTAGGTTAATCGGCGTGACAGGCAGAGTTGAGCTGGATTTAGCGCTGCTTCTCCACGCTGGCCGTAAGCATGGGCCGTCGTTCCCATAATTACCGTCCACAGGGCCCACGGCTGAAGCCTCTGAAGTCTCGCGTGTGTGTGAGTGTGCGCATGTGCGCGTGGCCGCCAATAAATTGTGTCTCCCCCGGTCCCCCCCATGTTTTGATAGTGATTTCCATGCCTGGTTCTTGCCACCAGAGTGGAACAATTTACAGGAAAATAAATGAGAGCTGGGGATGGATGCGATTCTCAGTGGGTTGGCATCTACTCTATGGGTTGAAAGGCCTCCTTTGCTGTCAGCAGAATATTTAAAGTTACTATGGAGTATCTACATAAGGTTAAAATGAATGATCATTTAAAATTTTTAGTTGATTAGAAAACCAGCATAGACTTGCAAAGTGTTTCTTTTTCTGATGATTCAGGTTGAATTTAATGGAATGAATAACTAAAGCAGTGGACAGGGGAAGTCAGTGCCTGCTATTTACATGGATGTCCAGAAGCGTTTAATGAATCCTTGGAGTCTGTGGCTAAATCTAAAACTCATAGAATTTAACGAGACAGTCACCTCGTTCGGAAATTGACCTTGTGAGAGAACACAGAGAATCACAACTATATGACAGGTATTCCATTCAGTAGGATATCTGACTGATGGGCCCCATAATGGCCGAAGATGAATTGCAACTATTTGCTATAAATACAAATTATTCAGACACCAGGACGGGTAGCCATTATCTACGTCCACCAAAGGCACCAAGATAGAGCATTGTGGTAGTAAATAATTAAGAGAGGTTGTGATTTGGTAAAACAGGCATTTATTTTAATTAGTTGACTGGATTAGACATGACTGGCTAGACATGCATTTACTTGCTACTCACAGGCCCTGAACTGGGCCACTTCAGAGAGTAGTTAAGATTCAACCACATCATTCTGAGTCAGGGGCCACATGTGGGCAGATGTGGTAAGGCTATGAAAGACAATTTGATGATGTCATGGTCAACGCAACTGATGATAGTTATTTTAGTATATTCCTCCAGATTCATTTAAATGCTTGCATTTAAAATTCCCAGTTGCCATGTTGGACCTCAAATATTCATGAAGATCGATCGTGCAGGATATTAATTCAGTAGCTTTACCCCAGATGGCATGTAACGGCTACACTGTACAGTCTAATGTATAAAATTTGTAGATTATGCACAGCAAGGAAATGTGATAAACTTTTGAAGACAGATGCAATTGAATCATTCCGTTTAAGAGGCAGTTAGACGGACACAGCATTGAAGCGTGCAGTCAAAGTGCAGTCAAATTGGATTAGTATAGATGAGCAAAAAGATCAGCATGGATATGCCCGGCCGAAGAGCCCATTCCTGTGCTGTACGACTCGATGATTGAGTAGCGGACTGGAGAAAGGAGGCTGGTGGAATGGCAAACAGACAGCAGATCATGAAAAAATATATTTAAGTAGAAAGGGAAAAGATGAAATGATAGTTTTCAAAATGATAAAAGTGTGGGGACCAATGTCCCGCTAACTATGCATAATCATATGAAAGTAGCACAGTATGTTGAGAGAGTGGTTAGTAAAGCACATGAGCTATTAGGATTCATTAGTAGAGTACAAAACAAAGGAGATTTTGTCAAATCTCCCCACAGCACCTTTTGGACATAACTAGGTTTTAGTCTAAAAGTTTGGTTATCACTTTTTGTAAATGTAGACGTTTCAGCAGGAGAAGAACAGACTTCCTGGAATAGTTTTAAGGAGAATGTGGATTTGAGAAGCTGGTGTTGTTCTCCTCAGGAGCAAGAACATGAGAAGGAACTTCACATAGGCACACAAAAGTGTGACAAATTTAAATAGAGTAACAAGAGGAAAACAGTTCCCATTAGTGGTTGGGCAGAGGACACAGTTAATGTGATTGGCAAAAAAACAGGGAATTGTGAAGTAGAATAGAATGCACTGCCTGAGGAGTGAATGCAGACACTAATGTGGTTACCATCCACAGGATGCACTGTGGCAATCCAGCTGGAGACCTTTTATAGCACTTGCTAAAGCTCCAAAATATAATTACTTGAAACGCAACAGCAGCAAATGCTTGGGAATACAATCATAAGAAACTTTGAAGATATGTAATAGTGGTGCATTTGGAAAGCAGTGACAGGATCGGTCAAAGTCAGCATGGATTTATGAAGGGGAAATCATGCTTGACTAATCTGGAATATTTTGAGGATGTAACAAATAGAATGGATAAGGGAGAGCCAGTGGATATAGTGTATCTGGACTTTCAAAAAGCCTTTGACAAGGTCCCACACAAGAGATTAGTGTGCAAAATTAGAGCACATGGTATTGGGGGTAGGGTATTGACATGGATAGAGAACTGGTTGGCAGACAGGAAACAAAGAGTAGGAATTAACGGGTCCTTTTCAGAATGGCAGGCAATGACTAGTGGGGTGCCGCAAGGCTCGATGCTGGGACGCCAGTTATTTACAATATATATTAATGATTAAGATGAAGGAATTAAATATAACATCTCCAAATTTGCGGATGATACAAAGCTGGATGGGCAGTGTGAGCTGTGATGATGCTATGAGGCTGCAGGGTGACTTGGATAGGTTGAGTGAGTGGGCAGATGCATGACAGATGCAGTGTAATGTGGATAAATGTGAGGTTATCCACTTTGGTAGCAAGAACAAGAAGGCAGATTATTATCTGAATGGTGTCAGATTAGGAAAAGGGGAGGTGCAACGAGACCTGGGTGTCCTTGTACATCAGTCACTGAAAGTAAGCATGCAGGTACAGCAGGCAATGAAGAAAGCATTGCATGTTGGCCTTATAACGAGAGGATTTCTGTATAGGAGCAAAGAGGTCCAACTGCAGTTGTACAGGGCCCTGGTGAGACCATACCTGGAGTATTGTGTGCAGTTTTGGACTCCTAATTTTTAGGACAGTCATTGTTGCCATTGAGGGCCGAATGGCCTACTCCTGCATCTATTTTGTCTGTTTCTAAGTTCTACGAGACTAAGTGGGACCCGTTGGGTCATATTCTCACACGAGAGGCCTGATCCCCCCCCCAGCGCAATATTCCACCACTCACCCTTAGCCCCCAACTGCGCAGGCGCGGCTGATGGGTTCCCGTTGTGACACTCCTGATACCCCCTCACCCCCCCCTCCCCACTCCGCCCCTTGCCCTTCCACCCCCCCACGCACTCACTCCATCCCCCCCATCCATTCTTAGTGGTTCTTCAGCAGCGCAGCCATTCCCGGCCATTGGGTTCCCATTGTGACGTAGAATACGCAGGCATTACTGCACAGGCACAGCTGATGGCATGGCAAGTAGAAAAGGGATATATTAATGTTTAAAATGTGAATAACTTAAAATACAACAACAATTTGAACGTTAAAGATGAGATCTATTCAGTTCAGTTCTTTCTTGTTGAGTCTCTTGTTGCGTTCTGCTGCTCACTGCGTCTCGATGTCTCTTTGCTGTTGAAAAAAAAGACACACAATTTTAATATAGAGACATTATTGAGTAGTCAAACTTTAACTTGAAGAAAATCTGAGAATTTACCTCAGAAGTCATCGTTCAACCAAGCATGTGTGTACTGTACACTGACAATGACAATTAAAATTGAATCTGAATCTAATGACAACATTCTTGGTTGATGTTCCATCCTTCAGGAAAACGTTGACATTTTCCTTCACCTTTCCTCGGCTAAGAGCCACATATAGTTGTCCATGCTGAAATACCAGTTTCTTGAGGTATATCACCACTTTCTCCATGGTTTGCCCTTGCACTTTATGGATTGTCATAGCAAATCTTGACTGAATGGGGAATTGGGTCCGCTGAAGGGGAATGTCTTTGCCTTCTGTCAAATTAAGCATTATCCTAGGAATGAGAACAATGTCATCTTTAAAGGCTCCCATGTTGATTCTTGCAATGATCAGATTATTGTGTAGCTCTTCCACAATCATCCTTGTTCCATTGCATAGCTCTGGGGGTTCCAAGTTTCTCATGAACATGATCAGAGATCCTTTTTTCAAATCCAATTTGTGTGGTGGTAAACCAGAGATGTCGAATGAATCGAGGAATTCTGTTGGGAAGTGAGTAGCATCAGTTCCCTCAGTGACAGCATTGAAAGAAAAGCCCTCCTTAATGATTCCAGGGAAGCGTCTGATACATGGAGAATTGATGCTTCTCATCGTATCGTTCTGCAGAATCAAGATACAATTGTCGGAGAATAATTCTACAGGATTGTCAAATACGGGATAGATGAAATCAAAACAATCCTCCAGTGTTTTTGCTGATAGAACTATGTCATTCAGTATCAGTATATCTTTATTGTCCTTTTCCTGAGTACTCACATACCCAGAGGAAACAAAAAAACGTTGCTCAACCCGTGTCCAATGTCTTCTGGCATTTCAATTTCATCGTCTTCATTCTTTAAAATCTCGTCTTCTCCAACTTTCAACAAAAATTGAGAATAGTCGCCTTCTCCCTCTTTCAATCGCATATTCGTCTGCAATTGAAACTTGGTGAAAAGTGTCCACAAGCAGAGTTCTTGATGCAGGAATTCATCTGCTTCAAAGCTCTCCCTCCTAATCATTGGGCATTCATCCCAAACAATGAGTTTCACTTGCCGTGTTAGAGGTCTTCGCAATGTTGCAGAATGTATCCTCGGTGATCATCCTGCAGTCGGAGGAGGGGAGCGGCTTGAGCTGGGGGCTTTCGGCGGGGGGGGGCTGCGGCCGAGGGAGGAGGGAGAGCGCCTGGCAGCCGGGGGAAGGGAATGGCAGCAGGCGGGGGCTGTCGGGGGGGTGGGATGAGTGTCCTCCAGCCAGGGGAGGGGGACGACTTCAGGTGGGAGTCGTGGGGGGGAAGCAAGCGCTACCCCCCCCCACGAGGAGTGGGCTTCAGACAGGGGCCAGAGTGGGTGGCTTTCTGGAGGCCTAGTACAGGTGTTGTGGGCCAAAGGGGCTCGTTTCCGGAGGGCTATTACAGACATTGTGGGCCAAATAGGCTTTTCCAGGGCTAGTCGTGTAGCTGAGGACAGGGAGGGGGACTGCTTCAGGTGGGAGCTAGCAGGAGCGTTCTGTAGCCAGGGAAAGGGGAAGGGGGACGGCTTCAGGCAGCGGCCGGTGGGAGGGGAGGAGGAGGGGGACGATGGCCTCAGGCAGCAGCCAGTTAGGGGGAGAGCGAGCGCTGCTGTGGCCTGCTGCTGCGTGGGGGGGTGTGTGAGGGGAAGTGGGTGGGGGGTTATAGGCGGGAGGGGTGTGTGGGTGGGGGTGGTGTGCCCCGGCCCAGCCAGCGCCCGGCTACACTCACCCCTCATTTCCCCAGGATCTCGAGGTTGCAGCATTCGGCCAGGCACCCGGCCGCTCCCCGACTCCACGCCGCCTCGGGACTTACTCACTCACTCACTCACTGCGGCTTCTGGACTCGTGGACTCCCTCAGCACGACTTGTGGGCTCAGTCACTCACTCAGCACGACTTGTGGACTCAGTCACTCACTCAGCACGGCTTGTGGACTCAATCAGCACGGCTCCGGGGATTTTTTTTCCTCGCCCTTGTGATTGACAGCAGGTGCCGGAAGGGGCGTTACCTTCATGGTGACTAACAGGCGAGAAGACCAATCTGCTGATCTCACGATTTTTTAAACCCTCATAAATTTTGTAATATTCCACAAAACTTGGTGCTCTTGGAGCAGAGGAGAATGGTGAGTAAGGTGGCAAAAAAATCCTAGCGATATAGGGTATCATTTTTGCGCAAATTTAAAAAAACGCAAACCGGAAGAGGGCAAGATGAGAGTTTCAGAGATAGATGGATGGATGGATGGATGGACGGATGGACGGACGGACGGACGGAGGGAGGGAGGGAGGGAGGGAGGGAGGGAGGGAGGGAGAGAGGGAGGGAGGGAGGGAGGGACGGACGGACGGACGGACGGATGGACGGATGGACGGATGGACAGATTTGTTCAATTCAAAGCAACCACACAATGCCAGCAATGTGGGTATGGCAGCCATGCCACCTGAGGTATTTTGTAAGAGCCAACAATATGTTTCCATTTTCTCTTGCTGGCCTGGATGACAATCAATATTGCCTGCAACAACACAGGAACAACAATCAATACTGTCTCCATTAGCTCAGTGGCTTGAAGAAAGCAACCATGACCTCCCAACTTCTATACTCAGTACTCTGACTGATGAAGGCCAATGTGCCAAAAGCATTTTTGACCACCTTATCTACCTGTGATGCCACCTTCAAGGAACTATGTACCTGCACTCCAAGATCCTGTTGCACTACAACACTCACCAGCGCCCTACCATTCAATGTGTAGGTCCTGCCCATGTTAGACATTCCACCACCTCACATTCCTCAGACCACCTGCCCAACTATCAAGATCCTGCTGCAATTTTCACAATCTGCAATACCACCTACTTTTGTATCATCTGCAAACTTCTAATCTTGCCATGTCCATTCTCATCCAAATCATTGATGGAGATGACAAAGTAATGGGCCAGGCACCGAACTCTGAAGCACACCACTAGTCACAGGCCTCCAATCCAAGAAGCAATCTTCCACCATCACCCTCTGCTTCCTTCCATGAAGCCAATTTTCTATCCATTCAGCTATGTCTCCTTGGATCCCATGCAATCTAATCTTCCAGAGCAGCCTACCATGCAGAACCTTGTTGAATGCTTTACTGAAGTCCTACATCTACATCTACAGCTCTGCACTCATTTTTGGTCACATCGTCAAAAAACTCAAATCAGATTTGTGGGACACGACTTCTCACATACAAAACCATGCTGACTATCCCTAATCAGCCCTTGTCCATCTAAATCCCTGTATATCCTATCCCTCAGAATACTCTTTAGTAACTTTCCGACTACAGATGTTAAGCTCACTAGCCTATAGTTCCCAGCATTTTCAATGCAGCCCTTCTTGAACAACATTGCCACCCTCCAGTCTTTCGGCACCTCTCCTGTATTTAATGACGACAATGTTTATAATGTTACTTTTAATCGGTAGAAATGAAAGCAAACTCAACGCTAGCATTTATTTCAAGAGGAATTGTGTACAAAAACAGGGATGTTATGTTGAGGTTCTAAGGTCGTATTTGGAATATTATGAGCAATTCTGGGCACCATATCTCAGGAAGGATGTGCTGGCTCTGGAGAGGGTCCAGAGGAGGTTTACAAGAATGATCCCAGAAATTAGTAGGTTAACCTAAGTTGAGGGTTTGTCAGCACTGGGCCTGTACTCGCTGGAGTTTAGAAGAATGAGGGGGAACCTAATTGAAACATACAGAATAGTGAAAGGCTTGGATAGATTGGATGTGGATAGGATGTTTCCATTAGTTGGAGAGTCCAGGACTAGAGGTCATAGCCTCAGAATTAAAGGACATTCTTTTAGGAAGGAGATGAGGAGCAATTTCTTTAGTCGGATGATGGTGAATCTGTGGAATTATTTGCCACAGAACGCTGTGGAGGCCAAGTCAGTGGATAGTTTTAAGGCAGAGATAGATAGATAGACAGGGCACGTATGTGAGGATGCTCTTCATTAACTATAGCTCTGCATTCAATACGGTCATCCCCACCAAGCTCACCACCAAACTCCACCAGCTAGGCCTCAGCTCACCGATATGCGCTTGGATCCTAAACTTTCTCACGGAGCGACCGCAGGCAGTGAGACTGGGCCCGCACCTGTCCTCCACCATCACCCTGAGCACCAGCACACCACAGGGTTGTGTACTAAGCCCCATGCTCTACTCCCTCTTCACTCACGACTGTGTCCCTGCATTCGACACCAACACCATCGTGAAGTTTGCAGACGACACAACAGTGATTGGGCTGATCACCAACGGTGATGAAACAAACTACAGAGCGGAGGTGCAGAACCTGGCGGACTGGTGCGCCAATAACAACTTGGCACTAAACACCTCCAAGACCAAGGAGCTGATTATTGTCTTCAGGAGGTCCCATTCTGGAGAATACGCCCCAATCTCCATTTACGGGGAAAGTGTGGAGAGAGTGTCCAGCTTTAAGTTTCTGGGCACTCACTTTTCAGAAAACCTCACATGGTCCACGAACACCGCCGCGCTGGTCAACAAGGCACAGCAACGACTGTTCTTCCTGAGGAAATTAAAAAAGACTGGTCTGCCCCAACAGCTGCTGACAACGTTCTACCGCTGCACCACAGAGAGCATACTAACGTATGGCATCTCTGTGTGGTATCTCAGCTGCACGGAGGCGGAGAGGAGAGCTCTTCAGCGCGTCGTCAACAGAGCGCAGCGGATCATCGGGACAGAGCTACCAGCCTTGGAGGGCATCTACCACACGTGGTGCCTCAGGAAGGCCCTCAGCATCCATAAGGACTCATCACACCCCTGCCACGGTCTGTTTCAACTACTTCCCTCCGGCAGATGTTACAAGGCCTTCTACGCCCGAACCTCCAGACTCAGGAACAGTTTTATCCCAAGAGCTATAGCGGCTCTGAACCGGCCCTAATGAGTGCCCCCCCACCCACCCCCTTTGGACAGTCTCCCTCAGATGGTCACGTCAATCAATTCAGCTTGCTTATTTATGTATTGTATTTATTTACCTTTCTTGTACATCAGTGGAGCTGCACACTAAATCTCGTTGCACTGACGTGCAATGACAATAAAAGATATTATTATTATTATTATTATTATTATTATTGATTAGTACAGGTGTTAGAGGTTATGGGGAGAAGACAGGATATGGGGTTAGGAGGGAGAGATAAATCAACCATTATTGAATGACGGAGTAACTTGATGGGCCAAATGGCCTAATTCTTCTCCTATTCCTTACGACCATATAATGACAATTTTTATGGCCTGTATAAACAATCTCATTTGTGCAATGTTGAAGTCCAAAGATTAATTGATTATAAAAATGAGGTTGGGTAATTGTGAGGCAGAGTTCCCATCCATGTGTTGTTTTTGTTGTCAGCTATAACAGCAGATCTCAATTTACATCAGTAAGTTTGAGTTTAAAACTCCAATCAATCTCCTTTTCTGATTGTTGAATCTGATAATTTTCATTTCAATTTGTGGTCACAGAATGTTTCATTAAAAAACACACCTGGATAACCTGGGATGCAGCAATCCAACTTTGACCCCAATCATGATGTGATCTGGAGGGAAAAGTAGCACACAAGATTGGAACAATTAGCAATTGAATCTCATGGTTGTTGTGCAGTGAACATCATTCTGCTGGACATGCGAATGTCCATGCAATTATCGATGGGACTGGAGAAGTTCCAAACAATTACTGTTTAGTGGAACTTCTCAGCTACCAATACATTGGACATTAAACAGCAGGTTGTGCTAGTTACTTTAATTAACTGTGCTGGAATTTTAGATGTCTCCCTCCATGATCACATTGACCTTTTGTGACAGTGTGGTTGTCAAAAACTTCAAGGTCATGGCTTTGTGTGAACACCAGGCCTTTGAAAGACAAATTCAAAGGATTTTCTGCAGCACTGTTGGCTCAGGACAACTTCAACTGAGATCAGAGGTACTGTGACTGGAACTGAAGCTCACACGAGCTCCCAGCTGCATTTACCCAACTAATTGCTCCTTGCAATCCCTGCATAAATCAGGGTTCCAGTGTGGAGCCCTTTATGGAGAATCTTGGCAAATCTGCATGCCAAAGTTGCCTGCTGCCCAATGAGAAAGAGGTGGACTTACCTCTCTCTGATAAAAGTGACTTTGTTATGTCCTGCATGCAAATGTTGACCACAAACTGTCAGAACCATAGGCTACTTGGTGTCTACTCACCACAAGCAGAGCACAACATCTCATGATGCCTCTTCCACCAGGTGACTGTTTTCAGTACTCCCATGCTGCAAGCCCAGTGATACTGCTACCACAATCACTGTCCTATCAGTGTCAAGCAGCTGGGGTCTTCATCCACAGGCCAGGTCCAATGATCCGGAGACACAAGTTCAAATCCCACTGTGGGCGCTTGGAATTCATTTGCTTGAATAATCTGCAATAATCTAATGCTTCCATTGGTTATAGTGATCATGAAGTTGCTGTTCATTATTTAAACCAATCTAGTTCACACAAGCACCTTTATTGAATACATTCTGTTGCATTCATATGACTCTAGTCCACTGGACTAAAGTTGACTCTCAAGTGCTGTCTGGAATTGCCCAAGGTAGAAGGTAGCAAGATTTGCAAGATGAACTATAGTGCTTCAAATAAGCTGCAAGCCTACCCCTCCATGCTCTCTGCTCACCCTCTGTAACTCCCTTACTGCTGAATTTTACTTCGGAGTCACGTGAGTGACTACGTGAAGAACCCGCTCAGTGCGCAGGCGCGGCATTACGCCAGCAGTGCAACAGCGGCAGCAGCGGGAATTAGGCGCTCCCGCTACATAATGAAACGGACCGTCAGGTGAGTACCCTGACGTCGGGTTTCTTTTACAGGGGAGCCTTTTTCTGCATGTGTTTTACAGGCAGAGAAAAAGGCTCTGGAACAAAACTGTCCCCCGTTCGAAGAGGAACGTTTTCCGTCGGGGAGGGGGGCAGCAACAGGCGGTAGGAGCGTTTACCCGGTGTTCCGCTATTCCCCGACACCGTGCCGAGCCCAGCCCGCTAGTACCTGAGCAGCGGGCTGGATGCATAGCCACCCGAAGAGGCATCCGGCAGGTGTTCCCGATTTCGGACGGGACGTCTCTCCACCCGCACGGGGGGAGAGAGAGCCGCCTGAGCCGCTGGAGCGGCTCTCGGAGCAGGTGCCTGCAAGACGCGCTGCTTGAGGGGCGCTCTCGCTTCTACAAGGCACAAAAGCTCTAGAAGAAGGCGGTAGGAACAATTACCGGGCGCTCCGCTATCCACATCACCGCGCCGAGCCCAGTCCCGCTAGTGCCTGAGCTGCGGGCTGGATGTCTAGCCATCCGAACAGGCATCCGGCCGGTGGCGTCCGATTCGTCGGACGGGGACATGTCTCCACCTAAATGGAGGAGAGACAGCCGCCTGAGCTGCATCCAACAGCTATTGGAGCAGCTCCAGCGAGATGCGCAGAAAGAGCGCTCTCGCGGAGGGAGGTCAGGCACCCCCTCCACAGTGTTCTGTACACTGCACTCTGCTCCCTCATTACTGGAGGCTAGCATTTTTGAGACCAGGGCTGGGCTGGTCTGGAACAGGGGCAGGCGGACGAATTCGGGAGTATGCCAGGGGTGCAGGAACAGGAAGAGCTGTTGGGTGTGGTGGACCGCTTTGTAGCAACCCCACGGGCTGGAGCACCGCTGGAACCAAGAATGGCGGCCAGCATCAACCATCTATCCAATAAACCATTACTGGAAAAGGTGCTCGCTGAGGTGCTGGAACAACACACAGCACCAGAAAACAGTGAGGCCCTCAAAGTAAAAAGTGTCAACAGCCAAATCTGGGGGAATGTAGGGCCACACATCCGGACCCAAGAACTCAAGCTACAGCGGATCCTAAGGCTCCTGACGTCGGCCATCACAGCCTTTGCTCGTTCCGTGGAGACCACGGAGATGGATACCTGCCAGCAGGATGTGCTGGCATTAATGTGTACCACACAATTTGAGATCAACAATCTCCGGAGGGAAATCATAAAACCTGCCCTCAATCCCAAATTTGCTGGCTTGTGTAAAGCCCCAGCTGCGGAGACGGACGCGCTGCTATTTGGGAAAGATCTCAATAAAAAACTGAAGGAGTTGGAGGAAGCATCAAAAACCTTCGGCCTAATGATGGCAGGCCCCGGGACGAGCAAACCAAGACCTCCGATACCCAAGCGGCAGCACCCCACGGCATCCACCAGTCGACGTCCGCAATATGGGACTGGTGAACGCTTGGGGTCCGCACATTATCCCCAAAGATCTTTTTTAGATCAGGGCCCGCAGCGGACCCCCTGGAAAATGCGCCTCCCCCCAACATCGCCAGCACGTCAGAACAGAACCTTCAGGAAAATGAAGAAACAGAATCGCCAATAACCATGGAGGTAGGTGGGTCTGGTTCCTACCAGCATATAGAGAGTAAGGGTGCTTTACTAACAGGGGGGTGATTACACTTGTTCAAAACAGCATGGGATAATGTCACGAGTGACAAGTATACTCAACAGCATTAGTGGATATAAAATACAATTCATGTCAGAAAAATCGAGGTCAGTTCAACATTGGCCCCAAAGGGTATTTCTCCCTCCATCAAAGAGAAACGTGAGGGACAAGCTGAACTGGTGAGACTTATCACAAAGGGGGTCATCGAAAAGACCAAACATGAACCTTTGGAATTTGTATCGAATATATTCACTAAAACCAAAAAAGATGGTGGCTGTCGCATCATCATTGACTTAACATCACTAAACAAATTTGTTAAGTATATACATTTCAAAATGGAGACATTTGTTACTGCCAAACAACTGATTTCCAAAGGACACTTCATGGCAAGCATTGATCTTAAAGATGCTTACTATCTAGTACCCATATACAAGGATCATCGCAGATACCTAAAACTTATCTGGATGGTACAAAGCATTGCCCTATGGGCTAACTTCAGCCCCAAGATTATTCACCAAAATATTGAACCCAGCCATGGCAATACTAAGAAAACAAAAACATATTGTCATAGCATATCTGGATGATAGTCTGATAGTAGGGAAAACGATGGAATTGGCTGTGGCAGCAGTATCAGCTACAAAACAGCTCCTCGAAACTCTGGGGTTCGTCCTACATCCAGATAAATCTAAGTTGAAGCCATCCACTATCATGGACTACCTGGGCTTCACAATTAACTCAGTCCATATGACTGTTACCTTGCCAAAGGCAAAAATGGTTGAATTAGCACAATCATGCAACAATTTAATGGTCAACGAGCGACCAACTATTCGACAAGTAGCAAGAGTAATTGGGAAAATGGTAGCAGCATTTCCGGCTACACAATTCGGACCTTTGCACTATCAAAAATTTACAGAGAGCAAAGGTACAGGCAATAAAACGACATACAGGTCACTATGATCGTGTCATGAAATTACCCACTGAAGCAATATCAGAGCTACAGTGGTGGGCACAAAACGTTTGGCATAGTTTCAGCCCTATCTTCATCACTAACCCTACTTTAGTTATTCAAACAGATGCCAGTGCTCAAGGCTGGGGAGCGACTAACTCCATATCCAGCACAGGTGGTAGATGGACTAACCTAGAGTCATCATTACTACTTACACTGGGCATTAACTATCTAGAGATGTTGGGCGCCTTTTATGGTTTAAAAGCATATGTATCTAATATGCAGCACTTGCATGTTCGGTTACAAATTGATAAATACTATTTGGCTATCAGCTACTTACCTACCAGGTAAGCTAAACACCCATGCCATGAGAAAATTAAACGCCTGGGTTGCAAGTTTGAACAGACCTTACCTGGAACTGGGATTGTCCAAACAAACCATCACCACCATGTCGGCATCCCTTCGAACATCCACCAAGAGGCAGTACTTAACCAGCATCAAAAAAGGGAGAAGTACTGCCAGGAAACAGGGACAACATACGCAACAGCCACAGCCACCAACATACTGGAGTTCCTGGCCTATCTACACCACGATGTAGGGATCAGCTACAGTGCCATCAACACAGCGCGGAGTGCTCTTTCTGCTTATCTCAAATCAGCGCCAGGTCAACAGGCGATGGGATCCCATCCACTGGTGGTAAAACTGATGAAGGGCATTTACAATATCAAGCCCTAAGCCCAGGTATACCCATATTTGGGATATCAGTGTGGTCCTGACATATCTCAGGGAATGGCCACCAGCCAGATCCCTCGGCCTCGAGCAAGCTACACTAAAGACGCTCATGTTGATGGCACTTGTATCCGCTCAGAGTGTCCAGTCACTACACCTATTGCGACTGGACAACATGATCACAGCTCCAGACCAGATCTGTCGTTATCCAGCGACTGATCAAACAGAGCAGACCAGGAACACCTAATCCAGTCGTGGCTTACCCACCAGAACCACGGTTATGTGCCATGACCCACCTACTATCCTACATAGACACAACCAAAATATTCGAGGGAGATGAAAAGCCTTGTGGGTCAGTCATAAAAACCTTATGGTCGGGTGACGAGCCAAACCATTGCGAGATGGCTCAAGCAGGTGCTAAAAACTGCTGGGATAAACACTAACATGTACAAATTTTATTCCACCAGGGCAGCATCCATGTCGACGGCTAAAGAATGGACATGCCTATAGACCACATCCTGGCTACAGCAGGATGGTGGGGGGGGGGAAAGACCGTTCAGAAATTTTATAATAAGCCGTTGGCAAAACCTGGTTTATTTGCAGTAAAGATTACGGACTGCAAATATTTAATTTAAGCCCAGGGGAGCAATTTAATTCTTTGTTGTTATTGTTTAAAAAATACCATTGTGTTTTTCTACAAATAGACTCATTGGTTGATTACGATAACACTTCCTCCCTCAAGAACTTCGGCAGTGAGTGAAATGAAACTGTTACACGGTTTGAAATCACAGAGCTTTGAAGTCTTCACGTAGTCACTCACGTGACTCCGAAGTAAAATAGTAAGATTAAACGAGAACTTACCAGTTTGAAGTTTGATCTGTATTTTATGAGGAGTTACGATGAGGGATTACGTGCCCTCCGCTCCCACCCTCATTATATGGATCAAACTAATAAATTGATGTCTCCTTATCTTTACTATGTTTACTTCAAATAACTGTGTCTGTCTGTGATTCCACACCGCTGCTTGGAAGTATGCCGCGCCTGCGCACTGAGCGGGTTCTTCACGTAATCCCTCATCGTAACTCCTCATAAAATACAGATCAAACTTCAAACTGGTAAGTTCTCGTTTAATCTTACTATTATACCCTATTCCTTTTTTTACCTGAATTTCAAAGGCAACTATGGTTTCCCTGTTGATATCCTAATGGCAAAATCTGCAGGTTGTTAAAATTGCACATTCTTTCAACAATAGGGTGGCCAATGTTCGGTGTAGGCTGAAGTGAATGTTCCAGCCTGAATCTCTATGATGTTAAATGCTGAGTAACCAGCACTGAGTACGTAAGCTGCTTTCAGTTTAGATATCTGACCTTTGATGGTGAAATCATAATCATAATCATAATTTATTAGCCAAGTATGTTTTGCAACATATGAGGAATTTGATTTGCCATACATTCATACCAAAAAAGCAACAAGACACACAACTACATAAAATTTGACATAAACATTCACCACAGCGGCTCCTCCACATTCCCCATGTGATGGAAGGCAATAAAGTCTTATATTTTCCTCCCGCGGTCGGTGGAGTCGAACCATCCGCAGTCGGGGCGGTTGAAGCGCCTGCAGCCGGCGATTGGAGTTCCCGTGTTGGGGCGATCGAAGCCCCCGCCATCGGAACGGTCGAATCTCCCAAAGTCAGTCCCTAACCAGGTACCGCGAGCTCCACCATGTTAAGTCTGCAGGCTCCTGCGGTTGGAGCTCCCAAAGTCGAAACCCAGCAAGAGGCCGCCAGCTCCATGATGTTAGGCCACAGTGCAGACAGAGATACGACATGGAAAAAGTCGCCTCTCCGTTGAGGAAAGAGATTTAAAAAGGTTCCCCCACCCCCCCACATTGTACAAAGCTAAAGATTCACTAAAACATCAATTTTACAACAAACTAAAAACAACAAAGAAGAAAAACAGACGAGACAGACCGTTGGCGAGGCAGCCATCGTCGGCGCCACCTGGTGTTAAATGCCTACAATCCCCACTTCACTGGTCCATGCAGTAGGCCTTGAATTCCAAATTACAGGAAAAGCCACAATGATTGGAGGGGAGCAACCATTAAATATCATACAGAGAAACATAGAAACATAGAAAATAGGTGCAGGAGGAGGCCATTCGGCCCTTCGAGCCAGCACCGCCATTCATTGTGATCATGGCTATTCGTCCCCAATCGATAACCCGTGCCTGCCTTCTCCCCATATCCCTTGATTCCACTAGCCCATAGAGCTCTATCTAACTCTCTCTTAAATCCATCCAGTGATCCATCCAAACCTGCCTCTACAGATGAGATATCAGATTCAGATTCAGATTCAACTTTAATTGTCATTGTCAGTGTACAGTACAGAGACAATGAAATGCAGTTAGCATCTCCCTGGAAGAGCGACATAGAATATGATTTCAATAAATAAATCTATTTACATGCATACAGTCATAGTGTTTTTCCTGTGGGAGGAGTGTCCGGGGGGGGGGGGGGGATTGGCAGTCACTGAGGTACATTGTTGAGTAGTGTGACAGCCGCAGGGAAGAAGCTGTTCCTGGACCTGCTGGTCCGGCAACGGAGAGACCTGTAGCGCCTCCCGGATGGTAGGAGGGTAAACAGTCCATGGTTGGGGTGAGAGCAGTCCTTGGCGACGCTGAGCGCCCTTCGCAGACAACGCTTGCTTTGGACAGACTCAATGGAGGGGAGCGAGGAACCGGTGATGCGTTGGGCAATTTTCACCACCCTCTGCAGTGCTTTCCGGTCGGAGACAGAGCAGTTGCCATACCATACTGTGATACAGTTGGTAAGGATGCTCTCGATGGTGCAGCGGTAGAAGTTCACCAGAATCTGAGGAGACAGATGGACCTTCTTCAGTCTCCTCAGGAAGAAGAGATGCTAGTGAGCCTGCTTGACCAGAGTTGAGGTATTGTGGGTCCAAGAGAGGTCATCGGAGATGTTGACCCCCTGGCCCTTAGTTCCACCTCCGTCCCGTTGATGTGGATGGGGGTGTGTGTGTCGCCCCTAGACTACCTGAAATCTACAATGAGCTCCTTGGTCTTCTTGGAGTTAAGGGCCAGGTTGTTGTCAGCGCACCATGCTGCTAGGAGCTGGACCTCCTCCCTATAGGCCAACTCATCGTTGTTGCTGATTAAGCCAATCACCGTTGTATCATCTGCATACTTGATGATGGTGTTAGTACCATGTACAGGTGTGCAGTCGTAGGTGAAGAGGGAGTAGAGGAGGGGGCTCAGCACACAGCCCTGTGGAACGCCGGTGTTTAGGGTGAGGGTTGGTGTGCTTGTCTAACCTAACAGACTGGGGTCTGTTGGTTAGAAAGTCCAGTATCCAGTTGCAGAGGGAGGGGTCGATGCCCAGGTTACCGAGTTTGATGATCAGTTTAGAGGGTATAATGGTGTTGAATGCTGAGCTGTAATCGATGAACAGCATTCTTACGTAAGTGTCTCTGTTGTCGAGCATCGCCTGACCTGAAAGCGGTGTCCCGTGCTTTCAGCTGTAGCCTGACCTCGCTGTTCATCCATGGTTTCTGATTCGGGAATATGGTCACCCGTTTGAGGGAGGTGACACTATTGATGGTGGAGTTTATAAAGTCCAGAACAGAGGATGTGTAGGAATCAATGTCCATGTGGGAATCAAGGGTGGCCTGGGCTGCAAACACCTTCCAGTCAGTGTTTCCAAAACACTGCTGAAGTGTGGAGTCCGCTACCTCTGACCAGACTTTAACTGTCCTCACAGTGGGTTTAACCCATCTGATGAGTGGTGAGTACTTAGGGAGCAGGAACAATGAGAGGTGATCAGACTGACCAAGGTGGGGGAGGGGGACGGCTTTATAAGCTTCAGCCATGTTAGTGTAGACTTTGTCCAGTGTCTTGTCTACTCTAGTGGCGAATGAGACATGTTGGTGGAATTTGGGGAGTAGTCTTCAGGTTGGAGTGATTGAAGTCACCCGCAACAATGAAGGCTGCCTCGGGGTTGTGAGTCTGTTGTTTGCTAATGGCAGTACGCAGCTCTTTCATTGCATGCTTGGCATTAGCATCAGGAGGGATATAGGCTGCAGTCACAACAGTGGAGGTAAAATCTCTGGGCAGATAGAACGGTCTGCATCTAACCAAGAGGAACTCAAGGTTAGCTGAGCAGTGACTCTCGATGATGGTGGAGTCCGTGCACCATGCTTTATTTACATAAATGCACAGACCCCCACCTCTGGTCTTACCGGAGTCTGTTGTCCTGTCCGCTCGGAGTAAATGACGCCCCGTTAGCTGGATGGCGCTATCAGGAACGTCGATGTTGAACCAAGTTTCCGTGAAGATCAGGATGCTGCAGTCTTTGATCCAGTTGTGGGAGGTGATCCTTAGCCGGAGTTCGTCCATTTTGTTTGCCAGTGAGCGCACGTTGGCGAGGAAAAGGCTAGGAATCGCTAGCCTGTGTGGGGCTAGTTCTAACTTAGCCTTTAACCCACCTCTGCGTCCCCGGCGGTGCTTTCGTACGCGTCGCCTTCTGTTGGTGCTTCCGGTCGGCCGAGCTGGCTTGGTGCGCACTGGTGTTCTGCCGCTCCGCGCCTCCGCGCCTCCGTGTCTCCGGTGGCAGTCTCCAGCCCCGTGGCTCCGCTGGCGTTTTCCAGCCCCGCGGCTCCGCTGGCGTTCTCCAGCCCCGCGGCTCCGCTGGCGTTCTCCCGCCCCACGGCTCCGCTGGCAGTCTCCAGCCCCGCTGCTCTGGTGACGGTCTCCAGCCCCGCTGCTCCGGTGGCGGTCTCCAGCCCCACGGCTCCGCTGGCGTTCTCCAGCCCCGCTGCTCCGGTGACGGTCTCCAGCCCCGCTGCTCCAGTGGCGGTCTCCAGCCCCACGGCTCAGCTGGCGTACTCCAGCCCCGCTGCTCCGGTGACGGTCTCCAGCCCCGCTGCTCCGGTGGCGGTCTCCAGCCCCGCGGCTCCGCTGGCGTTCTCCAGACCCGTGGCTCCGGTGCTCCGTTGCTCTGACGAGCTCAGGAGCGAGACGGAGATCGGCCAGAAAGTTGTTGCAACCGCAGGAACCGAAGTCCAGAAGTTCCTGTCGGCTGTACGAAAGGGATACAAGACTGCTCCGTGTGAGCAGCCTTGAGACAGGTAGGGGAATTGTCGCTATTTCTCCAATTCTTGGGAGACATGGGGCGTCGCGATGTGCCCGCGCCGCCGCCATTTTGTTTTCGAGATATCTGCTGGTGTTGGTGTGGAAACCTTCTTGTTCTGATGTAGTTACACATATTTGTTGATCAAACTGCTACCCAGTCCTTTCTGGTTTATCATGAGACGGGGGGAGGAATGCAGGCTGGGTGCGATGTTTAGAGAAGTGAATGATATTAGATGTTTAAAAATACGTTCAGTGAACTGCAGCAACAAGAATACGAGACCGGCCTTGGTTGCTAGGAATACAGAAAAACGGAATAAATTGTAATGAAGCTCCGTGCCAGAGACTTTCACAGTTAAATGAACAATTCAGCACCTGGTATTGGCGAAAGGCTGCAAAAATGTTATGATTGGGTATTGTAAATAGAGATTTATAATAAGGAAAATTGGGCATGAAAAATGTGATACAGGCTCTTTTGCTTGTAACTGGTAGGATAGATGCTGTAAGTGATTTTAAAAAGACATTTCATAAATGGCTACAAATGTTAATATGACACAAAAATTAGGGCAAAGGGGATTAAGCTATTTATTATTGTTATGTTTGTATTCCTTTTTTAATGTGCTGCATTGGCAAAAAGAATTTCACTACATCTAGGTGTATGTGACAATAAATCAACCTTTGAACCTTTGAAGGGTTCTATATAAAAACTGACTGATGACTGATGTTCAGCGCAGGAATAAATGGGTTATTTTTGGTTTGCCAGGCTGTAATAAGGGGAATGGGACAAGGATCTATCCGAGCCTCACATATTCATTTTTTATCAATGAATTGTGAAGGGATTGAGATGATCGACGTTTATATTTACATGTAAATAGATGTCGCTAAGCATGGAGCTTCCATGGAGTCATACAGTCGTACAACATGGGAACAGGCCCTTTGGCCAATCTTGTCCATGCCAACCTCTGTGCTAGTCTAAACCTTTCCTATCCCTGTACCTGTCCAAATGTATTTCAAATGTTACAATAGTACCTTCCTCAACTTCCCCCTCTGGCAGCTCGTTCCATATATCCACTACCATTTGTGTGGAAACACTTGCCCCTCAAGATCCTACTAAATCTTTCCCCTCTCACCTTAAACCTATGTCCTCTGGTTTTGATTCCCCGAGTCTGGGTAAAAGATTCTGCATTCAATCCTCATGATCTATGCAATCTGTAAGATCGCCTTCAGCCTCTTGAGCTGTAATGGAGTACAAAGGACATAAATTTGTTGAGCATGGGTACTTGATGTTATATGGGACCATCTACTTAGCATTTAGATATAAATAAATAGGGTTAAATTAAGAAAATTAGGATTGTGGTTTAAATTACAGTTGCGAGCAGGAAAATAAAAATTATACATGATCATTAACTAAATCATTGTCTGTAGTTGGAGCTTTGAATAACCTATCAAGGCATAAAATTATTTTAGTTTTATTTTGCTAATTAAACATAAAATAAGCAGGACAGACGATAGGTTGTAATGATAACGTGTGGATGTGTATGGAGACCGGAGAAGTCTGAGCATCAAGATCTTGGCTGGGGGTTGAATAATTGGTATTCACGCTACACTGTGTTTCATTGTGAGTGAACAAAATGCAGAGACACATTGCCCAGGAAGTAGACACAACCCTGCTTTAGTTGTGTTAGTGGTCCAGGATTGGAGGGTCTGGTGCCCAGTGTTGGAGCAGCTTCAGCTTTTACACTCAGCTTGCATCCAGTGTGGACATGAGCAAGTACTGCAGGGAGGGTAAGCACACCAATCTCGTCCCCATAGTTAAGCATTCCAATAGGGAAAGTAAAATCAACCGGCAGTGTTTGATGATAGTTTATTTAGAGTAATAGATGCTTATTCAAGGTAGACAAAAAATGCTGGAGAAACTCAGCGGGTGAGGCAGCATCTATGGAGCGAGACCTTTCTTCAGACGTATTCAAGAGTTTAAGCCTAACTCTTAAATACAAGATACAAGATACAAGATAGATTTTTTCATCACATGTGCCAGATGGCACAGTGAAATGAAATTCCCATACAGCCATACAATAAAAATAAGGGACACAAAGGCCGCTCCGATCCAGCTGGTAGGCCGCGAGGTGGGGGGCGAGGACGCGACTCGGAGAAATAGTCGTGTCCCCGCCCGGAAGAGACTGGGAAACGGTTTCCCCCTTACCCTGCCACCCTCCCCCACATAGAAAAGTAAAAGTTTCCCCCAACACAAGACTTTAGACTAACTAAAAATAATTAAAAAGATAGAAATAACAGACAGGCTGTAGGTAGAGGCTGCTGCCAGTGCAGCGCCCCTAGTGGTTGTGTTGTTTGTGTTGTTTGCAGGGCGGACAGATGAAACACCCCTCCAGGGGTGATGGTAAGTCGCCACCGCGCCCGCGGTAGAAGTCGGTCGCGGGCCGGCCGATGGAGCTTCTTCTTGTGTTGTTTGTCCTCTGCCAGGTTTAAGGATATTTCCATGGGTTTGCAATGAGAGGGGAAGGATAAAACTGCTATGTCCTTTATTAGAGAGATAATTATTAAAGAGGCTCTACCACTTAAGTCTTAACTCTGATAATAGGTCATACAGTATATCCAAAATGTTGAATGCTTGAATGCTTCCTTTCCACAGATGCTGTGATCTGCTGTGTTTTTCTAGCATTTTCTCTCTTTAACACACTGGGGAAACCAGGTTATATCCTCCAAATTGATGTTGCATAGGATCAAGAAATATGATAATAGTGGGAGATATTATTCTTAAAATATTAAGATATTATTCTTCATAAAAATCAGACTATTCAAATAGGACGGCAAGGTGGCGCAGCAGTAGAGTTGCTGCCTTACAGTGCCAGAGACCCGGGTTTGATCCTGACTATGAGTGCTGTATATATGGAGTTTGTACGTTCTCCCCGTGACTGCATGGGCTTTCCCCTGGTGCTCCGGTTTCCTGTCACACACCAGAGGTCGGTGGGGGCGCTGCAAGCCGGCGCCCTGTCAGCAGTGTGTCAGTTTATTTCTGCTTTTTTTGTTTTTTTAGTATGGTTTAATGTATGTTTTTAATGTTTCTCTGTGTGTCTTGTGTGGGGGGTGGTGTGGGGGGGTAAGGGGGAAACCGCTTCAGTCTCCTCCTCCACGGAGAGGCGACTTTTTCCAGGACGCCTCCCCCGTGGCCTAACAGCAAGGATCGGCGCGGCCTTTCCCGGAGATGCGACTGGGGCTTCAGTGGCGGGCGCAGCGTGGACTCTCGGCGTGGAGCGGGCGAGCCCTCGCTGGGGCTCGCCGGAGGGAAGCGCTCCGTTTCACTGCAACGACGGTCTGCACAGCTCCAGCTGGCGCGGCGTCTACAGTCCGGGATCTCACGGTGGGGACCCGGGGGGAAGAAGAAGTTCCATCGGCCGGCCCGCGGCCGACTTCTACCGCGGGCGTGGTGGCGACTTACCATCACCCCTGGAGGGGAGCTTCGTCTGTCGGCCCTGCAGTCTGCGATGCTTCTGGCTGCGGCACGAACTTTAAATATTCGACCGCCGGCCTGCGGCCTACACCAGCCTGAAGCCGCAGTCTCTGGTGGGGAAGAGCCGATCCTGGGCTTACCTTGACTTTTACCTTGTCCTTTTACCATCTGGACGCCTGCAGCGACAGCTGCGGAGGGTTGAGGTCCTGACCACGGGGAAAAATGGAGGAGGACTGGCCAATTTCTGTGCCTTCCACCACAGTGATGAATGCTGTGGTGGATGTTTGTGTTAAATGTTTATTGTGCTTGTGTGTTCTTTATCATTGTACTGCTGCTGACAAATTCATTTCACTTGCACTTTATGTGCAATGTGACGAATAAAACTGATTGATTGATTGATTGAATGATTGAAATAGGTATGTTACAATATTTACCTTCAGCGGTGCTGCAATTCTACCACTGGCCGTGTGCGCGATTTTGGCGCGTTTGAGGGGAGGGCGGGGTTAAAACGCGTTTTTTTCCGACCTGGTCCTGGATTATATTTTGTTGGAGTGCAAGATGTTGCTAAAGATTCGTTCCGACGGCCGACAAGCTAATCGCTGGAGTGATTTTAAAATCAGCTTCTGAAGCCGTCAATGCCGACAACAGGGCCGGATTTTATGTACGGGACAGGTAAAAGAAAGTAGTTTATTTTTAGATATAAAAGTGTTTCTTAAGATGTATTTAATTCACATTTTAAGTTGCGAAACGATGATTTAGTCCCCGAACTAACTAACTATATGCTTTAATTTCAAGTCTAAGTAAGATTGTTTCATATTTGTTTCAGAATGCTTCAATCTATAATAACTGAAAATTTCTTTCAGTTCTCTTAAATTTTAAGAAAGTTATGGGCTTTTAAATGTTCTCGATCACAGCTTTTGTGTTAAGTCAATGGAAAAGCAATTTCCAAGTATGAAAATGGCCATAATTTTTTTAATACTGAAAATATGAACGTGAATTAGGTGTCAAATGAAACTTCTTTTTATGCTTTATCTGATGGGATAAATTAAAGACTTGATTTTTTAAATCTCAAAATTTTGTAACATTGCTACACCAAAGACGTACAGGTTTGTAGGTTAATTGGCTTTGGTAAAAAAAATTAAATTGTCCCTCATGTGTAGGACTAATGCTAGTGTGCGGGGATCGCTGGTTGGCGTGGACTCGGTGGCCTGTTTACGTGCTGTATCTCTAAACTAAACATAAGTAAAAAATCAGCAAAAGTAATGCTGAATTTGAGTTGATGGAATAGATTCAAGGTGGTTTCCTGAATTAGAAATCCCTTGATAAAAGGTTCCTTGCCTGCAATGATCACATGATGGGATTTTATATTCAGTTTAGAAATAAAAACTTAGGTCCACAATCAAGGTCTTCAACTTAAATAAAGGCAATGATAGCAATTGTGATAGCAAATGATATTGTGAGTGGGGTGGAAGATTGCAACCTTCACGTGGTCCGCCCTGTTTCGACGAAGGCAATCAACCCGGTGTGCACAATCAAATAAGATCAAATAGAACGAGTTGTCCTACAACTTTAGGCTGTGCACGCTATACGCAAGAAGACGAAGAAGATATTGTGTGCAATTTTGGCCACCATTTCTGAGGAAGGATGTGCTGGCTCTGGAGAGAGTCCAGAGGAGGTTTACAAGAGGTTAACCTCTGATGAGCGTTTGTCGGCACTGGGCCTGTACTCGCTGAAGTTTAGAAGAATGAGGGGGGAACCTCATTGAAACATATAGAATAATGAAAGGCTTAGTGGATGTGGAGAGGATGTTTCCATTAGTGGGAAAGTCTAGAACTAGAGGTCATAGTCTCAGAATTAAAGGACGTTCTTCTAGGAAGGAGATGAGGAGACATTTCTTTAGGCAGAGGTTGGTGATCCTGTGGAATTCTTTGCCACAGAAGGTTATAGATGCCAAGTCAGTGGATATTTGTAAGGCAGAGATACAGGTAGATAGATTCTTGATTAGTACAGGTGTCGGAGGTTATTGGGAGAAGGCAGGAGAATGGGGTCAGGGGAGTTAGATCAGCCATGATTGAATGGGGTAGCCATGATGGGCCGAATGGCCTAATTCAACTCCTATTCCGTATGACCTTATGATAGGAAATTTGATCAAAGTAGATTGGGAAACTAGATTAAAATATATGATTGCAGGTGGATAGTGGCAGACATTTAATGAAATATTTCATAGTTATCAGCAAAGATATATTGCCTAGAGAAATATAGATTAATTGGTGTTAGATGATACAAGGCTGAAAGAAGAGCCACAAAATCTTGCAAATAGTACTGGCACTCAGGATTTGGAGATTTTAGATATTAACAAGCGAGACTATAACATTGATAACGAGTGATAAGATAAAATAGTAAGATTAAACGAGAACTTACCAGTTTGTAGTTTGATCTGTATTTTATGAGGAGTTACGATGAGGGATTACGTGAAGAACCCGCTCAGCACGCATGCGCGGCATACTTCAAAGCAGCGGTGTGGAATCACAGATAGACACAGTTATTGAAGTAAACATAGTAAAGATAAGGAGATATCAGTTTATGAATTTGACCCATATTATTGAGGGTGGGAGCGGAGGGCACGTAATCCCTCATCGTAACTCCTCATAAAATACAGATCAAACTTCAAACTGGTAAATTCTCGTTTAATCTTACTATTTTACTTCGGAGTCACGTGAGTGATTCCGTGAAGATTTCAAAGCTCTGTGATTTCAAACCGTGTAACAGTTATTACTACATCACTGCCGAAGTCTTTGAGGGAGGAAGTGTGTTATCGTAACCAACCAATTAATCTGTTTGTAGAAAAACACAATGGTATTTTTTAACAATAACAACAAAGAAATTAAATTGCTCCCCTGGGCTTAAATTAAATATTTGCAGTCTGTAAAATCTTTCCTGCAAATAAAACAGGTTTTGCCAACGGCTTATTATAAAATCTCTGAACGGTCTTTCCCCCCACCATCCTGCTGTAGCCAGGATGTGGTTTATAGGCACGTCCATTCTTTTAGCTGTCGACGTGGATGCTGCCCTGGTGGAATGAAATTTGTACATGTTAGTTTTTATCCCAGCAGCTTTTAGCACCTGCTTGAGCCATCTGGAAATGGCTCGTCACCCGACCATAAGGTTTTTTATGACTGACCCACAAGGCTTTTCATCTCCCTCGAATATTTTGGTTGTGTCTATGTAGGATAATAGGGTCATGGCACATAACCGTGTTTCTGGCGGGTAAGCCCGGAATTCCACGACTGGATTTGGTGTTCCTGGTCTGCTCTGTTTGATCATTCCCTGGATAACGACAGAGATCTGGTCTGGAGCTGTGAGCATGGTGTCCAGTCGCAATAGGTGTAGTGACTGGACCCTCTGTGCAGCTACAAGTGCCATCAACATGAGTGTTTTGAGCATAGATGGTTCCAGGTTGAGGGATCTGGCTGGTGGCCATCCCCTGAGGTATGTCAGGACCACACTGACATCCCATATATGAGTGTACCTTGGTCTAGGGGGTTAGAGTTGTAAATACCCATCATTAGTTTGTCCACCAGCTGGTGGGACCCCATGGCCTGTTGTCCTGGAGCTGGTTTTAAATAGACAGGCAGGGCAATTCTAGCTGTGTTGATGGCTCTGTAGCTGAGTCCTTCATCGTGGTGAAGGTTCGCCAGGAATTTCAGTACGTTGATAACTGTAGCGGTTGAGTAGGTTGTCCCTGTATCCAAGCAGTACTTCTCCCATTTTGATGCTGGACAAGTGCTGTTTTTTAGTGGATGTTCGGAGGGATGCTGACATGGTGTTGACGGTTTGTTATGATAATCCCAGTCCCAGAAGTGGTTTGTGCAGAATCTGCAACCCAAGAGTTTGATTTTTTCATGGCACGGGTGGCTTGTGCCCGACACTGGGTGTTAACAACTCTGGGTCACTGGGGAATACCATCGATGTTTCAACAACCATGTCATGGAGTATTGGGAACCATGGCTGTGTAGGCCAGTCGGGTACTATCAAAATACCTGAAGCAGAGTCCATTTGTACTGTTCGTAGTCCCCGACTGATGAGGCAGAAGGGAGGAAATGCATAGAAGAAGAATTTCCCCAATCCAGCGCGAACGCATCTACCGCTGCTGCCTCAGGGTCTGGTTCCCAAGCGACATACATAGGTACCTGGTGATTTAGCCTTGATGCAAATAAATCGATATCTGACGTGCCATATTGCTTGATAACTTTTGTGAAAAAAAAAAATTGGGGGGTTTTAACATCCATTCGATGTTGTCATTAAATTTACGTGACCTGGTGTCTGCCACTGTATTTAGCTTACCTGGCAGGTAAGTTACTGATAGCCAAATATGTCTTTGGACACACCATTGCCAAATTGTGTTGACCAACTTGTCGCATGATACCGATTTTATGCTGCCCATATGGTTAATGTAGGCCACCACCGTAGTATTATCTATTTATAACCGTACATGCAAGTGATGCATATTTATGCATATGCTTTTAAACCATAAAAGTCACCCAACATCTCTAGATAATTAATGTCCAGTGTAAGTGGCAACGATGATTCTGGGTTAGTCCATCTACTACTTGTGCTGGATATAGAGTTAGTTGCTCCCCAGTCTTGAGCACTGGCATCTGTTTGGATAACTGACGTAGGGTTAGTGATGACAATAGGCTGAAACTATGTCAAACGTTTTTTGCCCACCACTGTAGTTCTGATATTACTTCAGTCGGTAACTTCATGAAACGATCATAATGACCTGTATGTCGTTTTTGGTACAAAGGTCCGAATTATGTAGCCGGAAATGCTGCTACCATTTTCCCAATTACTCTGCTACTTGTCGAGTAGTTGGTAGTTTGTTGACCATTAAATTGTTGCATGATTGTGCCAATTCAACTATGTTGTCTCTTGGCAATGTTACAGTCACGTAGACTGAATTAATTGTGAAGCCCAAGTAGTCCATGATAGAGGATGGCTTGAACTTAGATTTATCTGGATGTAAGACAACCCCAGGGATTCGAATAACTGTTTGGTAGCTGAACAGCTAACATAGTCAAATTCATGGTCTTGCCTACCATTTAGGATATCATCAAGATATGCCATGACAATATGTTTTTGTCTTCTGAATATTGCCAGAGCTGGTTTTAGTGTCTTGGTGACACTCTTGGGCTGATGTGAACCCATTGGGTAACGCTTTAAACTGCTATAGCTGCCCCATCCAGGTAAATTTCAGGTATCAGGATAAATCCCCTGGGCCTGATGGATTACATCCAAGGGTCTTGAGGGAGATAGCGGTGGGGATTGTGGATGCATTGGTGATAATTTTCCAAAACTCCCTGGAGGCAGGAACGGTCCCAGTGGATTGGAAAATGGCCAATGTAACACCTATATTTAAAAAAGGAAGTAAACAGAAAGCGGGTAACTATAGACCGGTTAGTCTAACATCGGTGGTGGGTAAAATGTTAGAGACAATTATTAAAGAAACACTAACGGGGCACTTGGATAAACATGACTTCATCGGACAGAACCAGCATGGTTTTGTGAAGGGGAAGTCCTGTTTAACGAATTTGCTCGAATTCTTTGAGGAAGTAACAACCCGGGTGGATAAAGGGGAACCGGTGGATGTGGTATACTTGGACTTCCAAAAGGCTTTTGACAAGGTGCCACATAAGAGACTATTGCTAAAAATAAAAAATTATGGAATTGGGGGTAATATATTAGCATGGGTAGAGGATTGGCTAACAAATAGGAAGCAGAGAGTGGGGATAAATGGTTCATACTCGGGATGGCAACCGGTAACTAGCGGGGTTCCACAAGGGTCGGTGCTGGGACCCCAGTTGTTCACAATTTATATAAATGATTTGGAGGAGGGAACCAAGTGTAATATATCAAAATTTGCGGACGATACAAAAATGGGAGGAAAAGTAGGGGATGAGGAGGATAGGAAGAGTCTGCAAAAGGATATAGATAAGCTAGGTGAGTGGGCAACAACTTGGCAGATGAAGTTTAATACTAATAAATGTGAAGTCATTCACTTTGGGAAAAAAAATGATAGGGCAAGTTATTTTCTAAATGAGGAGGAGCTGCGTTGTAATGCAACGCAAAGGGATCTAGGGGTATTAGTACATGAATCACTAAAAGTTAGTATGCAGGTGCAGCAAGCAATCAGGAAGGCCAATGGAGTTTTGGCCTTTATTGCTAGGGGGATTGAGTATAAAAACACGGAGGTCTTGCTGCAGCTGTACACAGTATTGGTGAGACCACATTTGGAATACTGTGTACAGTTCTGGGGTCCATACTTAAGAAAGGATGTACTAGCCCTGGAGGCAGTGCAGCGAAGGTTTGCAAGATTAATTCCTGCAATGAGGGGATTGACATATGAGGAAAGGTTAAGTAGGCTGGAACTCTACTCTTTGGAGTTTAGAAGAATGAGAGGCGATCTCATTGAAACATATAAGATCGTGAGGGGCCTTGATCGGGTGGATGCACCGAGGATGTTCCCAATGATCGGGGAAACTAGAACTAGGGGACATAGTTGCAGAATAAGGGGGGGCTCTTTTAAAACTGAGATGAGGAAGAACTTCTTCACCCAGAGGGTGGTTAATTTATGGAATTCACTGCCCCAGGGAGCAGTGGAAGCAGAAACTTTAAATATATTTAAGACTAAAATAGATGGTTTTTTAGCTGCCAAGGGGATAAGGGGCTACGGGGAGAGGGCAGGGATATGGACCTAGGTATGGTTAGTATAGTAAGACCTGAGTGATCTCCTGGACAAGTGTCGATCGCCTAGATTGGGGTCGGAGAGGAATTTCCCGGATTTTTTTCCCGAATTGGACCTGGGTTTTTATCCGGTTTTTTGCCTCCCCCAGGAGATCACGAGGTTTTTGGGGTGGAGAGGGGTGATAGCGGTATAAAGGGGAGGGTAGTGTCTTGTGTTCTGTGTCTTGTGTCTACTGTTTGTGGGTAAGTGTGTCTGTTTAGTGTTCAGCCATGAGCGAATGGCGGTGCGGGCTCGACGGACCTGGTGGTCTACTCTCGCACCTACTTTCTATGTTTCTATGTTTCTATCTGCTATGATCCTTGTGAATGGTACTAAATAGTAAACATCTTTAAGATGAATGCTTGCCATGAAGTATCCTTTGGAATTTAGTTGTTTGGCAGTAACAACCGGTTCCATTTTGAAATGTATATACTTAACAAACATATTTAGTGAAGTTAAGTCAATGATGATGCGACATCCACCATCTTTTTTGGGTTTAGTGAATATATTTGATACGAATTGCAAGGGTTCAGGTTTTCCCATGATACCCTTTGTAATTATTCTCACCAGTTCAGCTTGTCCCTCTTGTTTCTTTAACGGAGAGGGGAAAAATACCCTCTGGGGTGAATGTTGACCTGGTGGCAATTTTTCTAGTATGAATTGTATTTGTATTCACTAATGCCATTGAGTATATACTGATCACTCATGACAGACTCCCATGTGTTAGTATTACTCTATATACTGGTAGGAACCAGACCCACCTACCTCCATGGTTATGGGTATTCTTCGGTTTCCTGCCGGTCCACCGAGTGTTGCACGTCGTCTGACGTGGCGGTGACGTTGGGGGGTGGCACATTTTCCATGGGGTCCGCTCTGGGCCCTGGTCTAAAGAAGACTTTCGGTGATAGAATGCGGACCCCGAGCTTTCATCAGTCCGATATGGTAGACGTTGACTGATGGACGCGATGGGGTGCTGCTGCGTAGGAATTACTGTTTTTGGTTACTCGTCCCGGCCCTGCCCTCATGAGCCGAAAGTTTTGTAAAACCTCTTGCATGTCTTTCATATGCTTTGTGAGGTTTTTGCCAAAGAGCAGTGGGTCTGGCTCAGTGGCTGGGGTATGCACAACCCCGCAATGTAGGATTTTATGGCAGATCTTATGACTTGTTTACGAAGGTTGTGGTCATCTCCGTATTTGTCCATGGAACGAGGAAAAAACGATGTGATGGCTGTCGTCAGGCTTTTAACAGCCTCCTGCACGTGGTGTTTCCACGTAGCTGTCCACCACATCTAGCAGCTCTTCCTGCTCCTGCACCCCTTGCATACTCTCGAGATCTTCAGCCATTGCCCTGTTCTTCACCAGCCCAGTCCTGGTCACCAAAGCTATCCTCTGGAAAGGAGGAAGCAATGGATAGTGCACAAGGCACTGTGGAGGGAGTGCCTGACCCCCCTCTGCGAGAGCGCCCCTCCTGGGGTGCACCTCGCTGGAGCTCTTACTCCAAGAGCCGCTCCATGCGGCTCAGGCGGCTGTCTCTCCCCCGCCTGGGTGGAGAGACGTCCCCGTCCGATAATTCGGAGCCACCGGCCGGACGCCTCTTCCTTGGCTTTACATCCAGCCCGCTGCTCAGGCGCTAGCGGGCTGGGCTCGGCGCGGTATCGGGGTATAGCGGACCGCCCGGTAAGCGGTCCTACCGCCTTGTTGCTGCCCCCGCGAGATGGAACGCTCCTCCGTGGAGTCGAGCAGGGGCAGGTCTGTTCAGGCGGCTGTCTTTCCCCCCGTGCGGGTGGAAAGACGTCCCGTCCGATAAGTCGGAGCCACCGGCCGGACGCCTCTTCCGTGGCGGTACTTCCAGCCCGCTAGTCGGGATAGCGGAGCGCCGGGTAAGTGATCCTGCCGCCTTGATGCTGCCCCCCCCCAGATGGACGCTCCTCCGTGGAGTCGAGCGGGGGACAGGTCTGTTCTGTTGCTGCCCCCCCCCCCCCAGATGGAATGCTCCTCCGTGGAGTCGAGTGGGGGACAGGTTTGTTGTAGAGCCTTTCTTCTCTGCCGGACAGCAGAAGGCTCCCTGTGAAAGAAAAACCCGACGTCAGCTTACCTGACGGTCCGTTCTTTCACCTCCATAGCAGGAGCGCCTGACTCCCGCTGTGCCGCTGTTGCTCTGCTGGACGTAATGCCGCGCATGTGTGCTGAGCGGGTTCTTCACGGAATCACTCACGTGACTCCGAAGTAAAATGAGAATGGACCAACAAGAAATATATTAAAACATAACAAAAACCTCTATGATATCTAAACAAAGGAAGCTGAGATGGGGTGATTAATAATGGGAGAAATAGGGAATGGCAAAGATTTAAAAAAATGTTTTGTACCTTTACCAACATAGGAAACATGACATTTTTCAAACATGAAGGATTTAGAGGACAAAAAACAAAGTAATAATTATACTCAATTGCTAGTGATTATGTAGGCATAAAGGCTACAAAGCCTTGTGGAGTAATGGCTTGCATTCTTAGGTTCATAAGGAAGAGGGTGAAGAAATAGTGGTTGCAGTGCTTATCTATATAATTAAAAGTGTCATCTTGACCACTTCCTGTCTGCGCTATATATTGATTTTAGAAAAAAGCACTACCATATATCGCTATGATGTTTGGCCATCTTACTCACATTCCTCCTCCGCTGAGCAGGCCCCGAGGATTTTTCCCATCGATGAAAAATAAAAAAGTTTAAAAAAACCTTGAGATCCTCTCGCCTGTCAATCGCCACAATGAAGGTAACGTCTCTTCCGGAGGGTGGGGCAGGACTATAAAACCTCGGATGCCTGGACATGAATCAGTCACTCTGCAAGATTGTGAAAGAGAGGCCATGACTCTCATTCTAAGCTGTGAAGTTCTCAACTGAACTGTGAGTCTGCAATGTACTTGCAATAAATGATTTGTTAATGAAAATGCAATGAGCTGTTTGACCTGCCCTGTGCTTGAAACTGCAATGGCAATGGAAATGAAATGACAATGCAATCAGCTGTTCGGCCTGCCCTGTGCTTGTAACTGCAATGGCAATGGAAGTGAAATGAAAATGAAATGAGCTGTTCGGCCTGCCCTGTGCTTGAATCTGCAATGACAATGGAAGTAAAATGAAAATGCAATGAGCTGTTCGGCCTGCCCTGTGCTTGAAACTGCAATGGCAATCAAGAGCGGAACTCGCTATCAAAACATGGAGGGGACGGAGGACACAATTTTTTGGTGCATGCGCGCATGCGCACACTCACACACCCGCGCGCGAGGTTTCGGAGGCTCAATCCAGCGCTAAATGCAGCTCAACTCTGCCTCTCTCACTGGGTCTGGACTGACGGGACACCAGCGCTGCTTCTCCGCGCTGGCCATATTTCCCGCAAGCTCGGGAAGGGTTGTAAGCTCACCTGGTGGGGTAGGCAGTTGAGCTGGGTTTAGCGCTGTTTCTCTGTGCTGGCCTGTCTGACTGCCGACCAAATATCCTATGGCACTTGGGAGGGGTCAGGTCATAGCGCCGGAGACCCGGCCGGGATCATCCTGGCTGCGGATGAGGCGCAGGTCTGTGCCACGTCTCCCTCCTCCAATCACCGCGCTCTATCCTCAGTCCCACCCACCCCCCCCCCCCCCCACTCCTCCCTCCTCCAATCATGTCCCGCCCCCATTGCCTGCTGATTTTAAAATCCGGATTACAAAAACTTGGGGGGGATGTCCCCCACCTTTCAAAACATGGAGGGGACGTGTCCCCTCTGCCCCCCCCCCCCCCCCGGGTTTTCCGTCCCTGATGGCAATGGAAGTGAAATGAAAATGCAATGAGCTGTTCGGCCTGCCCTGTGCATGAAACTGCAATGGCAATGGAAGTGAAATGAAAATGCAATGAGCTGTTCGGCCTGCCCTGTGCTTGAAACTGCAATGGCAATGGAAATGAAATGAAAATGCAATGAGGTATTTGGCCTGCCCTGTGCTTGAAACTGCAATGGAAATGGAAATGAAATCATAATGCAATGATCTGTTTGGTCTGCCCTATGCTTGAAATTGAAATAGAAATGAAATGAAATGAGTTGTTTTGGCCAGCTTGAAACAACTAATTTCAGCTCACAAGACTCCTATTATCCGAGAAATCAGTCCCTTTTGCCCAAAATGCCTCTATTATCCCAGGAGGAGCATTTTGGCCCAAAAGGATGCCAGGCCAGGAAAAGTTCAGAAAAGGTGCCTTTCACTGAGATTTTTTTTAAAGAGCCCCTTCGGTCCATCAGGCCTGTACCAGCCCAGGATGAGTCCTTTTGGCCCATCAGTTAATATTCCCCCTGCAAGTATTAAACCTCACCCCAGTATTTCTCTCCCTCCATTCATTGGCTCCATGTGAGATCCAGGCCAGGATAGACTTTCCTCCTTCATTGCTGTGATCTGCAGAAAAAGAGATGAAAAATATCTAAAATCGATTCTCTTCCCTCTCCCCCTTCTCTCCCACAGAGTCTCTCACCTGTTTTGGGCAGAATTGCTGGCAGTTTCTGAGCTGCCAGCCCACCAGGCCTGAGTGACTGAGCTGCCAGCCCACCAGGCCTGAGTGACTGAGCTGCCAGCCAACCAGGCCTGAGTGACTGAGCTGCCAGCCCACCAGGCCTGAGTGACTGAGCTTCCAGCCCAAGAATCCATTCGGCCCACAATGCCAATACCATCCCTCTGGAAACCAGTCCCTTCGGCTCACAACACCCATACTCGGTGGTCTCCAGAAAGCCCCCCCCCCCCACTGAAAGTGGTGGAGAGGTGGAATATTGGGTTGGAGGACTAGCCATCCCGTGTGAACATGGGACCCAACGGGTTCAACTTAGTCTAGTAATCTTTTAAAAATTCCTAGATTTTGGAAGATCTCAGTGGACGGAAAAATTACATGAAATTACACTGTTTTAGCATCACACATCACGGAAACAGGCCCTTCGGCCCAACTTATCCATGCTGATCAGGATGCCCCATCTAAGCTAGTCTGATTTGCCCAAGTTTGGCCAATATCCATCTTCAGGCAGAAAAGTGGAAACATGTGGATGAGTGTGGTAATTAGCTGAATATTGGTCGTTGGGAAAATTGTGGAAACCATTAGTAAGGAATGGTAATAACACATTTCAAAGATCATAATATAATTAGGGGCAGTCCAGTGGATTCATGGAAATTAGTTTTTGGCAATGTTTGTCAACATCTTTGCTTCCAATGGCCAACTGAAGTCATCTGATGTTACTGATGCCAAATGGTCCCCCAGATTGAGGATAGAAACATGTATACGATTTAAAACCAATATTCAACCTAATATTGGTGAGGGTTTTATGAGTGCCATGGTTAAATTACTAATGAGCAACGTTGTTCTGAAGAATCCCACCAAGGGAGCTGAAGAATTTAAATTGAAGTAATTGCATACATGTTTACAAAAAAAAGACTCAGTAACTGGCACTGTGAAATAACTAGATTGCAGTAAAAATATCTGGCTCACTGATGCTCTGCCAATCTTACCCAGTCTGACCTAAATATTATTCCAGGCCCACCAATGTGGTGAAGTTCTAACAGGTCCCTTCATTCAGGATGGAATGAATAATCTCTGTATTGTTTGTCACATCACCAGGACCTTCGGGAGAAGGGGGGAAAAGCTCGCTGTCACTGCTGAAGGTGCAGCCACTCTTTACTCTTCCCACCCAGAAGGAACGTGTGACTATAGTGCGCATGTTAAACCCACATGTGCTAGTTGTGGATGTCCTGACCTTCCTAGCTCATTGCATTGCGGGAGTGGGAAGCTGTCAACATAAGGGATCTGTTCTGGATCTGGACCAACAAGCATCAGATGAAGGTGAAGCTGAGGATGGATGGCAAGGGTGAAAGAGTTAGTTATTAATTGATTGTTGTCATATTTAAGCTTTCCTGCTGTAAAGAGCCAATTGTAATGCATGATGGGATTTGGGCAACTCCTGTCATGCAAGGTTTTTTTTTACTTTAAGTTGAATAGTTCACAGCTCTCTTGCAAGGTTTTTTTATGTAAGTTGAAGAGGTTAATCAGATAAGAAGGGGCCCAGAGGATTCCATTGGGGTAACTGGCTTTTGGCAAAGAGTGCGAAACAACTCCATATTTGGAGGTGGATGATGGTTTTTGTACATTACATCATGCATTTGATTTTATTTCAGTACGTATATAAACTCGCTTGTTCCGGTATTTCTTTGTGTGTGTGCTGCTGGAGATTCAGACGTGAGAAACTGTTGCCTCTGAGTCTCTCAGTTCACACCCGTCAGACGTTAAATTAAAGCTTTGTATGGTCTTAAGAATTTGTACTTTGTCTATCTTTTTAAGTGAACTTTTTCAAGGGTGCCGTCATATACCCCCGGCCCCCCCCCCCCCCCCCACCCCCCGTTCGGTGTTCGCTATTGAAGGGAATCAAGGGTTTTTGATAAACGCAGGACAGCCCAGAGTGTGTCTCAACTACACCAAACCTGGACACGGCAGCCTTGCAGCGCAGTCATCTGCAAGAACTGCAAGCAGGAAGGCCATCAGGCAAAGAAAGTAAGAGCTGCAACTTGTGTGGGGAAGCAGGCTACCTTTACAAGGTCTGCCCTAAACATGCTTGCATCCACGTGCTGGCGATAAGAGGGCCTGTTGTCAACAACAGCATGAAGGATGTCCATACAACCCCTACCATCACCGAGACCCCAGCAGAAACCAAGGCCAGGAGTAAGGAGTGTCCGACTTCCTCAAGGTCCTAAAGTCCAGACAGGGACCCCACACCCCACTCCAAGATGGAAGTTGATGAAAGGGGGAGTTGGGGAAATAACACAGGGTGTGGCAGACAGTGGTAAAGAGAAAAAAGCTACAGAAGATGCCAACAAAGAAACAAAGGGCAGATAAGAAAAATAGCAACTGGGGAACATAGAATCCTGTCAGACTGACGCCAGCAACCTCTCTTCATCGGAGGATGAATCTAATTCAAGAAACCAACAACGTATGCAGTGGAAGAGGAAAAATGCAGGAAGAGGAAGAGGTCAGGAAGAAAAAAGACAGCTACTTGACAGGCATGAGCGAGGGGATAAATATGCCTATAGCACCCCAGCTCCAGGAGACCGGGAGACCGGGAGCAGTGAATCGCCCACGCATCCCAGCTCCGGGAAACCGGGAGCAGTGAATCACCCACACATCCCAGCTCCGGGAGATCGGGAGCAGTGAATCACCCAGCGCATCCCAGCTCAGGGAGAGCGTCCTGCAGCTAGTGAGGGGAACGAGCAACAAGAAACAAGAAACAAGAACGGCTTCAGGCAGGGCCTGTCGGGGGCCGGTGGGGAGTGTGGGAGCACTGCCATGGCTTAACGCTGCCGTGGTCTACCGCTGCCGTAGCCTACTGCTGCCTACCCCTACCGTGGCCTACCGCTGCCTATCCCTGCTGCTGCCTATCCCTACCGTGGCCTACTGCTGCCTATCCCTGCTGCTGCCTATCGCTGCCATGGCCTACTGCTGCCGGTCGCCACTGGCTTCAGGCGGGGACTGGTGGGGAGCATCCTGCAGCTGGGGACGCGACGGCTTCAGGCAGGGCGGTGGGGTTCGGGCGTCCTGCAGCGGGGGAGGGGTACGGCTTCAGGCGCGGGCTGTCGGGGGCCAGTGGAGGGGGGGAGAGCGTCCCTGCAGTCGGAGCAGGGGGACAGCTTCAGGCGGGTGCTGTCGTGGTTGGTGGGGTGGGGGGAGCATCCTGCAGCCGGGGGAGGGGAACGGTTTCAGGCAGGGCTACCATGGCCTATCGATGTCGTGGCCTACCGCTGCCATGGCTGTGGCTTATCGCTGCCATGGCATACCGCTGCCACTCCCCACCGGCTTCAGGCGGGGGCCGGTGGGTGGGGAGCGTCCTGTATCGGGGGAGGGGGACGGCTTCAGACTGAAGAAGGGTTTTGACCCGAAACGTTGCCTATTTCCTTCGCTCCATAGATGCTGCCTCACCTGCTGAGTTTCTCCAGCACTTTTGTCTACCTTAAACGTTAGTTTGGCAAGGTTTTAAGTATTCTGGTTGCTGCAATATAGGCAGGATATGGATGCTTGGGAGAAAATGGAGAAGAGGTTCACCAGTATGTTTCCTGGATTGGAAAGTATTAGTTGTAAGGAGCAGGACAGTTTTCGCTAGAAAGTTGGAGGTGAAGGGCTGGCCTGAAAGAAGTATATAAAATTATGCAAGGCATGGATAGTATGGATGTTTAGAGTATTTATTTTAGGGTGTGAATGTCCAATACTGAGTGGCGTAGATTTATGGTGGGAGAAGGAAAAAAGGAGATATGTGAGGCTACCAGGCTTGGTTGTGGAAGCAGATATGATAGCAACGTTGGTGGCATTTAGAGAGACACGTGGACGTGCAGTGAATAGAGGGATATGGCAGAACAGGCAGATGGGATTAGTAAAATTATAGAAAGCTCAGATATGGTGGGCCGAAGGGCCTGTTCTAAGGATTCCACTGGTTCAATATGTTTCACTGCATTCTCAAAGGCAATTAGGGATGTAAAATAAATCTTTGCTTTTCCACACTATGTGCACCCCAATAAATTCAATATGCATTTCGCCTTGAATTATTCTGGTATTAAGTCCGGTATTATTTTCTCATACACTGAGAGGTGTATGACCAGGTTCAGGAATAGCTACTTCCCCACAGCCATCAGGCTATTAAACCTGGCTCGGACAAAACTCTGAACATTAATAACCCATTATCTGTTATTTGCACTTTATCAGTTTATTTATTCATGTGTTTTGTAGTCAATGCCTATTATGTTCTGTTGTGCTGAAGCAAAGCAAGAATTTCATTGTCCTATCAGGGACACATGACAATAAACTCCCTTGAACTTGATCTTGAACTTGAGGTGATCTGATAGCTAATTAAAAAAAAAGAGGTTTATTTCATAGGGTTTTTCAAATTGAAGGAGAGATCAAAACCTTGAACCATAAATACAAAAATATCACAATTGAGTGATTAATAATAGAATTTGTTACTCAAAAGAGTCATGAAGTTTAAAGAATAATTCCACGGGAATTCACAAGATGATGGGAACAAGGAATAAACCACCTTAATTTTACTTCGGAGTCACGTGAGTGACTACGTGAAGAAGGCAGTCATCCCACTTGGCGCGTCATTACGTTGACTCGCTTTGCGCAAACGAGCCGACTGGCGGCAACATTTGCGCTGTCCAGCGGTAAGTTTAAACCAACAAGGTAAGTTATGGTCAGAATTGTCTTACAAGGCAGGCTCAGTATGATGAGGTTTCAGACCAAGACCCAAGCCGGGGTCAGGAGAAACATGGAATCCACACACCCTACCAGTCCTACTCCCCAATCAAGGAGGGAAAAGGAACCCACATCAGCGGCCTTTGGGCTTACCATAAGACCACCAGTAGCCATGGAGGTAGGTGGGTCCGGGTTTTCCGAAACAAGGGATTGTGGACCAGTTACATGTTGGTAATTTTTGCTCTTGTGTTTTTATACAAATGACAATGAAAAACAACATGAGATTCAGATCTGGTTTTAAAAAACAGATGATAACATGTGATTACTTTTACTGCACAACATACATAGGTTCCTGGGATGCCAGGACTTTCATATGAAGAAAGACTGGATAGACTCGGCTTGTACTCGCTAGAATTTAGAAGATTGAGGGGGGATCTTATAGAAACTTATAAAATTCTTAAGGGGTTGGACAGGCTAGATGCAGGAAGATTGTTCCCGATGTTGGGGAGGTCCAGAACAAGGGGTCACAGTTTAAGGATAAAGGGGAAATCTTTTAGGACCGAGATGAGAAAAACATTTTTCACACAGAGAGTGGTGAATCTCTGGAATTCTCTGCAACAGAAGGTAGTTGAGGCCAGTTCATTGGCTATATTTAAGAGGGAGTTAGATGTGGTCCTTGTGGCTAAAGGGATCAGGGGGTATGGAGAGAAGGCAGGTACAGGATACTGAGTTGGATGATCAGCCATGATCATATTGAATGGCGGTGCAGGCTCGAAGGGCCGAACGGCCTACTTCTGCACCTATTTTCTATGTTTCTATGTTTCTATGTTTCCAAGCAGACTTGGAATTGGGACCGGAGTTGTCTTCGAGGCAGGCCCAGTATAATGGGCAGGATTGCCTTTCAGGACAGGTGACAGATGGAGGATGTCACTTCATCCAGGTTTAACTCGTATGTGCAGTACAGACTTTCAGAATAGTAAATTTCGTTAAACAACTGTTTTTATAGGAGCTATATGGCAAGCATCGATCTCAAAGATGCATGCTATGCAGTTTCCCATTCACTGGGATCACCGGAGATATTTGAAATTTATCTGGATGGGTCTATAATAACAGTTAAAGCGTTGCAAAATAGGCTAACTTCAGTTCCTAGGTCTATTTACCAAATTTCTAAAACCGGAGCTTGGGCTGCTCAGAGCTCAAGAACATTAGTTATCGCCTGTACACAAAATTGCTGGAGAAACTCAGCGAGTGCAGCAGCATCTATGGAGCAAAGGAAATAGGCGATGTTTCGGGCCGAAACCCTTCTTCAGACTGATGGGGGGTGGGGGGGGAGAAGGAAGGAAAAGAGGTGGAGGAGGAGCCCGAGGGCGGGCGGATGGGAGGGTGGGAGGAGACAGCTAGAGGTTTGAGGAAGGGGAGGAGACAGCAAGGACTAGCAAAATTGGGAGAATTCAATGTTAATGCCATCCGGACGCAAGGTCCCCAGACGGAATATGAGGTGCTGTTTTTTCAATTTCCGCTGTTGCTCACTCTGGCAATGGAGGAGACCCAGGACAGAGAGGTCGGATTGGGAATGGGAGGGGGAGTTGAAGTGCTGAGCCACCGGGAGGTCAGGTTCGTTATTGCGGACTGAGGGGAGGTGTTCGGCGAAACAATCGCCCAACCTACGCTTAGTCTCCCCGATGTAAATCAGCTGACATCTAGAGCAGCGGATGCAGTAGATGAGGTTGGAGGAGATACAGGTGAACCTTTGTCGCACCTGGAACGACTGCTTGGGTCCTTGAATGGAGTCGAGGGGGGAGGTGAAGGGACAGGTGTTGCATTTCTTGCGGTTGCAACGGAAAGTGCCCGGGGAGGGGGTGGTGTGGGAGGGAAGGGAAGAATTGACGAGGGAGTTGCGGAGGGAGCGGTCTTTGTGGAAGGCAGACATGGGGGGAGATGGGAAGATGTGGCGAGTGGTGGGGTCACGTTGGAGGTGGCGGAAATGGCGGAGGATTATGTGTTGTATTTGCCGGCTGGTGGGGTGAAAGGTGAGGACCAGAGGGACTCTACCCTTGTTGCGAGTGCGGGGATGGGGAGAGAGAGCAGTGTTACGGGGTATGGATGAGACCCTGGTGCGAGCTTCATCTATGGTGGCGGAGGGGAATCCCCGTTCCCTGAAGAACGAGGACATTTCCGATGCCCTGGTATGGAATGTCTCATACTGGTAACAGATGCGGCGTAGGCGGAGGAATTGGGAGTAGGGGATGGAGTCTTTACAGGGGGCAGGGTGGGAAGACGTGTAGTCCAGAGAGCCATGTGAGTCAGTGGGTTTGTAATGTATGTCGGTCAGGAGTCTGTCCCCTGCGATGGAGATGGTGAGGTCAAGGAATGGTAGGGAAGTGTCGGAAATGGTCCAAGTGTATTGGAGTGCCGGATGGAAGTTGGTGGTGAAGTGGATGAAGTCAGTCAGTTGTGTGTAGGTGCAGGAGGTGGCCCCAAAGCAGTCATCAATGTAACGGAGGTAGAGGTCGGGGATGGGGCCCTGGTACGTCTCGAACAAGGATTGTTCAACGTACCCGACAAAGAGGCAGGCTAAGCTGGGGCCCATGCGTGTGCCCATAGCTACGCCTTGTGTTTGGAGGAAATGGGAGGAGTCAAATGTAAAGTTGTTGAGGGTGAGGACCAACTCCGCTAAGCGGAGGAGAGTGTCAGTGGCTGGGTATAGGTTGCTCCTCTGGTCGAGGAAGAACCGGAGGGCTCCGAGGCCATCCTGGTGGGGGATGGAGGTGTAGAGTGACCGGACATCCATGGTGAAGATGAGGGGGTGAGGGCCCAGAGAGTGGAATGCATGGAGGCGGCAGAGAGTGTCTGAGGTGTCTAGAACATAGGTGGGGAGGGATTTGACCAAGGGGGATAGGATGGAGTCAAGGTATATGGAGATGCGTTCGGTGGGGCACGAACACGCAGAGACAATGGGTCTGCCGGGAGAGCCGGGTTTGTGGATTTTGGGGAGAAGGTAAAAACGGGCCGTGCGGGGCTGGGGAACGATGAGGTTGGAAGCTTGGTCGGGCAGGGCGTGGGAATTGATGAAGTCGGTGATGGTGCTAGAAATGGTGGCCTGGTGCTCGTCAGTGGGGTCATGGTCCAAGGGTAAGTAGGAGGAGGTGTCCGAGAGTTGGCGCGTGGCCTCAGCTTTGTAGAGATCGACGCGCCAGACTACCATGGCACCTCCCTTGTCGGCTGGTTTGATGACCCAATCTGGGTTTTTGCGGAGTGATTCAATGGCAGTGCGTTCAGAGGGGGAAAGATTAGAGTGAGACAGGGGAGTGGAGAAGTTGAGGCGGTTGACGTCGCGGCGGCAGTTCTGGATAAAGAGTTCCAGAGCCGGGACTTTATGAGAGGGGTTCCACGAGGAGGGGGTGCGTTGACGACAGGAAAAAGGGTCATCACAGCGAGGAATCCTTCCCATGGAAGTGCGCTGTGAGGCGGAGACGACGGTAGAAGCGCTCCAAGTCATGGTGGGCGCGGAACTCATTGAGATGGTGACGGAGGGGGACAAAGGTAAGACCTCTGCTGAGGACAGACCGTTGGGTGTGGGGGAGGGTGAGGTCGGGGGGGATGGTGAACACCTGGCAGGGGTGGGAGTTGGGGCCAGAGGAAGGCAGGTGGGTGGACTGGGGACGGGGCGATGTGTGGGGGGGGGGTTGTGGGTGTTGGAGGAGTGGTGGGTGGTCAGGGGGTGGGGGGGGGAGAGGGGGCTGTAATGTGGGTGGGGAAGAGCGGGGGTGACATGGTTGGGGGCGGAGGGGGGAGGGTCAGTGGAGCAGCCACTGAGGTTGGCAAGGCTGGGCAGACGGGCGCTAGGACCCAGTGGAGTTAAGTCCAGTAGAGTGGGAGTTAGCAGCGTGGAGGCTCGAGGCCCAGTGCAGAGTCCAGGCTCCAGGTAAGGCGACGGCTGTGGGTTGCTGGAGGGGGGTGGAGTGGCGCGGGTCACCGGACCCGATGGTCAGAGTCCAGTGGCGCGGGTCACCGGACCCGATGGTCGGAGTCTAGTAGTGGTTGAGTCGGGGTCTGCGGGCGATGCGTGGGTGGTCCCGGTGGGCGGAAGGTCGGCGGGTCGGCGGCGAGATGAATCGGGTGCGTTGCGGCGGCCATGTTGGGGGAGGCCCGGTCCGGCGGCAATGCCGGGTAGGTCGGGTCCAGCGGCGATGTCGGAGGAATCAGCGATGGGGAGGGGGTCCAAGTTACCGTAGAAGCTGCGAGGCTGGGCGTCATCGGTCGGCAGGTGAGGGTCGGCGGCGGCATCGATGTGGAGGTCCGTGAAGGCGGCGTCCCGGTGAGTATGGAAGTCGCTCCTAGTGGCCAAGATGGCGGGTGTCGCGGGACTCGGGCAGGCGATGCGGGCCAGAGTTGGGGCCCGGAGTCTGCGGGCGGTCGATTCGCGGAGTGTAGGCGTCGGGAGCGGCCTGGAGTCGGGATAATTTAAGGTCCTTAGTGGAATTAAGGTAGGCCAGGAATTTTTTATTTAAGAGGTTGATCTTCTGGTGGATGAAATACAGCTGGGGTCCATTGCAGGTCTGGGTTAGTGAGGCCTGAAGTACAGGGAGTGTCGATGTGAGGTCCTGTTGGTGCCGGCGCATCGCGACCAGGGTGGATCTCAGTGCCCGGTTGGAGAATTGCTGGGTATGCCGGTGGATAGCCAGTCGGTACCGATGGTCCGGTTGGGGTCCGAACTGGGAGGTAGGGAACTGGAGCTGGAAGCCATGGGGTTTGAGATGGAGGCGCAGGCAGGCCCCGAGGAAGCAAATGTGGCTGTGGTATCGAGTCTGGGTAAGGGTATGGTCGTACAGTTGGAGGGCAGGGGGGATCACAGAGGGTGTGCAGTTAGAGAGGAGGTTGTGAAACTGTCTCCGGAGAGAGGAGGAGAACTTCTTCAAAGTAGGCATACCTTGAGGAGATATCGCAGTGGAGTAGACAAAGTGTTCAAGAAGGAACTGCAGATGCTGGAAGATCGAAGGTACACAAAATTGCTGGAGAAACTCAGCGGGTGCAGCAGCATCTATGGAGCGAAGGAAATAGGCGACGTTTCGGGCCGAAACCCAGATTGGGTCATCAAACCAGCCGACAAGGGAGGTGCCGTGGTAGTCTGGCGCATCGTTCTCTACAAAGCTGAGGCCACGCGCCAACTCTCGGACACCTCCTCCTACTTACCCTTGGACCATGACCCCACTGACGAGCACCAGGCCACCATTTCTAGCACCATCACCGACTTCATCAATTCCCACGCCCTGCCCGACCAAGCTTCCAACCTCATCGTTCCCCAGCCCCGCACGGCCCGTTTTTACCTTCTCCCCAAAATCCACAAACCCGGCTCTCCCGGCAGACCCATTGTCTCTGCGTGTTCGTGCCCCACCGAACTCATCTCCACATACCTTGACTCCATCCTATCCCCCTTGGTCAAATCCCTCCCCACCTATGTTCTAGACACCTCAGACACTCTCCGCCGCCTCCATGCATTCCACTCTCTGGGCCCTCACCCCCGCATCTTCACCATGGATGTCCGGTCACTCTACACCTCCATCCCCCACCAGGATGGCCTCGGAGCCCTCGGGTTCTTCCTCGACCAGAGGAGCAACCTATACCCAGCCACTGATACTCTCCTCCGCTTAGCGGAGTTGGTCCTCACCCTCAACAACTTTACATTTGACTCCTCCCATTTCCTCCAAACACAAGGCGTAGCTATGGGCACACGCATGGGCCCAGCTACGCCTGCCTCTTTGTCGGGTACGTTGAACAATCCTTGTTCGAGACGTACCAGGGCCCCATCCCCGACCTCTACCTCCGTTACATTGACGACTGCTTTGGGGCCACCTCCTGCACCTACACACAACTGACTGACTTCATCCACTTCACCACCAACTTCCATCCGGCACTCCAATACACCTGGATCATTTCCGACACTTCCCTACCATTCCTTGACCTCACCATCTCCATCGCAGGGGACAGACTCCTGACCGACATACATTACAAACCCACTGACTCACATGGCTATCTGGACTACACGTCTTCCCACCCTGCCCCCTGTAAAGACTCCATCCCCTACTCCCAATTCCTCCGCCTACGCCGCATCTGTTCCCAGGATGAGACATTCCATACCAGGGCATCGGAAATGTCCTCGTTCTTCAGGGAACGGGGATTCCCCTCCGCCACCATAGATGAAGCTCGCACCAGGGTCTCATCCATACCCCGTAACACTGCTCTCTCTCCCCATCCCCGCACTCGCAACAAGGGCAGAGTCCCTCTGGTCCTCACCTTTCACCCCACCAGCCGGCAAATACAACACATAATCCTCCGCCATTTCCGCCACCTCCAACGTGACCCCACCACTCGCCACATCTTCCCATCTCCCCCCATGTCTGCCTTCCACAAAGACCGCTCCCTCCGCAACTCCCTCGTCAATTCTTCCCTTCCCTCCCACACCACCCCCTCCCCGGGCACTTTCCGTTGCAACCGCAAGAAATGCAACACCTGTCCCTTCACCTCCCCCCTCGACTCCATTCAAGGACCCAAGCAGTCGTTCCAGGTGCGACAAAGGTTCACCTGTATCTCCTCCAACCTCATCTACTGCATCCGCTACTCTAGATGTCAGCTGATTTACATCGGGGAGACTAAGCGTAGGTTGGGCGATCGTTTCGCCGAACACCTCCGCTCAGTCCGCAATAACCAACCTGACCTCCCGGTGGCTCAGCACTTCAACTCCCCCTCCCATTCCCAATCCGACCTCTCTGTCCTGGGTCTCCTCCATTGCCAGAGTGAGCAACAGCGGAAATTGGAGGAACAGCATCTCATATTCCGTCTGGGGACCTTGCGTCCGGATGGCATTAACATTGAATTCTCCCAATTTTGCTAGTCCTTGCTATCTCCTCCCCTTCCTGAACCCTCTAGCTGTCTCCTCCCACCCTCCCATCCGCCCGCCCTCGGGCTCCTCCTTCTCCCCTTTTCCTTCCTTCTCCCCCCCCACCCCCCATCAGTCTGAAGAAGGGTTTCGGCCCGAAACGTCGCCTATTTCCTTCGCTCCATAGATGCTGCTGCACCCGCTGAGTTTCTCCAGCAATTTTGTTTACCTTCGATCTTCCAGCATCTGCAGTTCCTTCTTGAACACATTAGTTATCGCCTATCTGGATGATGTTAAAAAAGCTGTTTTTTGCTAAAGATTAACTGTTATAGGCCCAAACTATATTTCAGGAATCAGGGTCCCACACCCATCCAGTTAAATTTACGTTGATACCAATCAGAACTACTGATTATTGGGATTTACATTTGACAATCAACTTAACAGTTGCCCTGGAGCAAGAGATGCAATTAACAGAAGCCTGTAACAACCTCGTTGGTTATTAAGCAGCCTTCTATTCATCAAGTGTAGTTGACAATATAGCAGCTGTGTATCAGCGGTACAAATTGTGCTTTGCATTACCAGAACTTATAACATGCAAAGAATTAACCTCTCAAGTACCATATAGGTCATTACAAATAAACCTATGCTATTCTCGGTTGAAGCTACCAAAGTCACGATGGTGGCAGTATTCAGCATTGCTCCAGTATTTTTGGGCAGTAATACTCAGTAATTACAAATTGATGCTAGTGCTAAAAAATGAGAAGTATGGAATGCCATCTCCAGTTACGGAGGCGGATGCGGGTTGCATAAGTTACCGATTTTTCAGTAATTGGTATCAACTACCTATAACTTGGTGCATTCTATACGTTAAAGGTTATTGAAAGAATGTGCACAATCTGCATGCTTAACTCCAAGTTGATACACTATGGGGATGACATATGTTAGTCACATGGGTGCTATGAAGTTTAATTATCCTGTGATATTTACCTAATCTCATTTGAAACTACTGTCTCATGTGAAATCAATGACAACACAGGATGGGTGTTGCATTACAAAGTATTTAATGTCATTTTGGCTCGATGGAACACCGAATATCGATATGTTTACATACCAGCTGCAAAACATGTGGCATACAGTGGCAAGAGATACATTATCGCCACTCGGTGGAGGAATGTTATTGCATGTGTTTTTTCTCCATTCTGCCTCATCAGTCGGGTTTTGCAATTAATCTAGCAAGATACCGCTTCAGGCCTCAAACTGCCTGACTGGCATACGCAGCCATGGTTCCCGCTAATGTAGGGAATGATATAGAACCTTATATGGTTATTCAAAACATAAAACTTGCTGGTACAGCCTGTGACTCGGGAGACCAGCCTCTGCATGATACATCAAGTCATTGACTTGAAGACTCCGAGACGATTTTCCTGCGGTTGTCAGACCAATCCGTGCAGTGCTCACTGCAGAATGAAGGATAAGCACCAAAAAAGGCACGACATCTCCACTTCAACAGATGGGAAACGTATTTGGCTGAATACACATGTTACATACTATACAGCACGGATAACTGACGTCGTAGAGTTCATTTCAAATGAGTCTTTGACAATACCAAGTTACAATGCCATTAAACTGTGCAAGCGTGCTTTCTCATCATATTTGCTGCAGCAAGTGGAACCCATACTGTCGGGCCTCACCCTCTGATATCCAGAATTATATAGGATATCTTAACACAAATTCTCTCAGGTCCAGTAACATGGGAGTATGGGACTATGATGTAATGTTAACATTACTTCAGCAGGGGGCTCCAGCTACATCCTTATCTTAAGCGGCTCTCTAAAGGTAACAATCCTCATGGCACTGGCCTCAGTGCAACGGGTCCAGTCACGACATAAATTACGACTGGACAGGGTGGTTACATCTGCTAATAACATAATATAGTATGTTTTGATTTAATAAACCAGAGCTAACCAGGCGTTAGGTACAAACAGTTTCATGGCATACCCGATGGACCTTCGGGAATGTGTGGTCACACATTCACCACAATACGTCTAGATCACTTAGAGCCTCAAAGGTTCCAAACGAAACTATGTTTGTTAGTAAAATATATAGTTTAGTTCTACCATCTCCTGGTGGTAAAACGGGGGTTTGGCGAATACAGGAGTCAATACTAATATTTTCAACATGCACTCCACCAGGGCTGCTACCACATCAGCTCAAAAGATTATGTGCATTTCCATTGGACCACATCCTAGCAGCTGCAGGATGGTCAAACAAACATACTTTACCAACTTTTAATACAACCCGTTGCCAAATCGGGGGTATTTGCCAACTCCATTTTTTTTACTCTGTTTATAGTTTCCTCTGGGTGAAAGGGGTCGCTATTATTTTAATTGGATGATTAAGCATCAGCATAACAAACCAAGTCATGTCTGAATGCCTGAATCTTTTTTCACTCATCCATGGTCACTTCATGCAGTGTGTAATGCATGGATTCGTTTCCGGCATGAATTCACAGAGTTTTGAAATCTTCACGTAGTCACTCACGTGACTCCAAAGTAAAATAGTGAGATTAAACGAGAACTTACCAGTTTGAAGTTTGATCTTGATTTTAAGTGGAGTTACGATGAGCGATTACGTGCCCACCGCTCCCACCCTCATATTATCAAGGTCATATGATAGTTCTAGTTCTCAAAATCTTACTGTTCAGGTCAACTACTTGTTTCTGTGATTCCATACCGCTGCTTTGAAGTATGACGTGCCAAGTGGGATGACGGCCTTCTTCACGTAATCGCTCATCGTAACTCCTCATAAAATCAAGATCAAACTTCAAACTGGTAAGTTCTCGTTTAATCTTACCATTTTATCAGAAATACTGTGTGGAATGAAGCAATTGTGGAACATACACTCCAGCATAACCTTCTACCCCACATTCTGGTTTTGTGTTCTACACACTATAAAATATTGAGAATGCTTAACAAAAGGGTGAACTGATAAAGTCTAGAAAAAGCCTGGAAATTAGAAAAGATGATTAAAAGAATGGTTAGCACGCAATAAAAGCTTTTCATTGTACCTCGGTACATGTGACAATAAACAAAACTGAAGCTTGATGAAAGGGTTTGGTTTAAAGAAAGCCCTACAGGAACAGAGAGAGCAGTGGGCATGAGAAGAAAATTTGAGACAAGACAACTGAAGGCATAAAATAAAAACTGAAATGCGGGAAACACTCAGATTAGGCAGAGTCTCGTGAAGGGTCTCAACCTTTAATATTAATCATGTCTTTCCACAGATTGTGGCTGACCTGACTATTTCCATTGGGTCTCCTCCATTGTAAGAGTGAGGCCCAGCGCAATTTGGAGGAACAGCAACTCATTCAAGATTCAAGTGAGTTTATTGTCATGTGTCCCTGATAGGACAATGAAATTCTTGCTTTTGCTTCAGGACAACAGAACATAGTAGGTATGACTACAGAACAGACCAGTGTATCCATATACAATTATATAAATATATACACACATGAATAAATAAACTGATAAAGTGCAAATAAACAGATAATGGACTATTTTACTTCGGAGTCACGTGAGTGACTACGTGAAGAACTCGCTCAGTGCACAGGCGCGGCATTACACCAGCAGTGCAACAGCGGCTGCAGCGGGAGTTAGGCGCTCCCGCTACAGAATGAAACAGACCGTCAGGTGAGTATCCTGAGGTCGGGTTTCTATTACAGGGGAGCCTTTTTCTGCTTGTGTTTTACAGGCAGAGAAAAAGGCTCTGGAACAAAACTGTCCCCCGTTCGAGGAGGAACGGTTTTCCATCGGGGAGGGGGGCAGCAACAGGCGGTAGGAGCGTTTACCCGGTGTTCCGCTATTCCCCGACACCGTGCCGAGCCCAGCCCGCTAGTACCTGAGCAGCGGGCTGGATGCATAGCCACCCGAAGAGGCATCCGGCAGGTGTTTCCTGATTTGGGACGGGACGTCTCTCCACCCGCACGGGGGGAGAGAGAGCCGCCTGAGCCACTGGAGCGGCTCTCGGAGCAGGTGCCTGCGAGACGCGCTGCTTGAGGGGTGCTCTCGCTACTACAAGGCACAAAAGCTCTAGAAGAAGGCGGTAGGAACAATTACCGGGCGCTCCGCTATCCCCATCACCGCACCGAGCCCAGTCCCGCAAGTGCCTGAGCTGCGGGCTGGATGTTTAGCCATCCGAAGAGGCATCCGGCCAGTGGCTTCCGACTTGTCGGAGGGGACGTCTCTCCACCCGCAAGGAGAGAGACAGCCGCCTGAGCCGCTGGAGCGGCTCCTGGAGCAGGAGCTCCTGCGAGACACGCTACGTGAGGGGCAGTCTCGCTGGGGGTTCAGGCATACCCTCCACAGTGCCTAGGCACTGCCCATCGCTTCCTCCTTAGTGTGGTTAGCTTTGGGGTGACCAGGGGCTGGGCTGGTCATGAAGAGGGGTCACTGGCTGAACAACATCGGGAGTATGCTTGAGGTACAGGATCAGGAAGCGCTGCTGGGTGTGGCCGCTATGTGGCTCCACCACTAGCGAGATGGCTTTTCAGTCTCAACTGATGGCCAGCTTACTACCTGTTCTTTCAAAAATCTCCAAGACAGGTAGTCATGAGGCGTTGGAGTTCATCACACTTCCCCTAAATTGCATTTACTCAAAGTGGCCACCATTATTGGAGAGTACATTGAGCATCGCTTTAAAAAAGCCAAAATATCAAAAAATGAATTTGATATCCCTGACGTCGGCTATCATTTTCGCATGCTCTTCCAGAGGGTCACGGTAGTATGGCAAAACACCTGACCTACTGTTCGCAGTGCTCCGCAACTTTCCAGGAAGTTACAAAACCTGCCCTCAAAGAACGCCGACCTCACAAAAACTGGACGAAGTGTCCAAAATATCGGCGCAAGAGGGCAGGGTCTGGAATGAGCACCACACGTAAACCAGTCAGCAGTACCTCTAACGCGTCCACCAGGAGGGTCCACCTCATGGTACTGGTGAAAGCTCGGGGCATGCATGCCAAACCCGTAAGCCTTTCAGGCCAAGGCCCTGAGCAGGCCCCATGGAAAATGCGCCACCCCCCAACACCACCACCACGTCAGACAACGTGCAAGACTCGTTGGACCGGCAGGAAACAGAAGAATACCCATAACCATGGAGGTAGGTGGGTCTGGTTCCTACCAACGTATACAAAATAGGGGCTTAATACTAACAGGGGAGATTACACCTGTTTTAAGAAGCACGGGAGTCTATCACAAGTGATCAGTATATACTCAATGGCTTAGTGGATACAAAATACAATTCATACTAGAAAAATTGCCACCAGTTCAACATTTACCCCAGAGGGTATTTTCCCTCTCCGTTAAAGAAACGAGAGGGATAAGCTGTACTGGTGAGACTAATTACAAAGGGTATCATGGGAAACATGAACCCTTGGAATTCGTATCAAATATTCGTCACTAAACCGAAAAAGATGGTGGATGTCGCATCATCATTGACTTAACTTCACTAAATATGGTTGTTAAGTATATACATTTCAAAATGGAAACGGTTGTTACTGCCAAACAACTAATTTCCAAAGGATACTTCATGGCAAGCATTGATCTTAAAGATGTTTACTATTTTAGTACCATTCACAAGGATCATCGCAGATACTTGAAATTTACCTGGATGGGGCGGCTATGGCAATTTAAAGCGTTACCCAATGGGAAAATAGGCAAGACCATGGAATTGACTATGTTAGCTGTATCAGCTACCAAACAGTTATTCGAAACCCTGGGATTGTCTTACATCCAGATAAATCTAGGTTGAAGCCATCCACAATCATGGACTACTGGGCTTCACAATTAATTCAGTCTACATGACTGTAACTTTGACAAGAGACAAAACTGTTGAATTGGCACAATCATGCAACAATTAATGGTCCACGTACTCCCAACTATTCGACAAGTAACAGAGTAATTGGGAATATGGTAGCAGCATTTCCGGCTACACAATTCAGACCTTTGCACTGTCAAAACTTACAAAGAGCAAAGGTACAGGCACCAAAACGACATACAGGTCATTATGATCATGTCATTGAAGTCACCCACTGAAGCAATATCATAACTACAGTGGTGGGCAAAAAATGTTTGGCATAATTTTATGGTTTAAAAGCATATGCACAAATATGCATCACTTGCATGTACGGTCACAAATAGATAATACTACGGTGGCAGCCTACGTTAACCATATGGGCGGCATAAAATCGGTATCATGCGACAAGTTGGTCAACACAATTTGGCAATGGTGTGTCCAAAGACATATTTGGCTATCAGTAACTTACCTGCCAGGTAAGCTAAATACAGTGGCAGACACCAGGTCACGTAAATTTAATGACAATGGATGTTAAACCCCAAATAATTTGCAAAGTTATCATGCAGTATGGCACGCCAGATATCGATTTATTTGCATCAAGGCTAAATCACCAGATACCTATGTATGTCGCTTGGGAACCAGACCCTGAGGCAGCAGCAGTAGATGCGTTCGCACTGGATTGGGGAAATTCTTCTTCTATGCATTTCCTCCCTTCTGCCTCATCAGTTGGGGACTACGCACAATACAAATGGACTCTGCTTCAGGTATTTTGATAGTACCCGACTGGCCTACACAGCCATGGTTCCCAAAACTCCATGACATGGTTGTTGAAACTCCGATGGTATACCCAGTGACCCAGAGTTATTTACACCCAGTTTCGGGCACAAGCCACCCGTGCCATGAAAATCAAACTCCTGGGTTGCAGATTCTGCACAAACCACTTCTGGGACTGGGATTATCAGAACAAACCATCGGCACCATGTCAGCATCCCTTCGAACATCCACTGAAAAACAGCACTTGTCCAGCATCAAGAAATGGGAGAAGTACTGCTTGGATAAAGGGACCACCTACTCAACCGCTACAGTTACCAACGTACTGGAATTCCTGGCGAACCTTCACCACGATGAAGGACTCAGCTACAGAGCCATCAACACGGCTAGAAGAGCCATGCCTATCTATTTAAAACCAGCTCCAGGACAACAGGCAATGGGGTCCCATCTGCTGGTGGTCAAACTAATGAAGGGTATTTACAACTCTAACCCCTAGACCAAGGTACACCCATACATGGGATGTCAGTGTGGTCCTGACATACCTCAGGGGATGGCCTCCAGCCAGACCCCTTAACCTGGAACAATCTATGCTCAAAACACTCATGTTGATGGCACTTGTATCTGCACAGAGGGTCCAGTCACGACACCTATTGCGACTGGACAACATGATCACAGCTCCAGACCAGATCTGTCGTTATCCAGCGACTAATCAAACAGAGCAGACCAGGAACACCTAATCCAGTCGTGGAATTCCGGGCTTACCCACCAGAACCACGGTTATGTGCCATGACCCACCTACTATCCTACATAGACACAACCAAAATATTCGAGGGAGATGAAAAGCCTTGTGGGTCAGTCATAAAAACCGTATGGTCGGGTGACGAGCCAAACCATTGCGAGATGGCTCAAGCAGGTGCCAAAAACTGCTGGGATAAACACTAACATGTACAAATTTTGTCCCACCAGGGCAGCATCCATGTCGACGGCTAAAAGAATGGACATGCCTATAGACCACATCCTGGCTACAGCAGGATGGTGGGGGGAAAAGACCGTTCAGAAATTTTATAATAAGCCGTTGGCAAAACCTGTTATATTTGCAGTAAAGATTACGGACTGCAAATATTTAATTTAAGCCCAGGGGAGCAATTTAATTCTTTGTTGTTATTGTTTAAAAAATACCATTGTGCTTTTCTACAAATAGATTCATTGGTTGATTACGATAACACTTCCTCCCTCAAGAACTTCGGCAGTGAGTGAAATAAAACTGTTACACGGTTTGAAATCACAGAGCTTTGAAGTCTTCACGTAGTCACTCACGTGACTCCGAAGTAAAATAGTAAGATTAAACGAGAACTTACCAGTTTGAAGTTTGATCTGTATTTTATGAGGAGTTACGATGAGGGATTACGTGCCCTCCGCTCCCACCCTCATTATATGGATCAAACTAATAAATTGATGTCTCCTTATCTTTACTATGTTTACTTCAAATAACTGTGTCTATCTGTGATTCCACACCGCTGCTTGGAAGTATGCCGCGCCTGCGCACTGAGCGGGTTCTTTACGTAATCCCTCATCGTTACTCCTCATAAAATACAGATCAAACTTCAAACTGGTAAGTTCTCGTTTAATCTTACTATTAATGCTCGGCTCGGACAAAACTCTTTGTCCGAGCCGAGTTTAATAGCCTGATGGCTGTGGGGAAGTAGCTATTCCTGAACCTGGTCGTTGCAGTCTTCAGGCTCCTGTACCTTCTACCTGAAGGTAGTGGGGAGATGAGTGTGTGGCCAGGATGGTGTGGGTCCTTGATGATAATGCCAGCCTTTTTGAGTCAGCGACTACGATAAATCCCCTCGATGGATGGGAGGTCAGAGCCGATGATGGACTGGGCAGTGTTTACTACTTTTTGTAGTCTTTTCTGCTATAGGGCGCTCAAGTTGCCGAACCCAGCCACATTGCGACCGGTCAGCATGCTCTCTACTGTGCACCTGTAGAAGTTAGAGAGAGTCCTCCTTGACAAACCGACTCCGTAATCTTCTCAGGAAGTAGAGGCGCTGAATAATTGCATCAGTGTTCTCGGACCAGGAAAGATCTTCAGAGATGTGCACGCCCCGGAATTTGAAGCTCTTGACCCTTTCAACCATCGGCCCGTTTATATAAATGGGACTGTGGGTCCCCATCCTACTCCTTCCAAAGTCCACAATCAGTTCCTTGGTTTTGCTGGTGTTGAGGGCCAGGTTATTGTGCTGGCACCATATGGACAGTTGCTCGATCTCTCTTCTATACTCTGACTCATCCCCATCAGTGATACGTCCCACAACGGTGGTGGCGTCAGCGAACTTGATGATGGAGTTCGCACTATGACCGGTAAATGAGTAAATAGTGAGTACAGCAGGGGGCTGAGCACGCAGCCTTGAGGTGCTCCCGTGCTGATTGTTATCGAGGCTGTCACATTTCCATCAATATGAACAGACTGAGGAAGTCGAGGATCCAATCGAAGGGGGATGTGCAGAGTCCCAGTTCTGCGAGTTTGGTAACCAGCTTGGAGGGGATGATTGTATTAAATGCCAAGCTGTAATCAATGAATAACAACCTGACATATGAGCTGTTGTTGATCAAATGGTCCAGAGCAGAGTGGAGAGCCAGCGGGATCGCATCCACCATTGATCTGTTGTGGCGGTAAGCGAACTGCAGTGGGTCCAGGTTTTTGTCGAGGTAGGAATTGATTTGCGCCATAATCAACCTCTCAAAACACTTCATCACCACAGACGTTAGTGCCAACTAGAACAAGTGCAGACCCGTTGGGTCTGTTCCCCCAACGTGCGGTTGTGGGGGGGGGGAGGCGGCATGCAGCGTCACACACACTAACTATCCCCCCCTCCCCGCACTCACGCTAATTAACCCCCTTGATATTATATTAATATTATTAATTTGCTCCTTTTACCCCATAACCACCCTATCTACTGACGCATAGCCCCCAACTTGCAGTCACATCTAGAGAGGGGGGGGGGGGGTTAGAGAGTGAGGGCAGAGAGAGAAGGGGCAGAGACAGAGAGAGAGAGACAGAGACACAGAGAGGGGCAAGAGGGATGGGGGGTGGAGAGGAGGAGAAGAGGGAGGGTGGGTGAGGGGGGGAAAGGTGGGGGAGGAGGGGAGGAGAGAGAGGGGGTGAGAGTGAGGCGCAGAGAGAGGGGGTGCTGAGGG